>NC_086449.1:439970352-440292297 GCF_028390025.1 Pseudophryne corroboree | reverse complement strand
CAATGCTCCGTCTCTGCCTAGGAAATGGAGCGTTGCCACCCCGCCCCGCGACCGCCTCTGCCTGATTGACAGGCAGAGGCGATCGCATTTTCTGTGCACCCCCCCCCACAGAAAATGCAGGTGCATGTGCAGGACAGGTGCTGAGCTGCAGCATGCGCCCGCATTTTTTTTTTTTTTTGAGGTTGGATCGCACACTGCAATCCAACCAGAATTAGCCCCAAAGTCTTTATAACCTGAGACTGTTTCTGGAAATGAAGGGCACCTGTGCTATAAATACTGTAGGCAGCTCAAAGAGCAATGCACTTAATCTAATACACTGTTTTACAAAGTAGTAAATATAGTACATTTGTAAAATAAATCAGATGGATCAGACATTGTGCAGTCATTTGTCAACATTCACTGTGTTGACACCAGAATGTAAAATGTTATGATACTGACATGGTTAACATGTCATGTCAAGATGGTGAAACTCTCGACATTAGAGTTAGAGTTTGCATTAAGGTTAACATTATCATTATGTTGGAATTTTATCAGTGTTGACATGTTGAGCATATATCCAATGCCGAAAATGAATAATCACGGCAAACTATAAGATCTAGCAATACCTAGTATGTAACCATTAGGTGAACCAAGGCATTTGCTTAGGGCACCAGTAGTTAGCAGATGTCTGAAACACTGAACAAATTAAACAGAGTCATTCATCCAGTGTTTTAATGCCCCCAAGGTCAATGTGAATTGGTACTATTCTGTGGCCATGCCCTTCCCCCGCAAAGCCACATCCCTTTATTGTTGGTACGCAATATCCCTAATTCAAATATGTGTGGTGGGGGGGGGGAAGAGTGCCAATTTTCTTTCTGGCACAGGTCACAATAATGTCTAGTTATGGCTCTGAATGCAGTTCACATATTTTTTTTATTATTATTTTTTTTATTATTTCTAGATTAACATGTTTAGAATGTATAAATTTAAGATTTTATGATATTAAATGCTCATCACTAAACAACCCTGGGCACAATAGTATTTGCATTATCTCATAAGATTGTTTTTTTTTAAATCCATTCTGCAAGGTTTAGGCTCAATTATTACTTCCCACAAACTCTTCTTCCCATGTGAAACAGTGTATACTGCTTCCTCACACAGATGTAGGCTTAATTGTTGTAATTTATTATCACCATTATCTGTCATTCAGACTTCATATATTTACAGTGATTCACATCTAAGCATGGTATTGCAAATAAAATTGGCGTTAAACACTAACAAAATGCCTAGCTAAATCATATTGTGATGGCAACAGGATCATCCCGAATCACAAGACAATTTAATGTTTGCTACACCTGGCCATGTTGTTGCTCTTTCTTGAAAACCTTATATAATTAAAATTGCCTCCAGCACAAGAAACAATCATTTCTGCTGTAGACATGGGATGTGTTCTGTCCTTAACTATTATTGGTAGTAATAAATTGGTATGAATCATGTCCAGCTTATCTTTATCTTCCTTAGTAGCAGAGTGAAGGTTGTGTGATGAAATGAATTACATTGGTACACAAGAGGTCCTATCAGAGCCGGCCCTAGGTATAGGCAAACTAGGCAATTGCCTAGGGCATCTGGTATGCCTAGGGGCACAAGCAGCTTCTGCTGATTAAAATGATATGCGGCATGCCTATATTCTGTGTGTAGCATTTTGTATGCAGAGAAAAGAAAGAGAGGCGCCCGTGACTTACAACCTAGGTGAACTTCCTGATGCCGCACAATGTGGAAAAATGGGGAAGCTGTCAACCCCCAAAAAATAGCAATAACAAGAAAAAAGAACCAAAACGTGCGCAAAAGGAAGAGCCAATCAAAAAATAATATTTGGATTAATTAATTTTTTATTTTTATTAAATATTTATTTAATTGTAGTTATTACCAAATAAATTAATTATAAATATATTCCTTAGAGTGACCACAATAAGATATTGAAAATAATATTAAAATGAATAAAATAACACAATCATGAAATATATAACCATCTAGTTAATTTCTCATATATGGTTAGTATTCCAAAAGACCAATAATGGATACAAATGTATCAAATCCTGAAGAATAAATGGTTCCTAAAACAGGTAATACTGTATTACTTTGGATACATAATTAGATCACAATGATGCAAAGAAAAAATATTATTAATGAATAGACTAAAAAGTCCACACTGGCTGGCCAGCCTTAATTAATACTTAATATATTGTGCACAAACAAAAATGTATCCAAGATCAATAGAGTAAATAAATGGAAGATGTATTGCCTGTAGGATATCATAGAATTGAATAAACAATAAGGACTCAAAATTCTTCCAATAACGATCTAAACTAGTATTAATTATCCGTTATACATGTATCCAAAAGTCTCGTGCGGCTCATTAGCTCCTAACCTCGTACGGCTGCTGATGTGAATGCTAAATGTTGGAGCAAATGAATAGAAGCCAGTCCCGTCCTTTTGACCAATGCTATTTAAAAGTCTCGATAAAGGCACCTAGCCTTAAGCGGCCGTTAGTGTGGGCAGCCAATGCCGTAGTATTACAGTCCCGTAATAAGATGATTGTTATGAATAAATAAAAATACTAAAACAGTCCCGAATGGCTCAAATAGCCCCTAGCCTAGTGAGGCCATTGGTGTGGGTGGCTATAATGACGGCATAATGTATTAATAAATAAAACCCCGTCTCACTCGTAGCAATCTCACCCGTGCCAGTGAATGCAGTAGCCGTCCGACCGGCCGGATGTTCACCGGACCTCCGCCGTTTCCAATCCACAAGCCGTTCTATGCTGCGCTGCCTGGGTGCTCCTCCGACAGCGCAGCTGGGTAATCCTTAGGCTGGGATGAAAGAGATGGAAATATCTGTGGCGGTTTAAGGCGGGTTAGGGCTGTCGGTGATATCCGTTCGTCTCCAAATAGCAGAGAGATGGTATATGTCCGTGGATCACTCCAAAGCCGTTCAACCTAACGCGTTTCTCGACCGTAGGCACTGGTCGTTTCATCAGAGGAAGTGCAATGCACTAGGCTAGGGGCTATTTGAGCCATTCGGGACTGTTTTAGTATTTTTATTTATTCATAACAATCATCTTATTACGGGACTGTAATACTACGGCATTGGCTGCCCACACTAACGGCCGCTTAAGGCTAGGTGCCTTTATCGAGACTTTTAAATAGCATTGGTCAAAAGGACGGGACTGGCTTCTATTCATTTGCTCCAACATTTAGCATTCACATCAGCAGCCGTACGAGGTTAGGAGCTAATGAGCCGCACGAGACTTTTGGATACATGTATAATGGATAATTAATACTAGTTTAGATCGTTATTGGAAGAATTTTGAGTCCTTATTGTTTATTCAATTCTATGATATCCTACAGGCAATACATCTTCCATTTATTTACTCAATTGATCTTGGATACATTTTTGTTTGTGCACAATATATTAAGTATTAATTAAGGCTGGCCAGCCAGTGTGGACTTTTTAGTCTATTCATTAATAATATTTTTTCTTTGCATCATTGTGATCTAATTATGTATCCAAAGTGATACAGTATTACCTGTTTTAGGAACCATTTATTCTTCAGGATTTGATACATTTGTATCCATTATTGGTCTTTTGGAATACTAACCATATATGAGAAATTAACTAGATGGTTATATATTTCATGATTGTGTTATTTTATTCATTTTAATATTATTTTCAATATCTTATTGTGGTCACTCTAAGGAATATATTTATAATTAATTTATTTGGTAATAACTACAAGTAAATAAATATTTAATAAAAATAAAAATTAATTAATCCAAATATTATTTTTTGATTGGCTTTTCCTTTTGCGCACGTTTTGGTTCTTTTTTCTTGTTTTTGTATGCAGATACAGCCACAGTCACACACAGTATATAGGCATGCCACATATCATTTTAATCAGGAGAAGCTGCTTGTGAATCCTAGCCACATAGCAATGCAAATAAGATACATTGTCATCAAAAACAGGCACCCGACGTTAGCAGAGCTACCAGTTGACTCGCGTCAGGCATTTCCTGCTGCATGGTGTATGGAGACAAGATTTATGAGGACACCTCTGTATCCAAGCAGAAGCAGAGGTCACAGTGCTAGCGGCTGTGTGAGTGCTGTGTGTGTGTGTGTGTGTGTGTGTGTGTGTGTGTGTGTGTGTGTGTGAGTTGATTGTGCAATAGTATTCAGCATATGTGTAAGGGTCATTATGCGTTTCATGTGTATAAATGCATTAATAGTGTGCAGCATATGTGTAAAGAGCACTATGTGTGTCATTATGTTTATAAGGGCACTAATAATGTGCGTCATATGTGTAAGGGACATTATGTGTATAAGGGCATTAATAAGGGTTGGCATAATGTGTAAGGTGCATTATGTTTATAAGGACATTAATAATGTGTGTCATATGTGTAAGGGGCATTACTGTGTGGTATTATGTGTATAAATGCATTACTAATGTGTGGCATTATGTGTATTAGGTGCACTACTGTGTGGCGTAACATATAGAAAGGGCACTACTGTGTGGTCTAATGTGAATAAAGAGCAATATGGTGTGGTGTAATGTGAATAAGGAGCAATATGGCGTGGTGTAATGAGAATAAAGAGCAATATGGTGTGGTGTAATGTGAATAAGTAGCAATTCAGTATGATCTTATGTGAATGAGAGACACTACTGTGAGGAGTAACGTATATAAGGTAAAGTGGTACTACTGTGTGATGTAATGTGAATAAGGGACACTATCGCATGATAATTGTGAACAAAGTTGCAGTACTGTGTGGCATAATTTGAATTGGGGGTTCTATTGTGTGGCCATGCCCCTTCCCAGCAAGAACACATACCTTTTTGGGCTGTGCGCCGAATGTGCACATTGTTCTTATTTAAGTTACAGGGGGTAGGAAAACCAAAAAAAAGTACTGCTATGGGTAAGGGGTGACGGTGCTGGGAAAGGGGTGCAGGGTCAGAGGGGGAACTAACGTTGGTGCTAGGGGGCACCAGCCAAAATCTTGCCTAGGGCATCATATTGGGTAGGGCCGGCTCTGGGTCCTATAATCCCCCAGTTTTGCTTCAAGATCTGCATGGAGAATAGTAGTAGTTTTGGGGAATTTTTGAGTGATAGGATATGGACATCTTGTATACTTAGAGCATAGTACAGATAGGGGTGTACATAAAGATATTGTATAAGGTGGTAAATTAAGGAATTTCCCAACTTTTATTCCTCAAAATTCCAACTAAATAGAAGGGTACTGTAGCTAACTCTGCCAGATACTGTGTAGAAAAATGGGGAAACGTGAAAATAAATAGGAATGGATGCAAAATATAATAACACTACAAACTTTAACATTTACAGCATTTGTCCCTTTTTAAACTAACACTTGAAAAATGCAGATGTCACAGAAGTTAAGTTTAATTAAAGAATAGATATCAAAATTGAGTTATCCTGCTTGTAGTCTAGTTTGAACTTTTAACAAACAATAACATTCCCATTATTCAAATATAATCCTTACCAGCATGTGCCTCTGAACATGCATAATGTTTATAACACACAAAGATAATGTTCATCGCAGATATTTTAGCTCTTACTCCTAGTTCACATCTCTTAATCTTTCTGCATGTTGTTAAAATTTCACACTTATTATACATGTTCTTGTTTAAACATAATAAAATGAAATAACACCAGTATTGGAGCATTTTGCCAATAGCATAATTATATTTTTAACCAAGTGTATACATACTGTAATATTCCTTTTTTAAATAAACATACTGTTCCTGATGCAGATTCGGACAGAGAGCAGTAGTATTTGTTCCCGCACTGTGTGCTCAGATATAAACACAGATATATGGCCCTATACAAAGTCATATGCATCTTGCACGTGTTGGTCCCCTGTCCATATGTTTGGTTCGGTACTAGTCGTCATCATCATCATCATCATCATCATCATCATCATCAGATCAGTGTGCCTTGCAGCAGCTGTATACTAGGTGCAAAAGATGTAACTGAAAACATGAATATTTACACTTACAGTCAACTATTTCACTGCTTTGGGAATCCCAAGTAATGGAGAAGATAAATCGGTTGCTGAGGAATTACAGGAGTTGTGGGATAGGCACTCAATGATTTTAGATAAATTGTATAAATTGACCCTGCTCACAAATGTTTAGAGTTAAAGCAATTAATATACTCTGGTTGGCCCCTTAATTATGGTGCAATTATTCTGTAAAGAATGTAGAAAATGAAACAAATTGATAGAGTGGAAGGAATCAGCAACAAGCAGAATTAGAATGTAGAAGTCAGATCATGTGTTATGAAGCAGAAATGTAGTCAAAGAAGAGTGAGTTCAGTACACAGGTAACAATGGGGTCAATTCAATTCGATGACTAGTTGCCAATTCCACTAGTTTACTTAAGTTTTGTCGACAATTGGAATTCCCACTAATTCAATTCTCACCAATGTGACTGTTTAGTCGGCGATGTATATACAATTCCTGACAACTTGTTCTCCCTATAGGTTATAATGGTCAGACCAAGTCAATGAACTCGCAGGTGGGGAGAGAGTTCGAATTCCCGACAATTGTAGACTTAAACTCTCCCTTTTTTTCTCTCATCTCCCAAGGGGTGAGAGTTTACAAATTTTTGTTTTGAATTTAATACTAAGCTATTAGAAATGCTGTAAATAGGTCTAATTTTTCAATCCAACAGATTTATATTCCCACTGGCTAGTTTAGCAAGTGGTTTGTCCCTCTCCCTTCTTAGTTGTTTCAACTAACATATCTTGCTGCAATAGAGGATTTCATCTGAAGGAGGACAGCATGCACCTGACTGGAGTTTTAAGAGGACGCCGATCAAATCTTATCATACAGTACATGATTACATTAAGGTAAAAATTAGGGTATTCAACATATCAGTTAGAACAAATTTACTTTATGGTTCAGAATAATGGCAACACTTAAAAACGACCTAACAAAGCTGGAATGTTTCCAAATGAGGTGCTTACGAAATATACTTCAAGAAAAACGAATGGAACGTAGAAAGTAAAACATTCGAAAACTATGCAAAGACCAACCCACAGTTGAATCCTATATTAAAAGACAGCGTTTAAAGTGGTTTGGACATGTCTGCAGAATGGAGCCTAAAAGAATACCATACCAGTGCCTAAATACTGTAACACATTCCGGAGGAATGGAAGATAGTAAGTAAGAAAACACAGCTAAAGTCGATTGCCCAAGATATACAACCATTACACTTCCATATTGATGATGCCAAGCAAACTGCCCTAAACCAATCCCAGTTACGTGTGATTATTAGAGATTTCCTGCCTTTGGCTATCACAGTGCCAGCAAGCTTAGCCTACTGGTGCCAAAGACAATGAAGTCACATTATAAAGCGATGATTGATGTTTTTCCACACTTCCACAGAACAATATACTGCTTCCCACTGCTGCTACCATTCCTTTCATGTCAGTACCAAAATGGTTGTGGCTTCTACTCCAAAGTCTTGCCTTAACATTGCATTCCTCGGAGTAAAAGGAGGGAAAATAAGTCTCCTCCCTGTCTCTTCCCCCGACTTGCATATTTAAGTCAGACTAATTACAATATCCCTCACTGAAGTGAATTGCAGACTAAAAAAAAACAAAAAAAACCCACATTCCTGACAATTGAATTCCCGGGAGTTTGCAAATTCCCGACAATTAGATTTAAGTCAGACTAATTACAATATCTCTCTCTGAATTGAATTGCCGACTAAAAAACACATTCCTGACAATCAAATTCCCGTGATGCACGGGAGTTTGTAAAGTCAGGAATTTGAAGACAAACTCTCACTGAAATGAATTGACCCCAATGTGAGAAGAAAAAAGTAGAGATGTGCACTGGGCATTTTTTGGGTTTTGTGTTTTGGTTTTGGATTTGGTTCCGCGGTTGTTTTTGTCGGATTCAGGTGTTTTTTTTTTTTTTTTTAAAAACCCTCAAAAGCAGTTTAAATCATAGAACTTGGGGGTAATTTTGATCCTATAGTATTATTAACCTCAATAAACATAATTTCCAGTCTATTCTGAACACCTCACAATATTATTTTTAGTCCTAAAATTTGCACCGAGGTCGCTGGATGACTAAGCTAAGCGACCCAAGTGGGTGGCACAAACACCTGGCCCATCTAGGTGTGGCACTGCAGTGTCAGACAGGATGGCACTTAAAAAAAATAGTCCCCAAACAGCACATGATGCAAAGATAAATAATAAAAAAAGAGGTGCAAGATGGAATTGTCCTTTGGCCCTCCCACCCACCCTTATGTTGTATAAACAGGACATGCACACTTTAACAAACCCATCATTTCAGCGACAGGGTCTACCACACGACTGTGGCTGAAATGACTGGTTGGTTTGGGCCCCCACCAAAAAAGAAGCAATCAATCTCTCCTTGCACAAACTGGCTCTACAGAGGCAAGATGTCCACCTCCTCCTCTTCCTCCGATTCCTCACCCCTTTCACTGTGTACATCCCCCTCCTCACAGAGTATTAATTCGTCCCCACTGGAATCCACCATCACAGGTCCCTGTGTACTTTCTGGAGGCAATTGCTGGTAAATGTCTCCACGGAGGAATTGTTTATAATTCATTTTGATGAACATCATCTTCTCCACATTTTCTGGAAGTAACCTCCTACGCCGATCGCTGACTAGGTTACCGGCTGCACTAAACACTCTTTCGGAGTACACACTGGAGGGAGGGCAACTTAGGTAAAATAAAGCCAGTTTGTGCAAGGGCCTCCAAATTGCCTCTTTTTCCTGCCAGTATACGTACAGACTGTCTGACATGCCTACATTGATACTGTCACTCATATAATCCTCCACCATTCTTTCAATGGTGACAGAATCATATGCAGTGACAGTAGACGACATGTCAGTAATCGTTGGCAGGTCCTTCAGTCCGGACCAGATGTCAGCTATCGCTCCTGACTGCCCTGCATCACCGCCAGCGGGTGGTTTTGGAAATTTTATCTTTTTCCTGGCAGCTCCAGTGGTGGTAGAAAATGAAGGAGGAGCTGTTGGCGGGTCACATTCCGCTTGACTTGACAATTGTCTCACTAGTAGGTCTTTGAACATCTGCAGACTTGTGTCTGCCGGAAAGAGAGATACAACGTAGGCTTTAAACCTAGGATTGAGCACGGTGGCCAAAATGTAGTGCTCTGATTTCAACAGATTGACCACCCGTGAATCCTGGTTAAGCGAATGAAGGGCTCCATCCACAAGTCCCACATGCCTAGCGGAATCGCTCAGTTTTAGCTCCTCCTTCAATCTCTCCAGCTGCTTCTGCAAAAGCCTGATGAGGGGAATGACCTGACTCAGGCTGCCAGTGTCTGAACTGACTTCACGTGTGGCAAGTTCAAAGGGTTGCAGAACCTTGCACAACGTTGAAATCATTCTCCACTGCACTTGAGTCAGGTGCATTCCCCATCCTTTGCCTATATTGTAGGCAGAATGGCCTTTTGCTGCTCCTCTATCCTCTGAAGCATATAGAGGGTTGAATTTCACCTCGTTACCACCTCTTGCTTCAGCTGATGGCAGGGCATATTCAGGAGTGTTTGCTGGTGCTCCAGTCTTCGGCACGCGGTGGCTGAATGCCGAAAGTGGCCCGCAATTCTTCGGGCCACTGACAGCATCTCTTGCACGCCCCTGACGGGGTTTTTTTTACATTTTTCACCACCAAATTAATTGCATGTGCAAAACATGGGACGTGCTGGAATTTGCCCACATGTAATGCACGCACACTATTGGTGGCGCTGTCCGATGTCACAAATCCCCAGGAGAGTGCAATTGGGGTAAGCCATTCTGCGATGATGTTCCTCAGTTTCCGTAAGAGGTTGTCAGCTGTGTGCCTCTTATGGAAAGCGGTGATACAAAGCGTAGCCTGCCTAGGAACGAGTTGGCATTTGCGAGATGCTGCTACTGGTGCCGCCGCTGCTGTTGTTGCTGCGGGAGGCAATACATGTACCCAGTGGGCTGTCACAGTCATATAGTCCTTAGTCTGCCCTGCTCCACTTGTCCACATGTCCGTGGTTAAGTGGACAGTGGGTACAACTGCATTTTTTAGGACACTGGTGACTCTTTTTCTGACGTCTGTGTACATTCTCGGTATCGCCTGTCTAGAGAAGTGGAACCCAGATGGTATTTGGTACCGGGGACATACTACCTCAAGCAATTCTCTAAGTTCCTGTGAACTAATGGTGGATACCGGACGCACGTCGAACACCAACATAGTTGTCAAGGCCTGAGTTATCCGCTTTGCAGCAGGATGACTGCTGTGATATTTCATCTTCCTCGCAAAGGACTGTTGAACAGTCAATTGCTTACTGGAAGTAGTACAAGTGGTCTTCCGACTTCCCCTCTGGGATGACGATTGACTTCCAGCAGCAACAACAGCAGCGCCAGCAGCAGTAGGCGCTCCATTCAAGGATCCATCGGAGGAATCCCAGTTAGAAGAGGACTCGTCAGACTTGCCAGTGACATGGCCTGCAGGACTATTGGCGTTCCTGTCTAAGGAGGAAATTGACATTGAGGGAGTTGGTGGTGTAGTTTGCAGGAGCTTGGGTACAAGAGGAAGAAGGGATTTAGTTGTCAGTGGACTGCTTTCGCTGTCACCCAAAGTTTTTGAACTTGTCAATGACTTCTGATGAATGCGCTCCAGGTGACGTATAAGGGAGGATGTTCCTAGGTGGTTAACGTCCTTACCCCTACTTATTACAGCTTGACAAAGGCAACACACGGCTTGACACCAGTTGTCCGCATTTCTGTTGAAATAATTCCACACCAAAGAGGTGATTTTTTTTTTGTATTTTGACCAGGCATGTCAATGGCTTATTCATCCCATGGACAACAGGTGTCTCCCTGGGTGCCTGACTTAAACAAACCACCTCTCCATCAGAATCCTCCTTGTCAATTTCCTCCTCAGCGCTAGCAACACCCATATCCTCATCCTGGTGTACTTCAACAGTGACATCTTCAATTTGACTATCAGGAACTGGACTGCAGGTGCTCCTTCCAGCACTTGCAGGGGGCGTGCAAATGGTGGAAGGAGCCACCTCTTCCCGTCCAGTGTTGGGAAGGTTAGGCATCGCAACCGACACAATTGGACTCTCCTTGGGGATTTGTGATTTAGAAGAGCGCACAGTTCTTTGCTGTGCTTTTGCCAGCTTAACTCTTTTCATTTTTCTAGCGGGAGGATGAATGCTTGAATGCTTCCATCCTCATGTGAATCTGAACCACTAGCCATGAACATAGGCCAGGGCCTCAGCCGTTCCTTGCCACTCCTTGTCGTAAATGGCATATTGGCAAGTTTACGCTTCTATTCAGACGCTTTCAATTTAGATTTTTGGGTCATTTTACTGAACTTTTGTTTTTTGGATTTTACATGCTCTCTACTATGACATTGGGCATCGGCCTTGGCAGATGACGTTGATGGCATTTCATCATCTCTGCCATGACTAGTGGCAGCAGCTTCAGCACTAGGTGGAAGTGGATCTTGATCTTTCCCTATTTTACCCTCCACATTTTTGTTCTCCATTCTTTAATGTGTGGAATTATATGCCAGTAATGTATCTGGAATTAGATGGTAGTAATGTCTGGAATTAGATACCACTAGATAGATACCAGATACCACTGTGACTGGAATGATGATGACCTATGCACAGTGACAGTACACTACCACAGAACCCTACATCAGCAAGATGCAGCACAAGACACTGGACTTTTAGTCACCACAACGCAGCACTGATCCTGAGCACAGATATTGAGCACTGTTCAGGATAATAGAACTGACACTGGGCAGCGAGAACAGCACTGGACTACTGTACTGTACTACTATATACTGGTAACCACAAAGCAGCAATGATAATAATGAGCACAGATATTGAGCACTGTTCAGGATAATAAAACTGACATGGAGCAGCAAAATACAGCAATGGATTACTGTACTATACTACTATATACTGGTCACCACAATGCAGCAATGATAATAATGAGCACAGATATTGAGCACTGTTCAGGATAATAGAACTGACATGGAGCAGCAAAATACAGCAATGGACTACTGTACTGTACTACTATAAACTGGTCACCACAATGCAGCAATTATAATAATGAGCACAGATATTGAGCACTGTACAGGATAATAGAACTGACACTGGGCAGCGAGAACAGCACTGTACTACTGTACTTCTATATACTGGTCAGTGGTCACCACAATGTAGCAATGATAATAATGAGCACAGATATTGAGCACTGTTCAGGATAATAGAACTGACACGGAGCAGCAAAATACAGCAATGGACTACTGTACTATACTACTATATCAGTGTTTTTCAACCACTGTGCCGTGGCACACTAGTGCGCCCTGAGCAGTCTCGAGGTGTGCCGCCATGGAATCAGAGCCATGCCCGTCAGTGTGCTGCCGCTACTGAGGCCCTGGAACGATCAATACTGGTGGGTTTAGTGGTTGCAGAGCCAGTTCTAATTTTGGGCCCGGGCAGTGTTGGGCTCTACTGGCTTTCTCAGATGTGGCTCAGGCGTTACCTATGGAGAAGCTGCAACATGACATCCTAGGACATGCAACTGTACCATGCATCACCATTATATTTGAATGCCTTGGCAATATTTAGATCTTGTTCAGTGTGCCGCGAGTTGTAAAAGGTTGAAAATCTCTGTACTATATACTGGTCACCACAATGCAGCAATGATAATATGAGCACAGATATTGAGCACTGTTCAGGATAATAGAACTGACACGGAGCAGCGAGAACAGCACTGGACTACTGTACTATACTACTATATACTGGTCACCACAATGCAGCAATGATAATAATGAGCACAGATATTGAGCACTGTTCAGGATAATAGAACTGACACTGGGCAGCGATAATAGCAAT
This sequence comes from Pseudophryne corroboree, assembly GCF_028390025.1. Lineage (NCBI taxonomy): Eukaryota > Metazoa > Chordata > Amphibia > Anura > Myobatrachidae > Pseudophryne > Pseudophryne corroboree. The sequence continues at coordinate 440,279,359 of NC_086449.1, read as the reverse complement.
GGACTACTGTACTGTACTACTATATACTGGTCAGTGGTCACCACAATGCAGCAATGATAATAAATGAGCACAGATATTGAGCACTGTTCAGGATAATAGAACTGACACTGGGCAGCGATAACAGCAATGGACTACTGTACTGTACTACTATATACTGGTCAGTGGTCACCACAATGCAGCAATGATAATAAATGAGCACAGATATTGAGCACTGTTCAGGATAATAGAACTGACACTGGACAGCAAGAACAGCAATGGACTACTGTACTGTACTACTATATACTGGTCAGTGGTCACCACAATGCAGCAATGATAATAATGAGCACAGATATTGAGCACTGTTCAGGATAATAGAACTGACACTGGGCAGCGAGAACAGCACTGGACTACTGTACTGTACTACTATATACTGGTCACCACAATGCAGCAATGATAATATGAGCACATATATTGAGCACTGTTCAGGATAATAGAACTGACACTGGGCAGCGAGAACAGCACTGGACTACTGTACTGTACTACTATATACTGGTCACCACAATGCAGCAATGATAATAATGAGCACAGATATTGAGCACTGTTCAGGATAACAGAACTGACACTGGGCAGTGAGAACAGCACTGGACTACTGTACTATACTACTATATACTGGTCAGTGGTAACCACAATGCAGCAATGATAATAATGAGCACAGATATTGAGCACTGTTCAGGATAATAGAACTGACACTGGGCAGCAAGAACAGCACTGGACTACTGTACTATACTACTATATACTGGTCAGTGGTCACCACAATGCAGCAATGATAATAAATGAGCACAGATATTGAGCACTGTTCAGGATAATCGAACTGACGCTGGGCAGCGAGAACAGCAATGGACTACTGTACTGTACTACTATATACTGGTCAGTGGTCACCACAATGCAGCAATGATAATAATGAGCACAGATATTGAGCACTGTTCAGGATAATAGAACTGACACTGGGCAGCGAGAACAGCACTGGACTACTGTACTGTACTACTATATACTGGTCACCACAATGCAGCAATGATAATATGAGCACATATATTGAGCACTGTTCAGGATAATAGAACTGACACTGGGCAGCGAGAACAGCACTGGACTACTGTACTGTACTACTATATACTGGTCACCACAATGCAGCAATGATAATATGAGCACATATATTGAGCACTGTTCAGGATAATAGAACTGACACTGGGCAGCGAGAACAGCACTGGACTACTGTACTGTACTACTATATACTGGTCACCACAATGCAGCAATGATAATAATGAGCACAGATATTGAGCACTGTTCAGGATAACAGAACTGACACTGGGCAGTGAGAACAGCAATGGACTACTGTACTGTACTACTATATACTGGTCAGTGGTCACCACAATGCAGCAATGATAATAATGAGCACAGATATTGAGCACTGTTCAGGATAATAGAACTGACACAGAGCAGCAAAATACAGCAATGGATTACTGTACTGTACTACTATATACTGGTCACCACAATGCAGCACTGATACTGAGCACAGATATTGAGCTAATATTTAGCTGATATTGGGCTATTCAGGCAGAGAACGTAGCCACGTCCTCTCCGCTCAACCTACAACGCACGAGTGAAAATGTCGGCGATGCACGGCTCTTTATATGGAATCCGAATCTCGCGAGAATCTGACAGCAGGATGATGACGTTTTCCCCCGTTCGGGTTTTGCAAGTAAGGCGGGAAGAACCGAGGCTGCCTCAGACCCATGTAAACCACGTGAATTTGAGGGCGGTTCGGATCTCGACGAACCGAACCCGCTCATCTCTAGAAAAAGTCCAGAGCAAAGATACAAACAACAATAATTGAGCATGGGAAACAGGAAGCTGTTCAGTGCTGCCTCTGATTGGCCACATGTTAGGAACTGCAGAAATGAATTAAGTAATTAGAAATCTATGGGAATAGTCTCTCAAACATCAAGTTTCAGAAAATAATTGTCTCTCAATGCCAGACAAATTAATGAAAGGACCAAGTAATTAGGACCCATAGTTTGGAGCCCCAGCAGTTTTAGTTCTTGACAAGTACAAGTAACTTTATTTACATATTTCCTGCAATCTATATTTTAAATCTCAGAGTCTGAGATTTTTTCCAGATTAATAGATTCTCCAATTCACCAATCTGCTACCATACATTAGATATTTTTCAGTGACTTGCAGATCATTTTTGGCAAATACTGATCTGCCAATCTTGAAAGGCTCATCAGTTTAGTAGAAATGATCTGCAAATCTGCTGATTGTTACCACACACTAGCAATCTACAGTCGCACTTGATCTGCAAAATCAAATATGTTGGAAAACCTGACTTTACATTCCCGATCAATTTTTGGTCTGAATCTGTGATCCCCATACATTGCAGATTTATTTGCACAAACATCTGCAAAACGCCAAATTGCCCCAATTGATTGCTGAACTCTGGTGGCCTTAATACAGCCAATTAGCTTAAATGTATGTTTGTTGTGGATATTTTAAGCCCTTTCCAATATGAGCATTTACATATTATAAAACCCAGTTCAATACTTGGCAGACAATGTTGATATACTCATAATTTTGAAGATTGTTAATGATCTGTGCATAATTTTTAGTACACCAAGCTGCATCTTATTAACCACCCATGTATTCTTATGGGTGCGCATACTTAGACATACACGCACGTCCTAATTGTGGGCACACGTGCCTTGCTAGCGGCACATACAGCATGCTGCAGGATAGATGAGCATTGCTACATCTGGAGGGTTAGGTTTAGGCTTTGGGAAGGGGGGTTAGGTTTGGGCACCACCAGAGAGGGTTAGGGTTAGGCTGCAGGGGGGTTACTTACACAACCCCTGTTGGGATTCTCTGTTTCAGGATGCCTGTGTCGGTTATATGACTACCGGAATCCTATCCGTTGGGATATTATATGTATCCCAGCCTTAGGGAGGGTTGGAATGCCCGTGCCATTGCCCAAAGCTGTAGTGTCAGAGCTGCACCAATCATAATTATATGGGTTACAGGGACCCATCAATTGAAAAGAAATAGGGTCCTGCTTTACTTTCTGGGTCCAATCAGAATTTACCCCTTCATGTGTCCTTTACATGCCACTTAGGCCTGCCCATATGCCTCTTTTAGGCCATTAGATTAATTCATATGCCCATTTAATGCCATCACATTCCTACACACATCACTTATGTGCCATCAGATCCTTTCATATAATTCATATATTTATACATTTTAAATAATTCCAGTGCTGAAAGTAGGGTGGTACAGGGTGGCATGGAGTACCATTAAGAAATATGGTGGTGGTACTCAGTACCACCAGCCCACTACTGGGGCATAATTTATAAGGGGCATTTTTGTGTGTGGGACATAAAATGGCGTCAGTGGCATAACTGTGTGTTGCATAATATGCAATAGGCATTACGGTGTGTGGTATAATATGTAAGGTATTGCGGTGTGTGGCATAAAGTGTAATGGGCATTACAGTGTGTGGCATAATGTGTGATGGGTGTTACTGTGTCTGGCATAATGTGTAATGGGCATTATGGTGTATGGCATAATGTGTAAGAGGAATTACAGTGTGTGCCATAATGTGACCATGCCCCTATTGTCATGTAGCCACACCCCAGTTTCATGTGACCATGCCCCCTCATGACACATGACCATGCCTATTTTTACTATCAGTACCACTAAGAAAAGATTACTACTTGCACCACTGAATAAATCCAAACTTGTGCAAAATTGTACAGTCTATTAAATCATCAAGGACAACTAAAAAGACTCAATAATAAAAGTAGTGTTCTTGTTTGGACCAATAAATACAAATAGGGTCTAATACTGAGCTACAGCCATGTCTGAATCTTATACTAATGAACTAATACCGAGAAGCCCACTTGCGGCAGTAATGTTCCTTCTTGATGCATCTTTGGACACACCATCAAGACTTGCTTCAGCCCTATGGCAGATGCAGTTTCTCCATCTGACCATGGCCTCCTGAATGAGCAGTTCAGTGTCTTTGGATGCAGCCGCTTACAGCGACATATCCGCAACACCCCTGTATCTGCTTAGCTATCCCTCTGTTACCTCTGGGAGGTGAATGCCCACTGAAATCCACAAACCAATTATGTCCAACATCTCCAACATACCTGCACAGTGGGAGCTGAGGCATGTGCTGTCTGTCCAACCACTCCCAATTGAGGGAGGTGGGAAATAACTAGTAGTGCGGACCCAGCCAGCCACCAGGAATGAGATAAATATGGGAGCAGGGGGCAGTGTGATGAGATGGAGTGGGAGGACTGGACAGGAGGGAGTGGAGTGTTGGGGGGAGGTCAGGGAGGATTGGAGGGTGACCTGCAGTCAGTGAAAGGGGGGAAGTAGTGAAAAGAGGGTAGAGGGCCAGACATCATATGTGGGGTCAAGCGAGGTGGGGCAGACTGAGGTGACAAAGTCCCTTGACTAACATACATACTACATATGTTTAAATACCATCTTACAATATACAACTGAGTTGTATACTGTTTGGAACTGAGTTCATGCATAGACATCAATGAGCAGAGCCGTAACTACGTGTGTGCCGGCGGTGCATGGCACACAGCGCAGTTACCCTGAGGGCGCAACTGCCCGCATCCTCAGTGTAAAGTCAGCAGCATTGTAATGAGTCAAACTGACTCATTGCAAGCTGCCTGTGTGTGTGTGTGTGCTGCCGCTGGAGAGGAGCAGATGCTCAAAAGACTGCTGTTACATGGACTCAGGAGTCACAAGGCCATCAAGAGTGGTTTATATCTTGAACATGTGTTAACCCATATAATTTAGGAGGAGATAAAGGGGGTCATTCTGAGTTGATCGCTTGCTAGCTATTTTTTGCAGCGCTGCAATCAGATAGTCGCCGCCTATGGGAGAGTGTATTTTCGCTTTGCAAGTGTGCGAACGCTTGTGCAGCCGAGTGGTACAAAAACAGTTTGTGCAGTTTCTGAGTAGGTCTGAACTTCCTCAGCCACTGCGATCACTTCAGTCTGTCTGGTCCCGGAATTGACGTCACACACCCGCCCTGCAAATGCTTGGACAAGCCTGCATTTTTCCAACCACTCCCTGAAAACGGTCAGTTGACACCCATAAACTCCTTCTTCCTGTCAGCACTGATCCGCTTTGTACCCGTACGACGCACCTGTGCATTGCGGTGCATATGCATGCGCAGTTTTGCCGAGTTTTGACCGCAGCGCTGCAAAAAATTGCTAGCGTGTGATCAGGTCGGAATGACCCCAAAGAGTCCTATGTGTCACGATCCGGGTATCTGGACGCCATTTCTTACCCATCAGATGCCTCCTAAGGCTGGCTCAGCGCTCCAGGACCGGATCCCATCTGTTATCCTGATGTTTACATTCCTGTATCCTCTCCTGTCACTCTGAGACGCTGTCACAGTAAACGCCATATTACACCTGGCATGGCGTCTCCCGCGGCCTCCGCCGCCGTCCCTGAGCTTCTGCATGCAGAGTGTCTGAGTGGCGATTACGTCAGCCGCGGCCTCCGCTGTGTCCGCGTGGTTGGATGTGCACCTGTCAGCTTGGCGCCTCCTGTCTCCGGTGGCCGGCGCCGCCATTACTGTTTTCATTACCACATGGATTACAAACCAAACTTCCCTCCAAGTGTCTGCATGGGCGCAGCCATCTTGGATTCTGTCAGCTGATCATTTCCACCAATCTGTTCTCAGTATTGATAATCTGCATAATTGCCTAGCCAATCCCTTCCTTGCTGCAGGTATAAATACACTGTGCCTGAGCAAGGAAGGCGTCAGTGCTTTGGTTGTCAAACCTAGTTCCTGTTTGTCTCTCTCCTGTGATTGTCTTCCAGGTTCCAGCTCCTGTCTCAAGACTTCCACCATAGAGACCCGCACCAGCATTCCACCTGCGGTGTAGCCTGACTCTCCGATCCATTGTAGATTCATCTGTTTCCAGCTACAACATTACCTGCTTCCAGCTCAGCTTCCAGCAGAGTACAGCTTCTCTTAAAGGGCCGGTGTCCTTTCTACAGTTTACCACTCTCCACCGGTATTATTATTTCTCCGCTCTCAAACTCTACATTTCATTCATATTGCATCGCTCTCAAGCTTCATTTATTATTTAACTGGTTCCAGCCAGTATCCACTCCGTGCCAACATCTGTCTGGTTCCAACCAGAACCCACAGCAGCTATTTTATTTACAGCAGTCCAGCTTTCCCTGGAACACCAGCTGGTACGATCCTGGGCTTTCTTCATTACTACAGTCAGGCCTGGTAAGGACTTTCCAACTCGCAGATAATAAGAACTGTCTCATACTACCAGAGCTCTGTGGCCCCTGCCACCCTGTAGTACCCAGGAACTGTATTATTTCTCTGCTGATTTTATGTTTCTTTTACTGCTACTGTGATGCATGGAGTTTGTCATAAATAAACATCATTGACTTTTATTCAAGTTGTCGTGGTCACGCCTTCGGGCGGTTCTTCTTCATGTTACTTACATGTCCAGGGGTCTGATACAACCTCCCAGGTTCCGGTACATCTCAGCCCCTACAACTGAGGCTGCCTCCCGTCAGCTCAGGCCCTCAGTTGTGACAGTAAGCACTGACCAGATGAATCCAGCCGGAGACCAGGATCAAGCGGCCAGGCCGATGCAAGAACTGGCAGCCCGACTAGAACATCAGGAGGCTGCACAGGGCCACATCATCCGCTGTCTCCAGGATCTCTCTACTCGGCTGGATGGGATTCAGACAACTCTCCATGGATCAGGCGCGTCTGGTGCGTCAACCACAGTGACTCCAGCTATAACCCCACCCACCTTACCCATTTCTGCTCCACGTCTTCATCTTCCAACGCCAGCAAAATTTGACGGATCTCCAAGATTCTGCAGGGGATTTCTCAACCAGTGTGAGATTCAGTTTGAGCTACAACCTGGCAATTTTCCCAGTGATCGTACAAAAATTGCCTACATTATTTCTCTTCTCAGTGGCTCAGCCCTTGATTGGGCATCACCGTTATGGGAGAGGTCCGACACCCTGCTATCTTCTTACGCTGCATTCGTGTCAACATTCAGGCGCATCTTCGACGAGCCAGGCCGGGTAACCTCAGCTTCATACGAGATTCTCCATTTACGCCAGGGGTCACGTACTGTAGGACAATATCTGATACAGTTCCAGATCCTGGCATCCGAACTGGCATGGAACGACGAGGCCCTGTATGCTGCATTCTGGCATGGCTTATCTGAGCGTATTAAAGATGAGTTAGCTACCAGAGACTTACCCTCTAAGTTAGATGAGCTAATCTCACTCTGCACGAAAGTTGATTTACGTTTCAGAGAGAGAGCAACTGAGCGTGGAAGATCATCTGCTCCAAAATCTTCTGCTCCTCCTCCTCGCCAACTGTCACCAACTAAAGATGAGCCCATGCAAATTGGCCGTTCCCGTTTAACTCCTGCTGAGCGCCGAAGACGTCTCTCTGAGTCTCTCTGTCTTTATTGTGCAGCTCCGTCTCACACCATTAATGCCTGTCCCAAACGTCCGGGAAACTCCAAATCCTAGCTCGCCAAGGAGAGGGCCGGCTAGGAGTAATGATCTCCTCTCCATCTCCTCAAGATTGTAATCTCCCAGTCTCGCTTCAAGTTGCTCAACGTTATCGGAACGTCATTGCCCTCCTTGATTCCGGAGCAGCTGGGAACTTTATTACCGAAGCCTATGTTAAACGGTGGTCCCTACCCACCGAGAGACTTCCTTCGTCCATTTCTTTAACTGCCGTGGATGGCAGCAAAATTTTTGATGCAGTTATTTCTTTAAGGACTCTACCAGTTCGTCTGAGAGTGGGAGTTCTTCATTCCGAACTTATTTCTTTTTTAGTGATTCCAAGAGCCACACATCCTGTGGTCCTGGGCCTTCCATGGCTCCGTCTTCACAATCCTACAATTGATTGGACGACTACGCAAATCCTGGCATGGGGTTCCTCCTGTGCTGAGACATGTTTGTTTAAAGTATTGCCTGTCTGTTCTTCCTTCCCCAGGTCGTCTGATGTTCCACCTCCTCCATATCAAGATTTCACGGATGTGTTCAGTAAAGCTTCTGCTGATATCCTTCCTCCTCATAGAGAATGGGACTGCCCGATTGATCTCGTTCCAGGGAAGGTTCCACCTCGAGGCCGAACTTATCCGTTGTCTCTGCCTGAGACGCATTCTATGGAGGAATACATTAAAGAGAACCTAGCAAAGGGGTTCATTCGACCTTCTTCTTCCCCAGCCGGCGCAGGCTTCTTTTTTGTAAAAAAGAAAGATGGTGGTCTGCGGCCGTGCATCGACTACAGAGGTTTGAACGACATTACCATCAAGAACCGTTATCCTTTACCCCTGATTACTGAGCTCTTTGACAGAGTTAGCGGAGCTACCATCTTTACAAAGCTGGACTTGAGAGGTGCATACAATCTCATCCGGATCCGTGAGGGTGACGAGTGGAAGACCGCCTTTAACACCCGTGACGGACATTATGAGTACCTCGTCATGCCCTTCGGATTGAGCAATGCTCCAGCTGTCTTCCAGCATTTTGTCAATGAGATCTTCAGAGACATTCTATACCGTCATGTCGTGGTCTATCTAGACGATATCCTCATTTTTGCCAACGATTTAGAGGAACATCGTTTTTGGGTTAAAGAGGTTCTGTCCCGTCTCCGTGTCAATCATCTCTATTGCAAATTAGAGAAATGCGTCTTTGAAGTCAAGTCCATTCCGTTTCTAGGGTACATTGTGTCCGGTTCCGGACTAGAGATGGATCCTGAGAAACTACAAGCAATCCAAAATTGGCCGGTACCCTTAACCTTCAAAGGGGTCCAGAGGTTCTTAGGATTCGCCAACTATTACCGAAAGTTTATACGAGACTTTTCCACCATTGTGGCGCCTATTACTGCTTTCACTAAGAAGGGTGCTAACCCGTCCAAGTGGTCTGAAGAAGCCATGCAAGCATTTCATCTTTTAAAACAAAGGTTCATCTCTGCGCCTGTTCTGAAACAGCCTGACATCGACTCTCCTTTCATCTTAGAGGTGGATGCCTCCTCCGTTGGAGTAGGAGCGGTGTTATCTCAGAGGGCTAAAGATGGCCATTTACACCCTTGCAGTTTCTTCTCCCGGAAGTTCTCCCCAGCTGAGCGCAACTATGCCATTGGCGACCAGGAGTTGCTAGCCATCAAGCTCGCTCTAGAAGAGTGGAGGTATCTGTTGGAGGGAGCTTCTCATTCAATCACCATACTTACAGACCACAAGAACCTTTTATATCTGAAAGGCGCACAATGTCTCAACCCTCGTCAGGCCAGATGGGCACTTTTCTTTTCCAGGTTCGACTTTAAACTCCAGTTCTGTCCGGGCTCTCAGAATCGCAAGGCCGATGCCCTTTCCCGCTCATGGGAGCAAGAAAATGAGTCAGAGTCTTCAGACAAGCATCCTATTATAAATCCGTTGGCATTCTCCACGGTAGGGATGGACTCTACGCCCCCATCAGGGAAAAGTTTTGTGAAACCGATGCTAAGGAAGAAGCTCATGCATTGGGCCCATGCTTCCCGTCTTGCCGGACATACAGGTATCCAAAAAACCCTGGAGTTTATCTCTAGGTCCTATTGGTGGGCAACTCTGAAAAAGGACGTCTTGGAGTTTATTGCATCTTGCCCAAAGTGTGCTCAACATAAGGTATCCCGCCAGTCACCTGCGGGGCAACTGGTTCCACTATCTGTTCCCCGTCGACCTTGGACCCATTTGTCGATGGATTTTATTACAGATTTACCCATGTGCAACAAGTTCAATACCATCTGGGTGGTAGTTGACCGGTTCACCAAGATGGCACACTTCATTCCTCTCACCGGTCTTCCGTCAGCTTCCAAGTTGGCTCAAGTATTCATACAAGAGATCTTCCGACTCCACGGTCTTCCTGAAGAGATTATCTCAGATCGAGGAGTTCAATTCACAGCCAAATTCTGGCGAAGTTTATGTCAAGTCCTCCAAGACAAGCTAAAGTTTTCTACGGCTTACCATCCTCAGACCAATGGTCAAACCGAGAGGGTGAATCAGGACTTGGAGGCCTTCCTCCGCATCTATGTGTCCTCCTCTCAAGATGACTGGGTTCAATTACTTCCCTGGGCCGAGTTCTGTCATAACAACCAGTATCATTCTTCATCTGCTTCAACACCATTCTTCACTAACTTTGGATTCCACCCTAAAGTCCCTGAGTTCCAACCGCTTCCAGCAACTTCTGTTCCCGCAGTGGATATCACCTTGCATCAGTTTGCCAATATCTGGAAGAGCGTACGATCAGCTCTGCTCAAGGCATCGTTCAGGTACAAGAAGTTTGCGGATAAGAAGCGTCGAGCAGTTCCTGCTCTCAAGGTGGGTGATCGGGTATGGTTATCCACGAAGAATTTGAGGTTAAGAGTTCCCAGTATAAAGTTTGCACCTCGCTATATCGGTCCTTTCAAGATTGAACAAGTCATCAATCCTGTTGCTTACAGACTTCAGTTGCCTCCCTTCTTAAAAATACCCAGGACATTCCATGTTTCCCTGTTGAAACCGCTGATCTTGAATCTGAGGAAGCTGGATGTACCAGTGAAACGCGTTGAGCTTTTTCTGACTGACTCGAGCCCACTTGCTCCATCTGGACTCTGCTCTCCACACCGGCCTGCAAAAGCCGTGTCCCCCCAGGCAATATCTGGACTTATCTCCCATCACTGGATCTCTTCATCAAATTGACCCAACCCTACAGCTACATAAAGGACTTGTTCCAAGGCTGATGCTCACCAACAAGGGGATCTGGTAAATATCTACTGAGCTCAGTGACTGCACAAGGGAGGCTGTCCTAGCCTATAGGAGTGGACATTGTAAACAGTGGAGAATATGAAATATACCAATTCTATCCAGTTAAGATAAATTCAAGCTTTCACTGCCACCTTGTGGCAAGAGGAATTCCTTTCTTTTTTAAAATTGTTTTATATGATATGTTATTAAATTGTCACCTTTTTATATAGTACAAACCATCCGTTTTTTATTATTATTAATATTTTGATTATTATTATTATTATTATTATTATTAAGTTTATTAATGTTATTTTTTAACATTGCTGATACATAATAATTTAAATTCATCCAGCCAGCGCAGGTACACACTCTTTTTTCTGCTGATCTTGAATCGGTTTCATTCCTCACTTCCTCCAACTCCGAAAGTCCAAACTCAACGAGGCGTTGAGTATGAAGTAGCCAAGATCCTGGACTCACGTCACCGTTACGGTCAACTACAATATCTTATTGACTGGAAGGGTTATGGTCCTGAGGAACGTTCATGGACCAATGCTTCTGATGTCCATGCTCCTGCCTTGGTCCGGAGATTCCATTCCAAGTTTCATCAAAAGCCAAAGAAGTGTCCTGGGGCCACTCCTAAAGGGGGGGGTGCTGTCACGATCCGGGTATCTGGACGCCATTTCTTACCCATCAGATGCCTCCTAAGGCTGGCTCAGCGCTCCAGGACCGGATCCCATCTGTTATCCTGATGTTTACATTCCTGTATCCTCTCCTGTCACTCTGAGACGCTGTCACAGTAAACGCCATATTACACCTGGCATGGCGTCTCCCGCGGCCTCCGCCGCCGTCCCTGAGCTTCTGCATGCAGAGTGTCTGAGTGGCGATTACGTCAGCCGCGGCCTCCGCTGTGTCCGCGTGGTTGGATGTGCACCTGTCAGCTTGGCGCCTCCTGTCTCCGGTGGCTGGCGCCGCCATTACTGTTTTCATTACCACATGGATTACAAACCAAACTTCCCTCCAAGTGTCTGCATGGGCGCAGCCATCTTGGATTCTGTCAGCTGATCATTTCCACCAATCTGTTCTCAGTATTGATAATCTGCATAATTGCCTAGCCAATCCCTTCCTTGCTGCAGGTATAAATACACTGTGCCTGAGCAAGGAAGGCGTCAGTGCTTTGGTTGTCAAACCTAGTTCCTGTTTGTCTCTCTCCTGTGATTGTCTTCCAGGTTCCAGCTCCTGTCTCAAGACTTCCACCATAGAGACCCACACCAGCATTCCACCTGCGGTGTAGCCTGACTCTCCGATCCATTGTGGATTCATCTGTTTCCAGCTACAACATTACCTGCTTCCAGCTCAGCTTCCAGCAGAGTACAGCTTCTCTTAAAGGGCCGGTGTCCTTTCTACAGTTTACCACTCTCCACCGGTATTATTATTTCTCCGCTCTCAAACTCTACATTTCATTCATATTGCATCGCTCTCAAGCTTCATTTATTATTTAACTGGTTCCAGCCAGTATCCACTCCGTGCCAACATCTGTCTGGTTCCAACCAGAACCCACAGCAGCTATTTTATTTACAGCAGTCCAGCTTTCCCTGGAACACCAGCTGGTACGATCCTGGGCTTTCTTCATTACTACAGTCAGGCCTGGTAAGGACTTTCCAACTCGCAGATAATAAGAACTGTCTCATACTACCAGAGCTCTGTGGCCCCTGCCACCCTGTAGTGCCCAGGAACTGTATTATTTCTCTGCTGATTTTATGTTTCTTTTACTGCTACTGTGATGCATGGAGTTTGTCATAAATAAACATCATTGACTTTTATTCAAGTTGTCGTGGTCACGCCTTCGGGCGGTTCTTCTTCATGTTACTTACATGTCCAGGGGTCTGATACAACCTCCCAGGTTCCGGTACATCTCAGCCCCTACAACTGAGGCTGCCTCCCGTCAGCTCAGGCCCTCAGTTGTGACACTATGTAGTAAGCTTTGAAGAGAGAAAAAGTGGATAGAGATAAAGTACCAGCCTTAAACTGTCATGTTACAGGGGGATGCGGTCAATATACCTACAATCAAGATCCCAACGGTCAAAATCCCGACATCCATTGACCAGTTGACATGAGTTTTTCATGATGTTTTTAAATTGAAACCGACTTGTTCATACTTTACCATCCCAGTGGACCTGGAGGGAGAATATAATAGTGTGTCGAGTGCAGTGAGGGGACGCGGTACACTTATACGGTGTCCATGTCAACCTATGTCGACATACATACCAAAAAAACAATGAAAAACTGGTGTTGATTTTTTGACATGTCAACATTTTAAATGTCGGTATTTTGACCTTGTCTGTATTTTAAATGTCTGTATTTTGACCGTGTTGGTATTTTGACCGTGTCAGGATTTTGACCATTGGTCAATTGTTGTCGGGATTTTGACCGTTGGGATTTTGATTGTAGGTATTTCATACTGATACCGTTACAGGCTGTGTTTGAAAAATGGCTGTTAGGAGCTGGTTTGTTGGAACTATAGCTCTCTCCACTTTAACTCTCTCCAAGGCTTAATACATAGGCCCCAAAGTCCTTACAATCTGTTCCCAATGTGAGAATTGACCTTGTAGCTATCAACATACAGGAAGAAATGAGATACAAGGTAAAATTTGACTATGCTACTGTAACAACAGCAATGCCAACAACTGTATGTCATGGACATTGAGGAGTGTTGTGCGATGGCAGTCTCGGCCATGAGGAGCTTTACCAATACGAGAAACCATACGAAGAGAGTCACCATTAAATAGAAGATTGGCAGAAGACGAGGAGGAAGGGGGTCCTTAAGCAAGTACAAAAAAATAAGAAACATCAGCAACTAACAACCAACAACCACATGGAACCATGGAATTTTACATTTGTCAGATCATGTCCTGACTGAACCAGAAATATCTTTGTTAAGCACAGGACTCTCCTTTGCACCAACAGCGGAATTGAATAAATTCCAAATATTTACTGATTTCAACAAGTTTGTAAGAAAACTCACTCTATAAAGAAACTTCTTGAAGAAGGAATCTGGACTTATAAAGAACTACGAGAACATCTCCAAAGCAGGTCTGAAACCAACATCAAAATATTACCCTGTAGAATCTCGAAGTAGCCAGATTGAAATGTTTTACCAACTAAGGGGCCCTACATACATGACGATCCGCCGCCGAGCTGCACGACGGCGGATACGGCCGACGAGCGACCCGGTGGCGGGGGGGCAGTGACGGGGGGAGTGAAGTTTCTTCACTCCCCCCGTCACCCGGCTCCATTGAAGTGCAGGCAAATATGGACGAGATCGTCCATATTGGCCTGCATGCACAGCCGAGGGGGACCAGCGATGAACGAGCGCGGGGCCGCGCATCGTTCATTGCTGGAGCCTCCACACTGAAAGATATGAACGAGTTCTCGTTCATTTATGAACGAGATCGTTCATATCTTTCAAAAAATCGGCCAGTGTGTAGGGCCTATAACAAAGAAACATCTTTGTGAGGACCACATGAACCAAGGAAAATCATAAGTGAACCTCACAAATTTTGAAAAACAAGCACTAAAGCAGTTGAAAAACAACAAACAAATCATTCTAAAACAAGCAGATAAGGGAGGTGGCCTGATGGTGCTGAGCAGAAGTGACTATGAAAAAGAAGCCTTCCAACTGTTAGGAGATACTTCTTATTACAAAGATCTGACCATGGAGTTCATAGAGGAACTTAGACTGCTGCTCGTTCATTCACTCCATAATGGAATCATTAGCAAAGACAAATACCAATTTCTGATTAACAATAATCACATTATACCTATCTTTTATTTTCTACCAAAGATACACGGCTAATAGACCCGCCCGGAAGACCCATTGTGGACGGAATAGACTCTTTGACAGCAAGTGTTTCAGAATATTTCAAGGTCTTTCTTAAGAAATATGTCCCCACCCTTAGATATATATGTGAAAGACACAACCACAGTTCTCCAGATTCTCAAAGAAATTGAGTGGCAAGAAGGATATATATGGGCCACTATTGATGTACAATCATTAGATATGTCCATTCACCACAGGAAAGGTATAGAGTCATGTAAGGAGTTTCTGTCACAAGACCCGGAGCTGGAGAGAGAACACACTATTTTATCTGCATTTTAATAGACTTCATTCTTACCCATAACTATTTTAAGTTTTTGGATCATGTCTTTTTACAAAAATATAACAACAACCCCTTCCTGGATAACTGGGTTTTATATAAAATATACTGGGCCAGATGCATCATCGCTTGGAAAGTGATAAAATAGAGAGTGAAAAAGTACCAGCCAATAAGCTCCCTACTGTCATTTTTCAAACACTGGGGTATATTTACTAAGCTCCCGATTTTGACCGATTTGGTGTTTTTTCTTCAAAGTGTCATCTCGGGAATTTACTAAACTCAAATCTCGGCAGTGATGAGGGCATTCGTATTTTTTGGGAAGTCAAAGTAAAAAAATACGAATGAATACACCATCGGTCAAACGCGGTTGTTTAGGTATACAACTCGGTAATTTACTATGCATTCGTATTTGAAATCTCTACCGTGAAAGTGCATTGGCGGCCGTGAAAAAAAGCGAATTGTAAAAAAAGGCTGGAAAAAAATAGACCTGCCTTTGAGGGGTTCACTACGATATGCCGGCGGTCGGGCTCCCGGCGACCAGCATACCGGCGCCGGGAGCCCGACCGCCAGCTTACCGACAGTGTGGCGAGCGCAAATGAGCCCCTTGCGGGCTCGCTGCGCTCGCCACGCTACGTGCGCCACACTATGTTATTCTCCCTCCAGGGGGGTCGTGGACCCCCACGAGGGAGAATAAGTGTCGGTATGCCGGCTGTCGGGATCCCAGCGCCGGTATACTGTGCGCCGGGATCCCGTCAGTCGGCATACTGAAGACCACCCGCTTTTGAGAAGCGTGTTTACATGTGTTTACAATTCTACATTAATCACACCTTCATTTTTGGTCCTTTAAAAGGGAAACAAGCACATTTTTAACATCTCTCACTCTGAAATGGCTGCTGCCGTGTGTAGTACTGTTTTTTTTTTTTTGCCTTTGGGATACCTGAGAGTGCTCCAGCAGGCTACAATAAACCAGGGCCACGAAACTGAACATGGTCAGCAGGTTGTCCAGGTTCCGCGGAGGCTGCGCAGGGCTCGTTTTTTTAGGGGGCGTTTAAACTTTAACGAATTGGCCGATGACCAGCTCATACAGATGTTCTGGCTACATACAAACATAATTTTCCCTCTGTATGACCTTGTCAAACTGGTCCTAGACCCTGAGACAGCACGCTCTCACTCTGTCTCAGGCCTGGACAAACTCCTGGCTGTGTTGCACTTTATGGCTACTGGCAGCTTTCATGCTGTGACTGGCGATGTAATTGGTATCTCACAGGCCACCTTTTCTAAATTTTCTAATCAGGTAAGTTAACACATACATACTCCTCTATGTCTAAGTTGTGCTTCTGTTATGTAATATAACACAGTATTGTATTTTGATACACGTCATGACGCTCACCTTATATTTTCTAATGTCCACTCAGGTTTGTGATGCTTTGTATCCACACATAGATGCCTCTATCTGCTTCCCTACCCAGGAGTCATAGTGGAATGCAGTCAGGGTATCTTTTTATGATCTTGTTGGCATGTCCAATGTGCTGGGTGCCATAGATTGCACACATGAAGTAAACAGTCAGCAAGTAGAGGAGATAGAAACATCTTGCCACAGTGTGAGTACAGATGTAGGGAGGCAGGTAAGCCAGTAACTGATTATGCATCATTTTACAGGTAAGTCTTAATTTATGTAACTGAACATTGGCTAACCCCAAACATAAAATATATGTATTTATGAATTATGTTTGTGAAGCGTTTTTGTTTGATATTAGGCATGTTGTTTACAATTACTCAATAACATTTTCATATTACACTGTCAGTCAATAACAAATTAAACATTACACATATAGCATTTGAGTTATTTATTTTCTTAAACAATATAATTGTGTTGGGCACAAATCTAGAAACGTTAGTTATATTTGACAATACTTTATTTTTATTTTTTTGGCTTGCTCATTTTCTTGTTTTTTTGGTGGCTGCAGAGGATTCTGTTGGCACATTGGGCCGTGTTCTGCTTGATCGCCTAACTGGGGAGGTAACTGGGGTCTGGCTAGGTGTGGTTGTCCCTGAGCTTGAGCCTTGTTGCTGGGCTGCCAACAAATTTATGTTTTGGCTCAGGTTGTTGAGGCTTGCTGTCAGTTGTATTGTTGTGGCTGTGTTGTTGGCGACTATTCTGTACAGACTTTCTGTGAGTAGCTGATTGTTCTGGATTATTTGTATGAGTGCTTGTTGATGGTGGTTTTGTTCGTCCATGATGCGTTGACAGCTATCTATCAGTTGGCTGTTGTCTGCTCTCATTTGTTCTATGCTATTGGCCACTCTGCCAAGTTGTACAATCAGTCTGCCAGAGTTTCTACTCAGTCTCGGTAGATGATGTGGCAGACTGGCAAGATATTGACTGTGGTTTTGCAGACAGGCATAGTGTTGGGCCTGTTGTGTGGACCAACTGGACCAAAAGTCTTGTCCCATTTCTGGCTGGGGTGGTGTTGGCCTCAATTGTTGGGTGGGGGTTGTTTGGGGTGGTGGATTAATGTCAGCCGGCGTGGTTGGCTGGTTTCGGATCAAATGCTTGCAGGTGTAGTGTGAAAGTTTGCTGCAAGTCAGTTTCCTGCTGGGTATCCTGGGGCATGATGTCTGGATCTGTATGAGGTTGAAGACAGCCACAATTTAGTTACTGTTGGGCTTCTGCTTTTATTGTGCTTTACAACAACATGCATTACTTCTTAATATGCATGTAGAAATTTTTAAATAGAGTATGGCCTAAACTTATGATTATATTGGACATTATATTTAAAAAAATGTGGCTTCTTTGGTTCCCTACTGATTACAACAATCTTTAAGGTAAATGTTGGGCTATGAGCTTAACTTAATGGTCAAACATATAGAACTGTAAAAATGCTACATTACACCCTTTACATATTATGTTTAAAGCTTCCTTTTGGCCAAAAAACAGAATACATTAAATGTGTAACAATACACTCATACATTGTTAAAGGCTGTCAGTCATTCCCAGTAAACATTTTCAATTATAGTGAAAAAACATATACTTAAAAATATGGTTGGCATAAGTGGCCACAGCTATTTTGAGCATATTGTTAATTTGAGATGTGTACCAAGAAATAATGCTTACCATGGGGTCAAATTACTAAGATTGAATTTGGTTTTAAGATGGGATGTGTCAAAGTCGAAAAATATTGAAGAACACATAGCACGTATAAAATACACACACATGCCCTTATAAAATACATGCACGTATAAAATACACACACTTGTTCCGCCGTGCGTGCACATATCCGCAATTTGCGTATGGTCGCTCCCGCGGTCCTGCGCGTGGTATGGATATTTACGGCGGAGTTTGTGAACGCATGGAGAGCTATCAAAACATTACATATTTAATCCAAATAGTGCACATTGTACACATAGTCCCCCTGCACCACATCAGCAAGTATCAACAGTTTAAATGATTCCAGAACAAGGGGATTCACCTTTGCATGATAAGAGGGGACAGACTAAGGTTATAAGGTGGTGTCTGGTATCCAGCTGTAGGGTATTTTAAGGGTAACATTCCGGTGTTGGTTTGAGGAAGATGCATCTTCCTGTGGATAGTTATGTGCAGAAGCAGAATATAGATATAAACTGTATTTACTGTATATTATGTATGCGGCGGAAATCCAGAGGAGACCACCGACAAGAGCAGTTGAGAAAGACATCGCCCACCATTTCAAATCAACCTATGACCTCTCCTGTACTGTAAAAGTGCATTCCTGTGTCCAATGGACAAAGGGATTACAGTATCCATTGTATTGCTTTTGGAAGTATTGTATAAAAAGCCTGTTGCTGCCTGGCCGGGCACACAAGACTCTCAACGCTATGTACCTGATAGCGAAGGACCGGTCCGGGAAGCGCATGTGAATATTCTCACGTATGTACATTGACTGTAGCCATTTACTCTGTTGTATTGTAGTGCATAATTTGTATTGTTAACCCCCTTTCAGAAATATTACTCTGTGGTGTCGGAACCCAGTGATCAACTACAAATCGGTGTTGTGTCCTCTTTTCCCTGCTAGGGTTTAAAGTGTATTACATTGACTAACTGTATAAGGTCTAAAAGTGTATTAATTGGGTGTGTACGCGCTGCGTGTACTTTGTACCCCCAGCACAGCGTTTGTACGCAGAGTCCGTACATGGTACGGGACTCATTACGCAAATAGCGTAAGAGGTACATAGAGTGCATATTAAGTTTAGCGGCCGCAGCGGCTCCATGGTAAAAGTGTGTTTAAAGGTATAGCTTTATGTTTTAAGATAATATCGACATTATCAATTGGGGGCATCGTCCAGTTTTTCCACATACCCGCAGCCTAGCAGGTTAAAGCAGACTTTATCTATCAGCAAAGAGCGGACAGGTATCCTACGTAAACCTTTTTCTGGCCGCAGGATACACTGGAAACCCTATTTTATTGCTGATTAGATGGCGTCTGCTCTGCATGGTTTGTAGGGTTGCTGGTGGGACCCGTAAAGTAAATACGCAAAGCTATTTAAAAAGTCTGTGAATTTCTGTTTGGCGCCAAATGCGCACACAACACAAGCGTACACCTGTACTCTGTATACCTGCTCACATTGTTGCCATAAGTACTGATTACTAGATTCATTTAGACCTGTGCGGAGAAATTTGTTGCTATTTAGTTAAAATATAAAATAAATATTAAAGAAGTAAACGTAAAACACAAACACAGTCTGGCCTAGTTAAAAAGGTTTATACAGAAAGAAACTGTGTTGTGTTAAGTGAGCGATTATAGGTAATATCGCTTACATTAATAGAAGTGTGGGATTTGTACTATTGCGGACGTACGGTTTTTGTACACGTGTCTCGGACAAAGGACGGGACTGTGTACGCAACGTAAAGACATACACACGGTCGCGTGTTTACGCAACATGTGTAAGGGTACGACCGCTAAGTACAAATTACACAATAGCATCGTTTAGTTTAGGGGCGGGACAGTAGCCACGCTACATTAGCACAAATTGCTCGGTTTCAAAGATTTAGTTTAAATAAAACCTTTTTTACTGTATTGCCTCTGGTAGTAGAGCTGTTTATCTGAATGAAAGATAATTTTCTGTACAGAAAAACCAAAGTGTATTTGAATGAGTGAACGTGAGTGAGCAAACGTAGCAGAGAACGTAGTGGACCCAGGGAATTCGAGATCCCGTCGAGTGGTACATCAAGTGAGTGGAGACTTGGTGGCGTGAGGCAGCTAGCTCATGTTAATATAGATTGAAGTACAAAGGAGCAAGGTAGCAGAGTACCGCGGCCCAGGAGGTCAGCGAGGTTTACCCATTTAGATTTTTTTTATACGCTCCGGCTGAGGTTTCGCAGCCTGAAAATCGATTCCAGTGGTCGTACGGCGGATAAGTAACAAGTACCTATATGCTGTGCGATTGGACCGCGCGTTCGTGGGTGCAATATTTAGCGCAATGTGGTACCCTTTTTACGAGCTTTGCGTAAAATCGCGGTATCATTAGCGCTGTATATAGCATATGCAAGCGTGATTTATGTATAATAAAGGTTTAGGGAGTTTTCGCTGGCCTCTCTCAGGAAATCTCCAACAGCCTATATTTACTGGAAAGGGTAAGTTATTCCCAGAAACTTCCAGTAAATAGAGGTTACATAGGGCCCTAAGTTGGGTACATTGCCTTCGCTATCGACAGTGTATGGTAGTACTGGCCAACGTGGGCGGTGAGCGGGTGAAGAGCGCTCGGAGAACTTTCACCGTTGCCTTATATTGAGTATTTTGGTTTTTTGTGGGATTAGCCGAAAGGACAATACCTGCAAAATATGTGGGCCAGTTGCTCAAGTAAGGGACGGTCAACCAGGGTTCAGGTTGACATGCCACGGCCCAGGGGGTCAGCGAGGTACACAGAAGTTTTATGCAATGAATGGGAATGTATGACTGCGGAAGATAGGGAACGATTCCCTAAGGTAGGCAGTTTTGAACCAGAGGTATTGCAGAATTTAAGGAGTAGGATATGTCTAATAAAATCCAGAAAACAAAGGATTAGACATACAGATTTAAACTTATGGCAGCAAGAGGGCGATATGCAAGGGAAATTAAAATATGCAGCAGGTTCCAAACCTAGCGGGAATGAGAACACAAACACACCATTGTCGACACAGGTCGAAGGGGAACAGAAGGCTACAGTCAATGATACATCCGTAAATGATAGTAATATGAAAGAGCAATGTATTAACCCTAACTTTTGCAAAATGTATCCTGTTTTGAAGTCTCTCCAAGGTTTTAGGTCACAGGGAGATGAAGGATTCAGCCAAATCGCAGCTCTCCTCCAAGCAGTCATTTTGCAGGAAACTCATGTGGGACCTGTCCAACCAGGTAGAGCAGTAATAGTATTTCCCAATGAAAGAACTGGTGAGGTCACAGCTACCGGTAAGTATGAGACAGTTCATTGCACAGAAACAACAACACCTCAATGTAAACAGAGTAGGAACGGAACGGTAGGATTACACTCTGTCTTGGAAATAGTAACTCCCAATGGGGGAACCAATAGTCAGGAAGTAGTCCTCACCAGGAATAATGCAATGTATTGCCCGTGGCCCAGAGATGAGCTGCGATCAATCATTTCAGAATTCCCCGACCCTCGGAAGCATTTAGCCAGATGTCAAAAGTTTATCAGAGATCTGGGTAATGCGTATGAACTGACAAACCAACATTGGCGGACATTTTTGAAAGCGTGCCTACCCCCTAATATTGACACCCAAAAATTTACCACTGATTGTAGGCTAGAGTCGGATAGTCCTATGACTGACAGAAACAATCAGGAAAATATAGAACGAATTAATAGGCAACTAGAGTTGTGTTTCCCCACTGAGTGGAGAAGAATTTTCTCCATAAAACAGAGGGAAAATGAAATGACATCTGAATATTTCCATCGGGCCCTGCAAATAATGGATAGATACATGGGGGTATCAGATACAGGGAACGATACGAATTACTGGAAGGTAGCTGTGTCAGTGCTAATGGACGGACTCAATAAGACAATAAGGGACAGGGTACAAACATCTTTGCCTAATTGGAGAGGGGTCACAGTAGCTTGCCTTAGAGAGTGCGCAATTGAACACCATAGGAATATTGCTAGGTGTAGGAAACTGCAAGAGGAGAGGCTGAGGATTGAAAGTATGCAGGCTCTTACACCAAAGTCTCATCAGCCCAAGTCCCAAAACCCTAGTAGTAACAAAAGACCGAGAATATGTAACATTTGTAAAAATAAAGGACATTTTGCTAGAGATTGTAAGAGTAGTACAGCAGATAGCCAATATAGACCCCTAGACAGCATAAACAAGCCACGTTATTAAACACATAGACGGGATCAAGGGACAAATATTAAGGAATCACGTGCCATATATATAAAACACAGATTCGGTTAATGGGAAGAACAGAATAAATGCAACTTTACCCATTTGACAGAATTTACTGGGATTAGGAGGAGGCCTCTAAACTTCTGCTTCTCTCTCTAGCAGAAGTGACCTCTAAGTAAATTAACAGGAGTTTTGTTAGAGATGGTATACATATAGAGTGCTCCCACCTAGGAAGCACAAAATATGTTAGATACCCACGAAGACTAATATTGCCTTTCACTGTTTTAGATGCATGTCCATCACAGGTAGAGGAAATTATCTCAAGGATACCGGGTTCCCCATGAACTTAGAATGGACAAGATACTGGATTGATGGCTGGGATAGTCCCAGTAGAGATATAACACACATAAAAATTTTTTTAAGGGGAACAGACCGATTAGGGAATCATTCCCCGTAGTGCCCAATCCAGATGTCAAACTTTGTAAAAATCTTCTTTGCCTTTACAAACTTACCTGTTACTAAACTCTGTGATTTGTCTTTAAAGTTTCCTCTTCATTTCTTACAGGATTATAGTTCAAACACCACATGCCTACTCGGTCTTTCAGAGCTCTGCCTAAATCCAGTATATCTCACTAGCATAGGGACACCAGTATCAGTGTGCCTGGTCATGCACAAAGGGTGGAGAATGGGAATACTGGTGAAGGTAGACTGTGCATAGATACCGATATACATGATGGTGTGACAGCCTGATGATGAACGCAAATCTGACAAATTTTCTTTTTATTATTTCCCCTCTCTTTTCACTTTCCAAAGATGGTTTACTTCACACAACTGATAATACACAACAGTTAAACACATTGAAATGCAAGATTATTGTTCCCTACAGAAAGGTCGCTGACCCGGAGAGAACATCGTATCACTGGAGTGTCTGTTCCGGGAAGGTTGAGAGGCAGGACTGTTGAGACGGCACCTGAGCGCGGAGAACAACAAGACCAGAGGCGGTTGTCGCACCAGTTTTTCTTTTTTATTATTTTCTCCATCTCCCACTACCCTCCTTCTCTCCTCCTCTCCCCCCCCCCCCCCTTCTTGTTTCCCTTCTCTTCCCTTAACAAGATGGATTTACCCCAAGAGACTGTGTTCCGGGTTTTCCTGTTAATCCTGTTGTTGACCAGGACAGTCTGTTTCGGTGAGGGTCCCAGAGAGGTCGAGAGAGGATCTGAAATGGGTACTGATGGCGAGGATGGATTTGTAGAATCTCAAGAGCAACACATCACTCGAGCAAAGGCGAGCATCAGAAAACGATCTGGTAGTCAGGGAGCTCGGAGGCACTGTGAAGGGTTATTGGCTGAGGAAAATTGCATTTGTAGGAATTGTGAGAACATAGTCGAGGATGGGTGTATCCACAGATGTCAGTCCAGCCTTAATATCAACATGGACCGTCATCCATTGAGTGATTACCACTCACTAGTGGGTAAGGTCTTAAACCAGCAAAACAGAATGCAAGTTGCTCATATCAATTTGACAATATACTTCAGGTGCTTGAAAGGGAGGGGTAATTCAAAGCAAGAGACAGGATGGGGATTAACCCCTGGTGCCCCCCAGCACACCAAACTATATGGGTAACATGACTTGAAAACCTACATATAATAGAAATCCAGAGGTCTTCGTTACATATATCTGCAGAAATATGGCAAAGCCACCAGGCCTCGACAAGGCTCCTCTGATGCTGGTGGTCCTAAACCTAATACTATATCTGGGCCTGGGGTGCAGAACCCCACAAACCGGCACAGGCCAGCCACCCCAGGGCAGCACACATGTGAGAAGGTAAAGTGTTATTATGTGTTAATTAAAGGGAACGCAAAATCTGTATACAAAAAGTGATACACTAGTGACGGTGTAATTAAAAGACCTAAAGGATTAATAACAGTGTTAAGGGGGGTGCTAAATAAATATTATAGTGTGCTACCCCACAGCAGCCCAGCCACTCCAATCAGGGGGAACTGCACCCCTGACCCATCAACAATAATAATAATAATAATAATAATAATAGCCCTTCCGGGTCATACTAAATATAATGCCACATGATAATGGCACCTAACAGATATACCCAAATTGAGAGCTAACTTACCTGGAGCCACCCCTGGGATCTCCATATGGCACTGTAGGAACCAGCATGCCCTCCAAACACTGGTCCCATCTATGCCTCTCATACTAGCAAAACAGAATGCAAGTTGCTCATATCAATTTGACAATATACTTCAGGTGCTTGAAAGGGAGGGGTAATTCTAAGCAAGAGACAGGATGGGGATTAACCCCTGGTGCCCCCCAGCACACCAAACTATATGGGTAACATAAACCAGACAGAATGCTGGGTGTGCTCACAAGTACCTCAAGGTCAGAGCAAGTCAGGATTAGTACCATACCCTTTAGCAATAGATGAGGTACTCGAATTACGGGGTGGGTTACCGGTGGATAAGAAATTCAATATTTCTAGGCCCCCTAGTTTGAAGCTCCACCAGTATCATGTAGATAGATCCTTATTATGTTTCAATATTTCCAATTACCGAAAACCGGGAAATTGGGAAGTGACATGGAATAACCAGACCATGGCCTTTTCGCACAGAGCTGATAGGATACCCATAGACTCTGAACTTGTACGCCAAATAGCCAACAGTGGAAGGTATTTTTGGTATAGGTATACTCGAGGAAGCAAGACCATGTGGGTTGGAGAAGTATCACCAGGGTACTGTGCTCATATCATCCAGTCTGATACTTGTACTGAGCAGATGAGAGAACTAGGGATTGGGTTTTTCACTTGGAAAGTTTGTAATATGGTAATGTCATATTCTGTCCCATATGTTCTCCCCGATGATGCCTATTTC
Organism: Pseudophryne corroboree; assembly: GCF_028390025.1. Taxonomy (NCBI): domain Eukaryota; kingdom Metazoa; phylum Chordata; class Amphibia; order Anura; family Myobatrachidae; genus Pseudophryne; species Pseudophryne corroboree. Next base: position 440,254,152 of record NC_086449.1, on the reverse strand, counting down.
ATATGTGGGAGGAAGGCGTATAAGTGGCTTGCCCCGAACTCAGAGGGATTGTGTTATGTTGGAAGAGTGTTGCCAGAGGTCATGACCATAACCCATGATAAGATGAAAGATGTTCACCGCAGTGCTCAGGCTCCTTATACTCATACTCACTATGAACACGTCGTCAAGAGATACCTCATAGAGAGGACAGAGCACATAGCCTCTGATTTGATCCACGAATCCACCGGGATTCAATTCCTTCTCGCATTAGACATCACCCGTACTGCCAGATGAATTATAAATTATAGGTATATCCATGCGCTAGAGAACTTGATAGATAATATCACTGAGATGTATGACGACACCTTCAGGTATACGGGTAGGGAGTTACAAGCTTACAAGACGGAACTGATCCAGTACAGGATGGTTCTCAATTATATCACAGCGTGACGGGTGGGTACTGTGTCACTTTGGCAACTCAATATGGTGTGAAGTGCTGCACGTATATTACAAACAGCACTGACGACCCCACAGAGATTATCGATCAAAAGATGGATGATATATTGCAGTTGAAGTGGGAGTTCTGGAGGAGACACAACCTTACCCTGACCGCTGTGGGTAATGAGCTGACCGGCTGGGTCTCATGGTTGAACCCACAAAATTGGTTCTCAGGATTAGGAGAGTGGGCTCAAAATGTTATTATGAGTGTAGGAAAGTTTCTCCTTTGTATCCTGGGAGTCGTCATAATTATTGGCTTGATATTTAGGTGTGTTCGAATTCTAACGCGGCGCAAGCACGGCACAAATTTGATGAGTTTAAGGAGCAGGGGCGCTGTTACAGCAGCAGATTTAATTTACGACCCATCCATAGAGACAGTGTTATGATAAGGATTGCAAATGAATTCCATGGCCTGTTTCTTTCACCCGTTTTTCCTTTGTCTCCCCCTCTGCCCAGATACACCGATCCGGAAAAGACATCGACCCTACCCAAGAATGATTATGAAAATGTTATGTGAATGTATTTTAGATATGTGTCTTATCTTCATCTCTACAACCTTCAGTTAATGACACACATAGTCGACAGGTGATATCCACATATACTAGCACTCACATATGTTCCCCCTCCATGTATCATCAACTAAATGTGCACCCCATTTGATGGAACAAGAAGCCGAAAATAGCTTGGTAGTGTTTGTTGGCCCACTTACAGACCCTTAATATGGGATAAGAAGGATTTAATGTATACTTCGCAACACCTCGAAGCTTTTCTAGAACATATACGGCACGATGATACATGCCCCTCAGACATGGATTCATACATACATGCTTTTTACTATCCCACTAGGTCATACATTTCCCGCCTACAACTCTCCTCCTACCATCCAATCATTTGTAGATATTGTATTGATATTTTTCTGTTTAGAGATTAGATAGTGGCAGTTATTGTTGACTGCCAAAGGGTGGACTGTCAAAGTCGAAAAATATTGAAGAACACACAGCACGTATAAAATACACACACATGCCCACTGCGCGTGCACTTGCTCCGCCGTGCGTGCACATATCCGCAATTTGCGTATGGTCGCTCCCGCGGTCCTGCGCGTGGTATGGGTATTTACGGCGGAGTTTGTGAACGCATGGAAAGCTATCAAAACATTACATATTTAATCCAAATAGTGCACATAGTACACATAGTCCCCCTGCACTACATCAGCAAGTATCAACAGTTTAAATGATTCCAGAACAAGGGGATTCACCTTTGCATGATAGGAGGGGACAGACTAAGGTTATAAGGTGGTGTCTGATATCCATTTGTAGGGTATTTTAAGGGTAACATTCCGGTGTTGGTTTGAGGAAGATCGCATGTTCCTGTGGATAGTTATGTGCAGAAGCAGAATATAGATATAAACTGTATTTACTGTATATTATGCATGCGGCGGGAATCCAGAGGAGACCACCCACAAGAGCAGTTGAGAAAGACATCGCCCACCTTTTCAAATCAACCTATGACCTCTCCTGTACTGTAAAGGTGCATTCCTGTGTCCAATGGACAAAGGGATTACGGTATCCATTGTATTGCTTTTGGAAGTATTGTATAAAAAGCCTGTTGCTGCCTGGCCGGGCACACAAGACTCTCAACGCTATCTACCTGATAGCGGAGGACCGGACTGGGAAGCGCATGCGAATATTCTCACGTATATACATTGACTGTAGCCATTTACTCTGTTGTATTGTAGTGCATAATTTGTATTGTTAATCCCCTTTTAGAAATATTACTCTGTGGTGTCGGAACCCAGTGATTAACTACAAATCGGTGTTGTGTCCTCTTTTCCCTGCTAGGGTTTAAAGTGTATTACATTGACTAACTGTATAAGGTTTAAAGGTGTATTAATTGGGTGTGTACGCGATGCGTGTACTTTGTACCCCCAGCACGGCGTTTGTACGCAGAGTCCGTACATGGTACGGGACTCATTACGCAAATAGCGTAAGAGGTACGTAGAGTGCATATTAAGTTTAGCGGCCGCAGCGGCTCCATGGTAAAAGTGTGTTTAAAGGTATAGCTTTATGTTTTAAGATAATATCGACATTATTAGATGTTGTCCATAGCAACCAATAACATTGCAGGGATTATATTCGAGAAGGTGCTGTATTAATGTTACGAAGAATAGGATTGGTTGGTATGGGCAACATCACATCTTAAATAGAAGTCCCATCTTAGTAACGTTACCCACTTGTGTTTGCTGGTGTTGCTTACTACAAGGATGAGTGTGTGCTTTTGTTTTTGTTTTTTTGTTTTTGGGAAAACACTTTGTAAAATGCATTTATTTTTAATAAATAAGGTTTACTCACCAGACAGCTGAGGGGATTGTGGTTCTTCACTTTGTGGACTGGCCAAAATGGCTTCTGGTGGCTGAGCCTACACAGTTGAGATGCGCCGTTGTGGTGGTGAGGATGCGGGTGTAGTTACCGCCTCAAGACGGCGTCTCTTACGACCCATCTTCTGGAGACTGCCAGACCACTGCGAATGTCGTCTTAGTGGAGTGCGGTGCGATGATGAAGTTCCTATGGGATAATATAAACATTATAATTCTGTCTTTCTATGGGGTCTATTCATGAAGAAGTGAAAAGTGTGGAGAAGTGAGCCAGTGGAGAAGTTGCCCATGGCAACCAATCAGCATTAACGTAACATTTATAATTTGCATACTTTAAAATTATACAGAGCCACTGATTGTTTGCCATGGGCAACTTCTCCACTGACTCACTGCTCCACTCTTTTCACTGCTTCATGAATAGACCCCTATGTGTTTACAGAATATGTGTACCCACAACACATTCTTACCTGCATCGCCAGCATCCGCATCTCTTGCCAGTGTGGTTTGTGTCCTGGCTATGCTGGCTCTCTTTCGTACTGTTGAAATATGAATTTTGACCTTATGAGCATTATATTGTGAATACATATTTACTCCAAAACCTTATTGTGATGTGGACATATGAAGAACATTATGATTATGAAAATTAAACTAAACTTTGCTTACGCTTTTCTGGCTGACTTCATTGGGTGTGTATACTTCAATCATGAACCAATTACAACAACCAATCCATACCCTAAGCAGGGCTGTTTCTAGCCAATTTGGCTCCCAGTGCGAGATTTAAAAATGCGCCCCCCCATGACATAAAAAAATGCCCCCCCCCCACACACACACACCTAGATTGAAAAAAAAAACTTGTGCGCGCACCCGGCAAGGGGGCATGGCCTCATCTAAATGGGTGTGGCCTCATCTAAATGGTCATGGCCTCGTCTGAAAAGACTACCTCACAATCCAGTTTTTGACCCTGCTCCAACAGATCACGACCACCACAGGAAAAAAAAATTCTACCATATTAAACCCCACACAGTAATGCCCCCTGCACCATATTATGCCCCACACTGCAATGCCCTTGATACATTAAATCCCCACACTACGGCAGGCAAGAGTCCCCATTTCACACATTACGGCAGGTGTCCCCATTTTACACATTGAGAGAGAGAGAGAGAGAATACTTACAGAGGCGATTACTGCTCTTCGGCCCGCCTCACCAGTCGCTCCTCGCGCCGGCCTTTCCCTCTTTCCCTCTTGGATCCCCCTCTGTACTCCGCTTGGGCGGGAGTTTAGCGTAGTGACGGGGTTGCGTCATTCCGTGAAACTCCGCCCCCCGAGCGGGTTACTCGGGGAGAAATAGGAGGGGGAAGCAGGGAGCCACAGTTAGTGCCGCGGCGGGCGCCCAGTGCGGTTGCACTGCTCACCTGCCCCAAGAAACAGCCCTGACCCTAAGGCAGGCATGTCCAAACTGCGGCCCTCCAGCTGTTGTGAAACTACATATCCCAGCATGCCCTGACACAGTTTTGTTGTCAGAGAATGCAAAAGCTGTGTCAGGGCATGCTGGGATATGTAGTTTCACAACAGCTGGAGGGCCGCAGTTTGGACATGCCTGCGGCCTAAGATGCAGAATTAACAATAGTATACAACTACAAAACCAACCGTGGATCTTTAACACAACAAGAATATTAGTCTGTTAGAAACATACAAAATTGTGTCCAAAAAAACTCACCACAACAAAATATATTATTTACTTTTCAAAAAAATTACAATATTCTGCGGCAATAACCACATCTTGCACACAAAGGCCTATCCACAACAACATACATTAACCCTAAAATACATTAAAAAAATGGATTAAACATTCATGAAAACACTTCATTTAAAGGGAAACAAAAAAAAACAACTAAAAAAAAAATTTGATGCTGCAAAAGGGACAGGACAACTGCTAACTTCACAAGACAAAGGGAAATAACATAATTATTTAGGCACAAAAATACATCACCAACACATTTGAAAAATTAAGCCACTTACAAACAAAATCAACTACAATACATTTCAGACAACTAAGGACAAAGCACATGTTAAAATAATGTAAATATTGTAACACAAACTCACCATCCTGCCTTGGACGATCCGAATCCCGGACATAAGTCGCACCAACCACTTCTGGCGGAATAAGAGACCGCACAGGCTCCTCCCAATCACGATATGACGCTCTGAAGGGATGTCCACCCCCTGTTTGCCTGGCAGACTTTGCCTCCGTGGCCATCTTCGCCTTGACACGGCGCTTGATGTCGTAGAAACGCTTACGACACATGTCCTCGGTCCTCCTCACCACACCCTCACTATTAACTGCCGCTACTACCTTGCCCCACAGAATGCTCTTCCTGCGTGAAGGTACCTTGGCAGCATCAGGCCCAAACAGCTGACGATGATGTTTCATCAGCTTCCGCACCAATGCAACATTCTCTGCATAGCTGAATTTAACATTGCAGCCCATCTTTGTAGTGGTGCGTGGCTGCGGAGCAACAGCACCATCACTGTCACTCTCACTCAAGGCCGCAGCAGCAACCTCCCCCTCCTCCTCACTAACCTCCTCCACCTCACTCACCTCCTCCCTCTCACTCACCTCTGACTGGGACATATTCCAGGCAAACAACAAATAACAATTATAAAAATAAAACACACAACACACTCCTCCACTACCACTACACACCAAACACACACACACACACACACACACACACACACACACACTCACAAACAATGACAATAGACTGAAACATTTTTTTACAAAGACAAAAAAGTAAACAGACTTTTAAATAACTACACAACAAGTATGACAAGACTACTTACACATACAGTACAGCACTCAGCAATCGCAAAAAACCACCTCCAAACCACAAAATACTCCAAACTACTCACCAACACCAAACACCACTTCCTCTCACCTCTCCACTAGCTAAACCCACGAGGTTCGGACGGTTTGGGGCGGTTTTATAGTAATGAGCACAGACACTCCTCCATCAGGAAACAAACCAATCACGGACGAGTGACAAAAACGAAAGTTAGAAAAAAATCGCGGCCGGGAACGGAAAAACACTGCCGTAACATTCAAATGACGCATTCGTTTAAAAAAAAAACAACACGGCCGCAAAAACACAAAATCAGCCGCATTCTACCTTTGAAAGCACGAATGACATTGAAAAATGAAAATAATCAAAATGTGACAGCTTTGTAAATGAGGCATAAAAAAAACAAAAAGTTGCAAATTCACACATTCGATGTCATTCGTGTTTAATCTCCCTCCAAATCGACACATATACGAATTTTAGTAAATATACCCCACTGTCTGTGTCATGGCAGTTAAGACCTGATTGGCTGGTACTTTTTCTTTCTCCATTTTATCACTCTCCAAGCGGTGATGCATCTAGCCCTCTGTATATTGATGATATCATAATAATCTGGAACGGCTCTGTGGAATTTTATAACAGATTTATGGAGTATATTGGTAAGAATGAATACAATCTTACATACACATCCAAAACAGACACAACAGAAATTGAATACCTTGACCTGATACTTTTAAATAACGGATCAGAGATCAACACAAAAAAAACTACATGAAAATACCAACTCCTAAGTACATTTAACAGCGGGCACATAGAAAAGTGGAAAATTAATATTCCCTATTCATAGTTTTGCAGAATCAAAAGGAATTGCAGTAAGGATAAACACTGTAAAGAACTTCATTGGGTGTGTATACTTCAATCATGAACCAATTACAACAACCAATCCATACCCGGCCCTAAGGCAGGCATGTCCAAACTGCGGCCCTCCAGCTGTTGTGAAACTACATATCTCAGCATGCCCTGACACAGTTTTGTTGTCAGAGAATGCAAAAGCTGTGTCAGGGCATGCTGGGATATGTAGTTTCACAACAGCTGGAGGGCCGCAGTTTGGACATGCCTGCGGCCTAAGATGCAGAATTAACAATAGTATACAACTACAAAACCAACCGTGGATCTTTAACACAACAAGAATATTAGTCTGTTAGAAACATACAAAATTGTGTCCAAAAAAACTCACAACAACAAAATATATTATTTACTTTTCAAAAAAATTACAATATTCTGCGGCAATAACCACATCTTGCACACAAAGGCCTATCCACAACAACATACATTAACCCTAAATACATTAAAAAAATGGATTAAACATTCATGAAAACACATGAGTCACACTTCATTTAAAGGGAAACCAAAAAAAATAACTAAAAAAAAAAAATTTGATGCTGCAAAAGGGACAGGACAACTGCTAACTTCACAAAACAAAGGGAAATAACATAACTATTTAGGCACAAAAATACATCACCAACACATTTGAAAAATTAAGCCACTTACAAACAAAATCAACTACAATACATTTCAGACAACTAAGGACAAAGCACATGTTAAAATAATGTAAATATTGTAACACAAACTCACCATCTTGCCTTGGACGATCCGAATCCCGGACATAAGTCGCACCAACCACTTCTGGCGGAATAAGGGACCGCACAGGCTCCTCCCAATCACGATATGACGCTCTGAAGGGATGTCCACCCTCTGTTTGCCTGGCAGACTTTGCCTCCTTGGCCATCTTCGCCTTGACACGGCGCTTGATGTCGTAGAAACGCTTACGACACATGTCCTCGGTCCTCCTCACCACACCCTCACTATTAACTGCCGCTACTACCTTGCCCCACAGAACGCTCTTCCTGCGTGAAGGTACCTTGGCAGCATCAGGCACAAACAGCTGACGATGATGTTTCATCAGCTTCCGCACCAATGCAACATTCTCTGCATAGCTGAATTTAACATTGCAGCCCGTCTTTGTAGTGGTGCGTGGCTGCGGAGCAACAGCACCATCACTGTCACTCTCACTCGAGGCCGCAGCAGCAACCTCCCCCTCCTCCTCACTAACCTCCTCCACCTCACTCACCTCTGACTGGGACATATTCCAGACAAACAACAAATAACAATTATAAAAATAAAACACACAACACACTCCTCCACTACCACTACACACCAAACACACACACACACACACACACACACACACACACACACTCACAAACAATGACAATAGACTGAAACATTTTTTTACAAAGACAAAAAAGTAAACAGACTTTTAAATAACTACACAACAAGTATGACAAGACTACTTACACATACAGTACAGCACTCAGCAATCGCAAAAAACCAGCTCCAAACCACAAAATACTCCAAACTACTCACCAACACCAAACACCACTTCCTCTCACCTCTCCACTAGCTAAACCCACGAGGTTCGGACGGTTTGGGGCGGTTTTATAGTAATGAGCACAGACACTCCTCCATCAGGAAACAAACCAATCACGGACGAGTGACAAAAACGAAATTTAGAAAAAAATCGCGGCCGGGAACGGAAAAACACTGCCGTAACATTCAAATGACGCATTCGTTTAAAAAAACAACAACACGGCCGCAAAAACACAAAATCAGCCGCATTCTACCTTTGAAAACACGAATGACATTGAAAAATGAAAATAATCAAAATATGACAGCTTAGTAAATGAGGCATAAAAAAAACAAAAAGTTGCAAATTCACACATTCGATGTCATTCGTGTTTAATCTCCCTCCAAATCGACACATATACGAATTTTAGTAAATATACCCCACTGTCTGTGTCATGGCAGTTAAGACCTGATTGGCTGGTACTTTTTCTTTCTCCATTTTATCACTCTCCAAGCGGTGATGCATCTAATCCTCTGTATATTGATGATATCATAATAATCTGGAACGGCTCTGTGGAATCTTATAACAGATTTATGGAGTATATTGGTAAGAATGAATACAATCTTACATACACATCCAAAACAGACACAACAGAAATTGAATACCTTGACCTGATACTTTTAAATAACGGATCAAAGATCAACACAAAAAAAACTACATGAAAATACCAACTCCTAAGTACATTTAACAGCGGGCACATAGAAAAGTGGAAAATTAATATTCCCTATTCATAGTTTTGCAGAATCAAAAGGAATTGCAGTAAGGATAAACACTGTAAAGAACAACTAGGGATACTGTATATACAAGAAGATTTGAAGAACGTGGTTACCCGAAGGAACTCCTAGAGGAAGCTGTTTTAAAAACTGAGAACACGAATAGGAACGATCTCATTGTTTACAAGAACAAGGACAAGGCATCAAGAGCGAATTGTGATATAGATATTGATATTAAAAAGACTTTTGCTATTGGCAGTTGGCACTAACAATAGTATACTGCAAATCTGTGTTTGTTGCAAATAAAACACAGGGGATTTTGGCATATATTCCTAAAACATTTAATTAAGCCTGTAGCCTGTTCTCAAGGCACACCAATTTTCTGCATGTCCCTACACTAGCGTATAAACCCAGCACACCATTACATTGTAGTTAAATGTACTCCCCTTCCAGATACAGAAGGCAACATCTATACTTGTATGTATGTATGTATGTATGTATGTATATTTATATATATATATATATATATATATATATATATATAATTTTTCTTTCTCACACCCATACCACCAGGACCCCTTATGTGGCTTTCAGTAACCAAGTCTGTTTAGCAGAACAGACATTTCCTAGGTGTTTCAATCACACAGGTCAAAAACCTGGGACAAACATATCTTCTGTTTATCACTTTACCAGTGCTTTTATCATATCCCCCCTCCGCCCCCCCCCCCCCCATTTGTTTCGACCTGTGGAACAACTGCAGCCCCCAAACAAATGGCACAATACAAAGCATCTGCATTGGCCAGTTGGCTTCCTGTCCTGTGCTCTACTGAAAATGTAAAGTTTTGCAATGCCAAAACCATCTTGATATTCTTCTAATGCTCTCTTTATTCCCAGACATCCATTTTAACAAGGTATGATCAGTTGTCAACCTGAATTTTCTTCCCAACAAACAGAACCTGAGAGTTTCTTATGCCCATTTTATTGTCAATGCTTCTTTGTTGACAATGGCACAGTTTCTCTCATGCAGTAGCAGAAATACATTTTTGGGGCCCTGAACTCTGAACTGTTATGGGAGCCCCTTCACAACCAGCAACAATAGGGCAACATCCAACAAGGTCCAAAGAGCCTTGCTGACATTGCAAGGACAGCACACAGCTCTCAGTGCCAGCAAAATGACTTAATTGTCACGGTCTGGGTAATTAAACAGACATTCTCTCCTCTCAAGTGCCTGTCTAAGCTGTCACTACGCTTCAGGTCCAGTTGCTATCAGCGTGGTCTGCGTCCACTGCATAGTGTTTCAGATCTGTAGCCACATTTGACACAAACATAGTTTCCCTCCTAAACCAAACATGGGTGCTCCCATGTTTGATGCAGTCATCTGATTCCAGTGAGCCTATCCTGAGCATCCTGCTGTCCAGCTGATCATCCCAGCCAATCCTTGCACACTAGCTCCTATAAAAATGCTGGGTGTCACATCTAGCAAGGATTGAGGATCCGGCAGCTGAGACTTGCCCAAGGAAGTAGTTGTCTGTGGATGAACAAGACGAGGGGGTTGGATATAGTTCCTTCTCATGGGACAAGGGGCAATGGTGGAGCTAAGAGTCAGTGAGTTGTAGTTCTTGAGAATGAGTCTGAGGTAGAGAACTGTGGCTTGTGAATGATTACTTACAGACGTAGTTGTAGACAAAGAACTGCGAGTTGTGGCTTGAAAGACCAGGCTGTAGTAATGAGCTGCAGAACTGTGAACGGTGGTTTAAAGACGTGGCTGGAGACAAGGATCTGCAGACTGTGGCTTGAAAGACAAGGCTGTAGATAATGAACTGCGGATTGTGGACGGTGGTTTAAAGATGTGGCTGGAGACAAAGATCTGCGGACTGTGGCTTGAAAGACGAAGCAGAAAGCCCGGGGCCGTCCGTGCCCAAAGGGTCTTACTGGACCGGGGCTTCCAGGGGCGCTTCCACAGGCAGCAGTAGGTTAGGAACGGCAGGGCTGCAGCAGCAACTGAGAACCGGCTAAGCAGGGTTAGGAGTAACCAGACTACGGCAAGAATTATGGGAGCACAGAGCTAAAGCACCTACAACAGGGTTGTAACTTGAAGCACTGGTGTCCCTGTCCTAAACCAGCCCCCTTTTATAAGGAGAACTTTCCCTGGATAGGCTGGAAGAAACAGGAAGCCTGCACTATGCTTCAACTTTGGTCTCCAACATGGCAGCGCCCAGTGAGGCAGACTTCCTGCATAAGCACACAGTTCCCTGCCCCTGGTCTCCTAGCAACCACTTGGTAGAGCGAGAACCGCTGCAGCGGCGTCCCGCCACCACGAGCGGACCCCCCACCGCCGCCTACTGCTGTACACAGACCCGGCGCGGCAGCCTTCCTCCGCCGCTGCCCTCCTGCCGCCTGTAAAGCAAGCCCTGCGTGCTCGGTGTACCGGTAAGACCCAGGGGAGCTGACACTGGGCTGCCTAATCGCCAGTGCTATGATTGTCATACCCTGTATGGTTGTTTGCTCTCAGCTGCTTCCAGGTTACCTTGCTCCAGTAGATTTCACCCTGTCCTGAGATCTGAGTTCCATCCAGCTTGCAGCTCTGCCTGGCTCATAGGTGTTCCGCCATCAATACTCACATCCATTGGTGTTCTGCCATTGATACTCACCTCTATCGGAGTTCCTCCATCGGTGTTCCGCCATCGATTCTCACCTCCAACGGTGTTCCGCCATCAATCTCTAGCTCCAGCTGCGTAAGCGAGATGAGGGATAAGTCTATAACTAAAATAGAGTGACCAGATTCTCCCTTTTACCTGGGACACTCATGGATTACACAGGTTCTGTGGCTGGCTGACTTCAAGCCTACATTTCAGCTTTTTTTAATCGACCGCAGACACTGTGTCATCCATGAACGTCCCAGGTAAAAGGGATAATCTGGTCACTCTAACTAAAATACCATTATTTTAATAATACACACATAAAAAAAAAAGAAAAATGTAAATATTCACTCACTAATATTTTTTTTGCTTCAAGTCCCCTCTGGGATTAGGGGCCCTGAACCTTAAGCTTCATTAGTTTCACAGTAGATTCGCCCCTTCCCTTTAGTACATTTAACTTTCTTCTTAAGTAAATAAGAGGATGTTCATCACCCTCTTGTGTTCTGGGACAGGACTGCACATATCCTTGCATTAGATGCATCAGTATGTACCACAAAATCCCTTTGAAAGTCTAGGTGTCACCAGCATTGGTTGGGCACACAATGCTACCTTCAACTCCTGTAAAGCCTTTTATGCTTCAGGACTCCATTTAACCATAACATTCTGTTTGCCCTTTATAAGGGCAGTCAGTGGTACTGCAATGGTGTCAAAATTGTGCATAAACCTTCTGTAATAACCCATGATTCCTAAGAATGCTCTCACCTGCTTCTTATTTAGGGGTCGTGGCCAATCCCATGTGGCCCCATCGTACACTAACATGTTCATGTTACAGTAGAACAGAACACCTTTTTTACTTTGCCAACAGGATTGTATTCTATACCCGCTATATAGACAACTAGCTCCTGTTTTGGCGGGGTTCTAAACAGGGTTTGATCACTGTTATTGAGTAACATAACCAGAGTATGAGTCCAGTAAAATTTATATGTATCATCATTAGTGACAGTATGGTCAATTTCCTAGATGTGTCTATACAAATCAAAGAGGGGTTTATCTATACTAGTCTTTTTACTAACCCCTAAGTTAGGAATAATTTATTACAGTTTTCCAGCGCCCACCCTAGAGTCCTAGTGTGTGGATTCCCGTAGGCAAATGCTGTGAATTAAACATATAACATCAGATCCTATATGTGCTGAACAACAGATGAACCTTATGGTGGATAAATTCCTCCAGAGAGGATACAATCTTAATTCATTGCTTGAGGCTAAAAATAGGGTCATGTATACACTTTGTGAAATTCCCAAGAACAAATCTAATATTGCTTTCATGCCGTGGGTTAACCAACAAAATCAAGAAAGTAATTCTATTACTAAAAGTGTTAAAAAGCTTTGGCCAGTGATACAGTTGGACTCAGAGCTCAAAATTGGTAATACTAAAATCATGTCCTGCTTTATTAGAGGCAAGAGCCTCCATGACATTTTTGTGAAGACAGACATCATTGAGCTGAGGCCCCCTGATGAAGAGTTGCTGAATCCATGTAAGATGGGGTGCATACGGCACACATGCACCACTTTTCAATTCATGTTACCAAGTGACATATTTTATTACCCACTATTAGGGAAAATATCTGAATTAATATTACACTTAACATGAAATTCATGAACATGAAATTCGAGATTCATAATTTATCAGATCATTTGCCCATTGTGGTATGTCGTACATTGGCAAGACTGAAGGAAGCTTTACAGAATGTATAACAGCCCACCGCTCAGCCATTAGAAAAGCCCTCCAAATGGGTAATGGTCAACAACCCATAGCCCATCACTTTGCAACTGCCCACCATTCTCTGGTCTCACTTCGATACAGAATGATTATGGACATTGAAAAATATGAAAATGAAGTCTTTAGACAACTCAACGACTCATCTGTTTATAAAAAGCTTAGGAACAACCCCACAGATCAGATAAATACTAAATTAAAACTCATGATTGAGAAATATGAAAAAATTGGTACTCTAAGTAACAAAGAAGCCTGTTTCATTTTAGCAGAGAATCCTATTACCCCCGTATTGTACATTCTCCCAAAGGTCCACAAAAATTTGGTGGACCCTCCGGGTAGACCTATAATTTCGGGGGTAGATTCTCTGATGGCGAATCTGTCACAGGTGATAGATTACGTTCTTCAACCATTAGTCTTATCTAATAAATCTCACCTGAAAGATATGAAAGATTTTTTAGGAGCTTTGGCAGCTATTAAATGGGAGGAGGGAAGCTTCCTGGTTACAGCTGATGTTACCTCACTCTATACCATCATAAAACATGAATATGGTATAGAGGCAGTCAAACATTTTCTCAATTCTTCAGATCTTTCTGACGATATCAGGGAGTTCATTATAGAAGGAGTCCAATTTATTCTTGAGAATAACTTCTTCCTCTTTAAGGATCAATTTTATCTCCAAAAAACGGGTACGGCCATGGGCACCAGGTTCGCCCCAAGTTACGCCATCCTCTTTTTGGGGTTGTGGGAGGCCGAAACCATCTGGTCCTCCAATGTACTTGGGGCGGACCTGGTGTCCTATGTCCGTTACATCGATGATGTCTTTTTTGTTTGGCGTGGTGATATCGACACCCTTAATGCTTTTTGCGATAAGTTAAATTTGAATAATAAAAATATTAACTTAACCTTTCAGATCGATCAAGTTACTGTCAATTTTCTTGACATAACAGTTTATATTAAGGATGGCGTAATTAATATGAAGACTTTCTCAAAACCTACAGATTCTGGGACATATATCTCCACCAATAGTTGTCACCATGATAGTTGGCTCAATTCCATCCCAGTTGGTCAACTCAAAAGATTAAAAAGGAATTGCAGCGAGAATGCTGTCTCTCAACAACAGGCCACCACATTAACACAGAGGTTTGAGGCCTGTGGTTATGAGAGTGAGAATATCAATAGGGTTTTGGAAGAGGTCAATGAAGTAGATCGACAAGACCTCCTTACCATTAATAATGGGAAAAAAATCAAAGACAAAAAATATGAATGGGCTTTTGTCACAGAATACACCTCACAACATAAATCTATTGAAAAAATTATGAGGAAACATTGGAACCTTGTTAAGAATGATCCGGTCATTGGACCACTGGTACCAGATAGACCGGTCTATATTTACTGGAGGGCTCCGAACCTTAGATCAAAACTAGTCTCTAGCACCTTACAAACCCAACCAAACACATCAAGAATAGTGTCCAAGGGCTTCTTTAGATGTGGCAACTGTATGGGCTGCCGAAGTATTAAAAGCGGAGGGTGCAGCAAAATCGAGAAAGTGACTATTAATGATAGATCATTTGCAATTAGAGATTTTATCACTTGTGACACAAGCAATGTCATCTATGCAATTAGCTGCAAATGTAACCTTACATATATAGGACGAACATCCCGACCTCTAAAAACTAGACTGGGAGAGCATGTCCGAAATATTAAAAAGGGTCTTGAAACACACTCCCTGTCAGCCCATTTTAAGTTAAAACATGAATGCCGTATTTCTGAAGTCTCAGGTTTTTATGGGTTGAGACATATAAAAGGGAATAAACGCAATAACAATACGGCGACCCTGTTAGCAAAAACAGAGATGAGTCTTATTTTTAATTACAACACATTGGACCCCACAGGTTTAAATAGCGATTTTGAAATAAAATGGTTTATGTAAATCATTTGCTGTTTCTCCTCTGTTGTTCACACTTTTATATCGCTTTCACATAAGGATTTATATAATAATCACCTAAGTGTATAATATATTTATTTATCCATATATTTATCCACCTATTGCCCCTACTACGGGTAATTTGGGCACTTTATTCACTTCTGCACTTTATCCACTTTAGCACTTTATATTATGGGAATATTTTCCAACCTGATTATATTTTGAGTATTTTATACTAATATATAAAACTAATGTCTTTATTATTTGCAATAAGATTCATATCTCTATTTTGGAAATGTCAGGAGTGGATATATCTGGATTCTGATGACAATTTTGTTTCCTAGAATCGAATCCATCTGACATATGATGTTAAGTAAGGACTTTGAGATTGGACATTTTCTGTTCCATAATGGAACATTATTAGAGGGAGGAGGGACTTCCGGCAAATACCATTGAACAAGAATGTACAGCAGACTCTATTTCTCATATATACCGCAGGGACACTACAAGTTTACGACTTCCGGTGACAGCCAGTAAATACGGGCCTAAAAAACTACATTTCCCATCAACATCACACTGCTTCCTGCTGGTCCGGTCTCCGAGCAATCAACGGCCATGTGTGCGGGAGAAACAAAGACTACATTCCCCACAAACCCCGCGCCGTAGCATCACTTCCGCCGGAAGTCAACATACGTGATACATAAATTGTAATCTTTTATCCTCTTTCCTTTTCAGAATGGTATTATATTTTAAGCTAGGAATTGTAGATCCTTCTAGCTAGATTATGATATGTTTGTTATATAAAAATGGCAAAGAGAAGAGATAATTATTTTTAAGTATGACGCCATTTCCTGCTCACTTTCCATTGGCGCTTTGCCCTTTAAATATCAAGCTACATACACACTCCAGCATGTCTTGATAAAGGCCCAGTTTTGGGCTGAAACGCGTCGACAAACAGGAGTGTGAGTAGCAATTTTTATCCGGATTTTTATTACTTTATCTTTTAATATATATTTCCTTTTTTTTCTTGCAAGAGACCACCATCTCTCCTTGCCATTTTTTTTTATATTATTTGATGTACTGCCTTGCATGGTTTTTTCCATGCATTTATTCCCTCTGTTTTTTTCCATGTATTGTTAAATAAACATCTGTACCCCCCTTTTTATTTACTCCGGTATGAGTATTGTAATTTCTTTTATTTTGGGGTACACGGAACAATAAATGATTTAACCCATAAGCCGTATCTTCTATCTGAAGTCTAAAGATACCTTGATAGGAGATACACAACGCATCAAATTGTGAGTTCGGTACGCCATATTGAATTACCTTTTCACTCCGAGGGGATAAAGATACCTTTATGAGTTTTCAACCTGCCTCCTGAGTGTGAGTGTTTGGGTACGCACTTGCTGTTTTATCGAAACTGTTCTTGAGTCCTATATATGTTCCACCATAAAGAAACCTTGATATATTTTAAGTCCTCCATTCATGTGTGAGTGGGGTACGCCTTTAATTCACTTTAGTTTGATAGAGATACTTTGTTTATCACATCAAACACTAGCAATATCCACTACACATTGGTTGTCTTCTTGCTATTTTTTTATATGATCCATATCCGGAGACCTCACCATAATCACAAGTTGAAATCTCCACCTGAAAATTGAAAGATACCTTGATAGGAGTTATACAGTACTTCAAATTGTGAGTTGCGGTACGCTATTGTTGGATTACCATTTTCCCTGAAGGAGAGAAAGATACCTTTATATGCTTATCACCAGCCTATCGAGTGTGAGTGTTGGGGTACGCATTGTTTGTCTCCTCCAAGAATCTGTTGCAAGCCACTCTTTCGTTTAACTGAGATCCCTATATGTCACATTGGGTGTTAAGAAGCTAACCTCATAAAGATACCTTGATGCGCTTAATATCTCTATCCTAAGTGTGAGTGGGGTACGCTCTGAATCTACTTCAGTCATCTAGAGGCATTTTTATGAACTATAATAAGTTTTGGTAAAATTTACTACACATTGGTCGTCCTTGTTTTTTTTGTCTTTTTTAGGACATCTATACCTGGCGAGTCTACATCTGATTGATCTGAGTCAGGGAGATATTTCAGAGAAAAGAACCCCACCTTCAATCTAAAAGGAATGTTATGGTGATATCTCCTCCATTTAGCGCTTGTGGTGTATGACAGAGTTTCAAATTGTTGGTTTCTATTTCTTGCTCTAAATGTGGTGACATTTACTCTGAAATCTGTTACATCTAAGCCGCTGGACCACTCCCTACACATTTTGTTTTTGATACAGAATGATTGACCATGTCCCCCCCAATATACGAGGGGACAAGAGACCTTTAAATTATTACAGTGCAAAACCCGATGGATTCATCAACTAGGTACCTTGGACCACAGGGTCTTCTTACTGGACATTGATTATATTGACCGGTATTAGCATTATACTGTATGTTACTTGCACTGCAAGTGGTCTCCATAATTATATAAACCCTGATATTATTACCTATCTATGATCTTGCATAAAGCACCTTATCATAATCCCTGTACTGTGTTAGGTTTGCTAATGTACTTGCTATTGTTCCTTATATATGATGCTGTGCATTACTTTTATGATGTTTGTTTACAGTGTCTCCATGATGATGGTGTATGCACATGACTCATCACTGGGTGACGTGGATGTGTAGTGTGCGATGAGATCATATAGGATTCACCCACCGATGGGTGTGTTGTCCCGCTCTGGAATGGCACATATTCACTGGTGGTGGTTGTCTTAATAAGGTAAGACATGCTGGTTATTTGATTTAAGCCTGATGAAAATGCCATAGCAAAGGCATTAGAACATTGTGAATAATAACCGCCAGTGACTGCATTATTGAGAGCTTGGAGTGCAGTACCATCCGATTTTTATATTCATAAACAGCGAGAGAAGGCACTCCCAGTGTAGTATATTAACTTTTTGTAGGTGCTTGTCTTAGGCAATTATATATTTATGTAACATACACAAATGGTATCTTTCTCATAACGTCATATAATTGTATATTGTAATACTGCGTGATGATAGCAGATACATTAATATATCTAAATTGAGAGCCAATTCACCTGGAGTATATGATCCAGAGTGAGTGCTATTATTGCATAGCAGTAAGGTACACCAGAATAGAGATGACTTGATATGGCCTGGCGCCTTACACACATTTTTGAATATATATGCAAACTGAGATCTGTGTATTTCTGATCTCATTGCTGTTCCTTTGCAGTGTGCTGGGGGAATATTTTCCCTTTTTTTCTTCTCTAGATTAACCTCTCCCTTTCATGCACCTGTGCAGCATCGTTAAATTAAATTAATTGATTGATTGAGCAACCACCATTCAATATTACTGTTCTGAGAGGCATGGATGGGACTAGTATTAGGATGGTGTACTGGTCCTTGTACTGCCATCTGGAGGATCTCCTGGTGTCTGCAAGTGAGTTCACTCTCAATTTAGATATATTAATGTATGGGCTATATTCATGTAGCATAACAATACACAATTATATGCATAACCCAGTGAGCCACAATTTGCTCATGCAGCTGGCACTGATTAATTGACATTCAGTGCTACCTGATAGGATGGCATTAAGTTCAAACGGTTCCTTCCCAATTGCAGATTTAAGCTTTACAATACAGTAAAACATTGTGTGCTTAGTGGATCTGCTCCAGAAGATGTCTTCTTCCAGTGTACATCACTTGGTAAGGGAGGTCCCTCCTACAGACCTCCTCCGGCACTGTCACCTCAGTGTTCCTGTACTTTGAGACCTATAGGCATGATTCTGAGTTGAATGAACCCATTCCTTATTTGCATCATTTGCCAGTCGTACTTCAGCAACTCTATGCAAATGCTGCTACAAAGCCCTACCCTGATGGACAGCTGAGTATCTGACTGTGCTGCAATACCACTTATTTTGTATTTTGAAACATATACCAGCATGGAAGGTGCAGATTTTCCATCTGTGTATGGCCTCCTTCAGTGGCATATTAGTGACACAAACATAACACAACTAACAAACGAACCATCATGTGTCTGATTAGCCACCTTCCTGCCACCATCCAGGAATGTCCAATACATTTTCAGTGTACTTCATTTGGTGTGTGGTTAAAATCACAACTGTCACTCTATACAAACTGTGGAAATGTAGCCTTATAGTGGAAGCACACACTGTGATGCTGGACTATTTCACCACTCTATTATTTCATTTGGATGACAGCAACACAGTAACTTTTCACAAAGTAGAATGTTCATAGCCCTGTCACTAAAGCTGGGTACACCCTAGGCAATATTTTAAACAATATCACTCATTTTGACCCTTCTGAGTGATCCTTTGAAATATCATCCAATGTGTGCACACAATTTTGTTAATGATGCAAGCTCCCGTGGGACGCCAACGATGTCGTCTGTACATGCAGGTCAGTTTTGGCTATGTCATTAATGATAAGGAGCATATCGTCCAGTGTATATGCTATGAACGATGAATGAAGAATGAGCCCATGAAAATCCTACCCAGTAGCAGAAAAACCCTACTATCATATCATATGACTCCTGTGTATTGTTGGTCATTTGTAAAAATTGCTCAGTGTGTACGCTCAATATCATTTGTCCAGGATTCCTGGTAGTTGAAGGGAAATTGGAGTGTATCGTCTAGCGTGTACCCAGCATAACAAAGTACTACTCCCTAGACACCGGCCACTATATGGCATCAGTCATACTGACAAATGGCCTACAGCTGCCTTAAATACCCCAGATTCTTCCTCCCACTCCCAGATTGATAGGCAAACCACACTTACTCCTTGGCTTTAAAAGAGAGGCTTTCACAGGTGTTCTGATTTGGCCAGACAGGCTGACAACCTACAAGCATTTTCAACAATTGGGTAAGACACACATTTTATCTTTCCCATGTCAAACTTTCCTAGGCTGCTAACTAAACACCCCTGGCTCCTTTGGAGCACACTGCTCCTTATGCCACAGAACACAGGGGGTAATTCAGACCTGATCGCTCGCTAGCGTTTTTTGCAGCACTGCAATCAGGTCAGAACTGCGCATGTGTATGCACCGCACAGGTACAAAGCGATCGCTGCTGTGCAATGGGTTTTACGAAGAATCCATTTGCACAGCCGATTGCAAGGAGATTGACAGGAAGAGGGTATTTGTGGGTGGCAACTGATCGTTTTCAGGTAGTGGTTGGAAAAACACAGGTGTGTCCAAGCATTTGCAGGGCGGGTGTATGACATCAATTCCGGCCCCAGGCAGGCTGAAGTGATCGTAGCGGCTAAGTCAGTCCTGGGCAACTCAGAAACGGCACAAGATCTTTTTGCACTGCTCGCCTGCAATACTTTTTATCAAACTTCCACTCCTGATATATATCTCATTATACCGAGATTGGAAGTACTTGGGAGTGGAGGTCCACTTCATGGGAAGAAACTGGAAAAAGAAACCGCTACGTGCTTGAAAACATCATTGAAGACTGTAAGTGGGGTACGCTTACCCTCTATTCTCCTATACCCGTTTTTTTATCTGTCTGAAGTTTGGATTACCTGTAAAAGATACCTTTATGGGTGTATTTAACATTTTTGGAGTGTGAGTACGGTACGCCAGTTTATTCCCACTGGTTACCTATATAATTAATTGGATAAAACCAATTGTGATATATTCAGTAATTGGGACATTCTTTCCCCCGGTATCTCCCATGCTGTGACACCATTTGGTGAGAATTCGAAAGAACACACAGAACAAACTATCCAGCTGGGTGAAATCTTGGGTCCATAAAGAAACCTTTATACGTGTGAAATTCTCCGTACTATACGTGAGTACGGTACGAACCATCTTATTGAGCTATACAACCTAGAATCCCCTGAAATTTAAGACACCCTACAAAATATTGCTCTTTTTCACTGTTTTTGAGGGACATTTGGTGAAATTGAAGGAGATCGATTGGAAATAGAAAAGGAAGAGAAAGGAGAAGATTGAACAACACCTCCCTCATCATTATCCAAACAGACATTGTTTCAAAAACTTTTTGACAATTTTATTAATCATTCTTAGCAGTGCGCAGTTGCGATAGTTCCCTTTGTTTTTCATGGTTACGGTTTATGGTGTTGAGTGACACCAGGGTTCTATACAACTGCAGCCGCAGTGAGCGCAGTGGTTTACTATCTTTGTATTTTCTGTATAAACTTGCACAGCTAAAGTACACTCCCCGGTGGGCGGCGACTATGCGAACGCAGGACTGCAAAAATTAGCTAGCGAGCGATCAGGTCTGAATTACCCCCACAACTGAGATGCATGTGCAGTGTGTAGTACAATAAAATTGCACAATTAACTCCAACAAGGACATGGAAAATTACTAAGGTGCACCATGACATATATTTCTGTTGTAATATAATTATATGCTGTAAAATTAACAATTTTATGCATTTTTTACAGGAAACTTAGAGTAATGAGAAATTAGGAAAAAAATGAATTACTTGTCAGTGAAATTAGATTGTTTATGAAACAAAGTGTTTGCAATGAGAGTACATTATCTGTAAAAAGCTGTCAGCGATTACAAACAGTCTTTCACAAGCATCCACATTAATTAACTCACATGCGGCTATTGTTTGTTTTAGCTTCATTAAATTGAAGTTGTTATGCCCTTAGGTCTTCTACTGCATATGTAATGAGTAATGCACTAAGCAGCAGCTTTTCTTTCATTACAATATTATTGGCATCATTTAAAAGGATTTGCACAAACCTATTAGATATCTAACAGTTGTAGTAGCAGCAGTTGTAGCAGTAGCAGTAGTAGTAAAAGCAGCAGTTGTAGTAGCAGTTGTAGTAGTAGCAGTAGCAGTAGTAAAAGCAGCAGTTGTAGTAGCAGTTGTAGTAGCAGTAGCAGTAGTAAAAGCAGCAGTTGTAGTAGCAGTTGTAGCAGTAGTAGTAAAAGCAGCAGTTGTAGTAGCAGTTGTAGCAGTAGTAGTAAAAGCAGCAGTTGTAGTAGCAGTTGTAGCAGTAGCAGTAGTAGTAAAAGCAGCAGTTGTAGTAGCAGTTGTAGCAGTAGTAGTAAAAGCAGCAGTTGTAGTAGCAGTAGCAGTAGTAGTAAAAGCAGCAGTTGTAGTAGCAGTTGTAGCAGTAGTAGTAAAAGCAGCAGTTGTAGTAGCAGTTGTAGCAGTAGTAGTAAAAGCAGCAGTTGTAGTAGCAGTTGTAGCAGTAGTAGTAAAAGCAGCAGTTGTAGTAGCAGTAGCAGTAGTAGTAAAAGCAGCAGTTGTAGTAGCAGTAGTAGTAAAAGCAGCAGTTGTAGTAGCAGTTGTAGCAGTAGTAGTAAAAGCAGCAGTTGTAGTAGCAGTAGCAGTAGTAGTAAAAGCAGCAGTTGTAGTAGCAGTTGTAGCAGTAGTAGTAAAAGCAGCAGTTGTAGTAGCAGTAGTAGTAAAAGCAGCAGTTGTAGTAGCAGTTGTAGCAGTAGTAGTAAAAGCAGCAGTTGTAGTAGCAGTAGCAGTAGTAGTAAAAGCAGCAGTTGTAGTAGCAGTTGTAGCAGTAGTAGTAAAAGCAGCAGTTGTAGTAGCAGTTGTAGCAGTAACAGTAGTAGTAAAAGCAGCAGTTGTAGTGGCAGTAGTAGTAGTAGTAGTAAAAGCAGCAGTTGTAGTAGCAGTTGTAGCAGTAGTAGTAAAAGCAGCAGTTGTAGTAGCAGTTGTAGCAGTAACAGTAGTAGTAAAAGCAGCAGTTGTAGTGGCAGTAGTAGTAGTAGTAGTAAAAGCAGCAGTTGTAGTAGCAGTTGTAGCAGTAGTAGTAAAAGCAGCAGTTGTAGTAGCAGTAGCAAAAGCAGCAGTTGTAGTAGCAGTTGTAGTAGCAGTAGTAAAAGCAGCAGTTGTAGTAGCAGTTGTAGCAGTAGTAGTAAAAGCAGCAGTTGTAGTAGCAGTTGTAGCAGTAGTAGTAAAAGCAGCAGTTGTAGTAGCAGTTGTAGCAGTAACAGTAGTAGTAAAAGCAGCAGTTGTAGTAGCAGTTGTAGCAGTAACAGTAGTAGTAAAAGCAGCAGTTGTAGTAGCAGTTGTAGCAGTAGTAGTAAAAGCAGCAGTTGTAGTAGCAGTTGTAGCAGTAGTAGTAAAAGCAGCAGTTGTAGTAGCAGTTGTAGCAGTAGTAGTAAAAGCAGCAGTTGTAGTAGCAGTTGTAGCAGTAGCAGTAGTAGTAAAAGCAGCAGTTGTAGTGGCAGTAGTAGTAGTAGTAGTAGCAGCAGCAGCCAGGGCCTGGACGCTCTGACACGCTCATACTGCCCTCCTGCTGCCCACCTGCTTGCTGATGCTAATGCTGCCAGCCACACACTGCCACTGCCAGTACATTAATGTCATGGTGGCCCCCACCAACCCAATGTCTTCCATCGCCCACTGCCCATGCTACAAACTGAAGGGCCTTACTGCTGTACAATAAAGTTTATTGTACGACACGCATGACATCATGATGTCACAAAATCACAATTGACATGAAGAGGAGCCATGGTGCCTGAGGAGCAGTGTGGAACCTATGAAGAAAGAAGAAGGGTAAGTTTAAAATTGCAGCAAGAATGTGCGCAGGAGCAGGTGCTGGGCTCCGAGGGCTGGAGCAGGAGAGACAGAATGTTGTCTGACTGGCTGCAGAGAACAGGAGAGGGACTGACTGGCTGGATAGAGAGATTTAAGCGGGGAGCTGAGAGCCTAGAGAGAACAGAAGGGGGACCGGCTCGATAGTACAGAAAGGGGACTGGCTAACTAGTGAGACAAAAAGGGGGGGGGGGGATAGCTGGCTGGAGGGAACAGAAGGGGGGCTAGCTGGAGAGTACAGATCTGGCTGTTGAGAGACATAAGGGGGCAGACCGGCTGGAGAGTACAGAAGGGGGACTGGCTGGCTAGCTAGAGAGAGACAGAAGGGGGACTGACTGGCTTTATAGTACAGAAGCATACCTCCCAACATGACCCTCTCCAGGAGGGACAGAATGCTTTGCTCCTGGACTTCCCTTTTAATTTATGTTTGCCATCACCTGTGTTGAAACACCTTATCCATTAATCTGTTCAAAACAGGTGCAGCAATCACAAATTAAGAGAAAAGCTCAGAAGCAGAGCATTCTGTCACTCCTGGAGAGGGTCATGTTGGGAGGTATGCAGAAGGAAGACTGGCTGGCTAGAGAGACAGAAGGGGGACTGGCTGGCTGGAGAGTATAGAAAGAGGACGGGCTGACTAGAGACAGAAGGGGGGGCTGGCTTGCGGCATGCTGGGGAGAACAGAAGGGGGACCGGCTGGATAGTACTGAAAGGGAGCTGTCAGGCTAGTGAAACAGAATGAGGGGGTGGCTGGCTGGAGGGAACAGAAGGAGGACTAGCTGGAGAGTATAGAAGGGGATCTGGCTGTCGAGAGACATAAGGGGAGCTGGCTAGAGACATAAGGGAGGCAGGCTGGCTAGGGAGTACAGAGGGGGGGCAGGCTGGCTGGCTAGAGAGAGACAGAAGTGGGGGGTGATGGCTGGCTGGCTAAAGAGAATAAAAGGGGGACTTGCTGGCTAGATAGAACAGAAGGGGGACTGGCTGGCTGGAAAGTATAGAAGGAAGACAGAAGGGGGGGCTGGCTTGCTGGAGCGAACAGAAGTGAGACCGCCTGGCTGGAGAACAGAAGGAGGCCTGGCTGGCTAAAGAGAGACAAAATGGAGGAGGGGGGGCCTGCCTGGCTGGAGAGAACAGAAGGGGGTCTGGCTGGCTACAGAGACAAATGGGGGCTGACTAGGGCTGGAGAGACACTGCAGGGCTGGAGATGCAGAAACACACTGGAACCAATTTCTGATGGCAGCCCAGCAGCAGCATTAGTAGTAGTAGTAGTAGTAGTAGTAGTAGTAGTGATAGTAGTAGTAGTAGTAGTAGTGATAGTAGTAGTAGCAAGTTAACATGACCTTAATAATAATGTATTTGGTCCAATATTTGGACCTGTGACACTTTTCCTTTTAATGCCTAAGGTAGAACCTAGTTGTTGTAAATGAGGCTTATGTTAAAGGGTGTGCTGTAGCTGATAGTTAAACTTTCTTTTCTGTACTATTGGAATACACAGGCATGCGTGAGTCTGGCTCCGTACAGCCTGCAGATACTGAGCACAGATTGATTTGAAAGAAACTAAAAATAGGTATTATTGATTCTTCTGGAGAATACAGAGTCAATACACATAGTCTTTACAGAGAAACCAGGATAGTGTACAAAAGGAAAAGGAATACTGTAAGTGTTGCTCAGGGGTCAGAACCTTTTTCTGCTTCTTAAAGTCCATGTGAAAGGGATATGCATTCTTCCTACTGAAGTGACTTGCCTTGCTTTATCAGTGTTTGTTCTACATTCTCACCTCTTTAGACAATGTTATGGGTATAGCAGGTTTTTTTTTTTAACGAAATCCAAATGGCAAAACTTTGAAAGAACATACAAGAGGTATTTAAACAAGAATTTTCACATTCTGATCCATTAAGTATGCATAAATAAAAAAAAACACCAAAGAAAATGATTAGGTCAGCCTACAGAATAAGTCTGTGTTAAAGGGGAAATTAAGCAGTCTATTTACAAAGCCTTGGAGAGAGATAAAGTATCAACCGACCAGCTTCTAACTGCCAGTTTTCAATCACAGCCTGTAACATCACAGGCAAACGCAGATGGTTGGGGGCGATGCCGGAAATTCCCTTCCTCTTGGCAAGTGGCTCAAATTGACAATAGCAATGGTATATAATACGATTACTAGAGCTGCTGCCGCAACATGCAGTTTAAGGTACAGAGCAGAGCTGCTGCACATGGCCAGTGGTAGTAGCTTCTTCTACCAAGTTTGCTGTGTATGTGGATCCGAGTCCTCAATCCGTGCATTTGACTAGACAGTAGCTACCAGGTAGAAGAGACAGGAGCCTTACCATGAGGTGGGAGAATGTGTGCTTAGAAAGTGCAGTACTGGTTCTATTATGTTTGTGTATTTATTTTTTATGGTATGTTTAACCATTTCCTGACCACTTATTTATATTATTGAAGTCTTTGATACAGCCTATAGTAAAGATCATATATAGAGTTATATATTAATACTGTATTCTATACAGTAACCAGAGTATAAAAAGACCAATGATTACATTAATGTCCAAGGTCATTACTGGGCTCTTTTACCACTCCCCCAGACTCCTTGTTAGTGTGCTGTCTGCACAGCTCTGTTCTGTCAGTTTATTTGCAGCTCTATTCTGTATGCTTAATTGCTGTAGCAGCATATCTGTTGGGAAATGCCTTGTTCCTTTACTCCAGCATGTGGTTTCTTGTAATGCTAGGGACACACTATACAATTATTGGGGCAATTTGCCAATAATTGGGACATCGGTCTGATTAATCGTATAGTGTGTACGAATGATCGTTTTGGCGTTTCGGCAATATTTCTGTCAAATCGTACACACACACCCAAACAACCGATTTTTCTCTGAAACGGCCCAGACCCAAAATCTTGGCCAAAACCCCCTGATATCGGCCAGTGTGTATGTATTCTCAATAATCTCACTATATGTCAGTCGATTTTTCGTACATACGTCATCTGCCTTGTGGGTGGCAACATATTACTCCTGTGTTGTGTTTGCAAATTGTCTGTCAGTAAGTTCCTTGGACAGCTCATACAGTGTCCCTTGCGCTGATTTAACCCTACAATGCATATTGTACTGCACAGCAAAGTCATTTTGAAAAAGGAGCACTACACCATACTTGCTTACCTGTTCTTGCTGCGGGAGGCAATATATCTACCCAGTGGGCTGTCACAGTCATATAGTCCTGAGTCTGCCCTGCTCCACTTCTCCACATGTCCGTGGTTTAGTGGACATTGGGTACAACTGCATTTTTTAGGACACTGGTGACTCTTTTTCTGATGTCTGTGTACATTTTTGGTATCGCCTGCCTAGAGAAATGGAACCTAGATGGTATTTGTTACCGGGGACACGATACCTCAATCAAGTCTCTAGTTGCCTCTGAATTAACGGTGGATACCGGAACCATGTTTCTCACCGCCCAGGCTGCCAAGGCCTGAGTTATCTGCTTTGCAGCAGGATGACTGCTGTGATATTTCATCTTCCTCGCAAAGGACTGTTGGACAGTCAATTGATTACTGGAAGTAGTACAAGTGGTCTTCCGACTTCCCCTCTGGGATGACGATCGACTCCCAGCAGCAACAACAGCAGCGCCAGCAGCAGTAGGCGTTACACTCAAGGATGCATCGGAGGAATCCCAGGCAGGAGAGGACTCGTCAGACTTGCCAGTGACATGGCCTGCAGGACTATTGGCTTTCCTGGGTAAGGAGGAAATTGACACTGAGGGAGTTGGTGGTGTGGTTTGCAGGAGCTTGGTTACAAGAGGAAGGGATTTAGTGGTCAGTGGACTGCTTCCGCTGTCATCCAAAGTTTTTGAACTTGTCACTGAATTATGATGAATGCGCTGCAGGTGACGTATAAGGGAGGATGTTCCGAGGTGGTTAACGTCCTTACCCCTACTTATTACAGCTTGACAAAGGCAACACACGGCTTGACACCTGTTGTCTGCATTTGTGTTGAAATAATTCCACACCGAAGAGCTGATTTTTTTTTCTATTTTGACCAGGCATGTCAATGGCCATATTCGTCCCACGGACAACAGGTGTCTCCCCGGGTGCCTGACTTAAACAAACCACCTCACCATCAGAATCCTCCTTGTCAATTTCCTCCCCAGCGCCAGCAACACCCATATCCTCATCCTGGTGTACTTCAACAGTGACATCTTCAATTTGACTATCAGGAACTGGACTGCGGGTGCTCCTTCCAGCACTTGCAGGGGGCGTGCAAATGGTGGAAGGCGCAAGCTCTTCCCGTCCAGTGTTGGGAAGGTCAGGCATCGCAACCGACACAATTGGACTCTCCTTGGAGATTTGTGATTTAGAAGAACGCACGGTTCTTTGCTGTGCTTTTGCCAGCTTAAGTCTTCTCATTTTTCTAGCGAGAGGATGAGTGCTTCCATCCTCATGTGAATCTGAACCACTAGCCATGAACATAGGCCAGGGCCTCAGCCGTTCCTTGCCACTCCGTGTCGTAAATGGCATATTGGCAAGTTTACGCTTCTCATCAGACGCTTTCAATTTTGATTTTTGGGTCATTTTACTGAACTTTTGTTTTTTTGGATTTTACATGCTCTCTACTAGGACATTGGGCATCGGCCTTGGCAGACGATGTTGATGGCATTTCATCGTCTCGGCCATGACTAGTGGCAGCAGCTTCAGCATGAGGTGGAAGTGGATCTTGATCTTTCCCTATTTTAACCTCCACATTTTTGTTCTCCATTTTTTAATGTGTGGAATTATATGCCAGTATCAATAGCAATGGCCTACTACTATATATACTGCGCACAACTGAAATGCACCACAGGTATATAATGTAGATGGATAGTATACTTGACGACATAGAGGTAGGTACAGCAGTGGCCTACCGTACTGCTATATATACTGGTGGTCACTGTGTCAGCAAACTGCACAACTGAAATGCACCACAGGTATAGAATCTAGATGGATAGTATACTTGACGACACAGAGGTAGGTACAGCAGTGGCCTTCCGTACCGTACTGCTATATATACTGGTGGTCACTGTCAGCAAACTGCAAAACTAAAATGCACCACAGGTATAGAATGTAGATGGATAGTATACTTGATGACACAGAGGTAGGTACAGCAGTGGCCTACCGTACCGTACTGCTATATATACTGGTGGTCACTGTTAGCAAACTGCAAAACTACAATGCACCACAGGTATAGAATCTAGATGGATAGTATACTTGACGACACAGAGGTAGGTACAGCAGTGGCCTACCGTACTGCTATATATACTGGTGGTCACTGTGTCAGCAAACTGCACAACTGAAATGCACCACAGGTATAGAATCTAGATGGATAGTATACTTGACGACACAGAGGTAGGTACAGCAGTGGCCTTCCGTACCGTACTGCTATATATACTGGTGGTCACTGTCAGCAAACTGCAAAACTAAAATGCACCACAGGTATAGAATGTAGATGGATAGTATACTTGACGACACAGAGGTAGGTACAGCAGTGGCCTTCCATACCGTACTGCTATATATACTGGTGGTCACTGTGTCAGCAAACTGCACAACTGAAATGCACCACAGGTATGGAATCTAGATGGATAGTATACTTGACGACACAGAGGTAGGTACAGCAGTGGCCTTCCGTACCGTACTGCTATATATACTGGTGGTCACTGTCAGCAAACTGCAAAACTAAAATACACCACAGGTATAGAATGTAGATGGATAGTATACTTGACGACACAGAGGTAGGTACAGCAGTGGCCTTCCGTACCGTACTGCTATATATACTGGTGGTCACTGTGTCAGCAAACTGCACAACTGAAATGCACCACAGGTATGGAATCTAGATGGATAGTATACTTGACGACACAGAAGTAGGTACAGCAGTGGCCTACCGTACCGTACTGCTATATATACTGGTGGTCACTGTTAGCAAACTGCAAAACTACAATGCACCACAGGTATAGAATGTAGATGGATAGTATACTTGACGACACAGAGGTAGGTACAGCAGTGGCCTACCGTACTGCTATATATACTGGTGGTCACTGTGTCAGCAAACTGCACAACTGAAATGCACCACAGGTATAGAATCTAGATGGATAGTATACTTGATGACACAGAGGTAGGTACAGCAGTGGCCTTCCGTACCGTACTGCTATATATACTGGTGGTCACTGTCAGCAAACTGCAAAACTAAAATGCACCACAGGTATATTATGTAGATGGATAGTATACTTGACGACACAGAGGTAGGTACAGCAGTGGCCTTCCGTACCGTACTGCTATATATACTGGTGGTCACTGTGTCAGCAAACTGCACAACTGAAATGCACCACAGGTATGGAATCTAGATGGATAGTATACTTGACGACACAGAGGTAGGTACAGCAGTGGCCTTCCGTACCGTACTGCTATATATACTGGTGGTCACTGTCAGCAAACTGCAAAACTAAAATGCACCACAGGTATAGAATGTAGATGGATAGTATACTTGACGACACAGAGGTAGGTACAGCAGTGGCATTCCGTACCGTACTGCTATATGTACTGGTGGTCACTGTGTCAGCAAACTGCACAACTGAAATGCACCACAGGTATGGAATCTAGATGGATAGTATACTTGACGACACAGAGGTAGGTACAGCAGTGGCCTACCGTACCGTACTGCTATATATACTGGTGGTCACTGTTAGCAAACTGCAAAACTACAATGCACCACAGGTATATAATGTAGATGGATAGTATACTTGACGACACAGAGGTAGGTACAGCAGTGGCCTACCGTACTGCTATATATACTGGTGGTCACTGTGTCAGCAAACTGCACAACTGAAATGCACCACAGGTATTGAATCTAGATGGATAGTATACTTGACGACACAGAGGTAGGTACAGCAGTGGCCTACTGTACCGTAATGCTATATATTATATACTGGTGGTCAGCAAACTGTGCAAAACTGAAATGCACCACAGGTATGGATGGATAGTATACTTGATGACACAGAGGTAGGTACAGCAGTAGCCTTCTGTACCGTACTGCTATATATACTGGTGGTCACTGTGTCAGCAAACTGCACAACTGAAATGCACCACAGGTATAGAATCTAGATGGATAGTATACTTGACGACACAGAGGTAGGTACAGCAGTGGCCTTCCGTACCGTACTGCTATATATACTGGTGGTCACTGTGTCAGCAAACTGCACAACTGAAATGCACCACAGGCATAGAATCTAGATGGATAGTATACTTGACGACACAGAGGTAGGTACAGCAGTGGCCTTCCGTACCGTACTGCTATATATACTGGTGGTCACTGTGTCAGCAAACTGCACAACTGAAATGCACCACAGGTATAGAATCTAGATGGATAGTATACTTGACGACACAGAGGTAGGTACAGCAGTGGCCTACCGTACCGTACTGCTATATATACTGGTGGTCACTGTCAGCAAACTGCAAAACTAAAATGCACCACAGGTATAGAATGTAGATGGATAGTATACTTGACGACACAGAGGTAGGTACAGCAGTGGCCTTCCGTACCGTACTGCTCTTTATACTGGTGGTCACTGTCAGCAAACTGCAAAACTAAAATGCACCACAGGTATAGAATGTAGATGGATAGTATACTTGACGACACAGAGGTAGGTAGAGCAGTGGCCTACCGTACCGTACTGCTATATATACTGGTGGTCACTGTGTCAGCAAACTGCAAAACTAAAATGCACCACAGGTATAGAATCTAGATGGATAGTATACTTGACGACACAGAGGTAGGTACAGCAGTGGCCTTCCGTACCGTACTGCTACATATACTGGTGGTCACTGTGTCAGCAAACTGCACCACTGAAATGCACCACAGGTATAGAATCTAGATGGATAGTATACTTGACGACACAGAGGTAGGTACAGCAGTGGCCTTCCGTACCGTACTGCTATATATACTGGTGGTCACTGTGTCAGCAAACTGCACAACTGAAATGCACCACAGGCATAGAATCTAGATGGATAGTATACTTGACGACACAGAGGTAGGTACAGCAGTGGCCTTCCGTACCGTACTGCTATATATACTGGTGGTCACTGTGTCAGCAAACTGCACAACTGAAATGCACCTCGGGTATAGAATCTAGATGGATAGTATACTTGACGACACAGAGGTAGGTACAGCAGTGGCCTACCGTACCGTACTGCTATATATACTGGTGGTCACTGTCAGCAAACTGCAAAACTAAAATGCACCACAGGTATAGAATGTAGATGGATAGTATACTTGACGACACAGAGGTAGGTACAGCAGTGGCCTTCCGTACCGTACTGCTTTATATACTGGTGGTCACTGTGTCAGCAAACTGCACAACTGAAATGCACCACAGGTATAGAATCTAGATGGATAGTATACTTGACGACACAGAGGTAGGTACAGCAGTGGCCTACTGTACCGTAATGCTATATATTATATACTGGTGGTCAGCAAACTGTGCAAAACTGAAATGCACCACAGGTATGGATGGATAGTATACTTGACGACACAGAGGTAGGTACAGCAGTGGCCTACTGTACCGTAATGCTATATATTGTATACTGGTGGTCAGCAAAATTATGCACTGTACTACTATATACTACACAATGCAGCACAGATATGGAGTGTTTTTCAGGCAGACAACGTATACTGGTGGTCACTGGTCAGCAAAACTCTGCACTGTACGCCTCCTATATAATATTATACTGGTGGTCCCCAGTCCCCACAATAAAGCAGTGTGAGCACAGATATATGCAGCACACTGAGCACAGATATGGAGTGTTTTTCAGGCAGACAACGTATACTGGTGGTCACTGTCAGCAAAACTCTGCACTGTACTCCTCCTATATAATACAGCTGCTCCCCAGTCCCCACAATTAAGCAGTGTGAGCACAGATATATGCAGCACACTGAGCACAGATAAGGAGCGTTTTTTTCAGGCAGAGAACGGATAAAACTGGTGGTCACTGATCAGCAGAACTCTGCACTGTACTCCTCCTATATTAATATAAAGCTGCTCCCCAGTCCCCACAATGATATAAGCAAGCACAAATATTTGCATCAACTCAACAATGAATAAACGGAGAGGACGCCAGCCACGTCCTCTCCCTAACATTTCCAATGCACGAGTGAAAATGGCGGCGACGCGCGGCTGCTTATATAGAATCCGAATCTCGCGAGAATCCGACAGCGGGATGATGACGTTCGGGCGCGCTCGGGTTAACCGAGCCATACGGGAGAATCCGAGTATGCCTCGGACCCGTGTAAAATGGGTGAAGTTCGGGGGGGTTCGGTTTCCGAGGAACCGAACCCGCTCATCACTAGAAATTATGGTTATTGAGGTTAATAATACTATGGGATCAAAATGACCCCCAAATTCTATGATTTAAGCTGTTTTTGAGGGTTTTTTTGTAAAAAAAACACCCGAATCCAAAACACACCCGAATCCGACAAAAAATTTTCAGGGAGGTTTTGCCAAAACGCGTCCGAATCCAAAACACGGCAGCGGGACCGAATCCAAAAATAAAACACAAAACCCGAAAAATTTCCGGTGCACATCACTAGTCTGTTCAGGTTTTTGACAGGAGTGCAGAAGAGTGATGGACAGCTACATAGAGATCACTAACCTCAATAGAGAAACAGATAACAATGCACACGAGTACTTTACAGAGACTGATGATGGAATAAAAATGGGCAAAATAAAACATGCTCTACTTTCCACTGTCAATGCTACATCTATTGCTTCTGCAAAGCACTTGTATGCACAATTATCTGTATATAAGACTTCTGGCCTGCTCTTCCTTGTATTGAAAAATAAATATATTATGCCCCGTGATGAATCGAATATCTGAATCTACCCGAAATTTGTGGATCCGAGCCAAAAATTAGTCCAGATCTCCCGATGAGATCTGATCTGAACCAAGGGGGTTATTCAGGTTTGTTAGCAAACCAAAAATGCACAGTGGGCCTAATTCAGAGTTGTTCAAAACCATGTGCGCTGCAGGGGAGGCAGATATAACATGTGCAGAGAGAGTTAGATTTGGGTGGGGTGTGTTCAAACTGAAATCTAAATTCCAGTGTAAAAATAAAGCAGCCATGGATGTACCCTGCACAGAAACAAAATAACCCACCCACACCATCACAAGGCTGATCACAGGTGCAGTTTCATATTAATTATTATGCCAAGACACCCTTATTTTATAGTGACGACTGACTTGGAATGCCTTCCATTCTGCACATATTTTATATATATATATATATATATATATATATATATATATTTATTTATTTTTGGAGATTTGCACAGACCACCAGTATTCACCATGCACAGAAACAATATACCCACCCAAATCTAACTCTCTCTGCACATGTTATATCTGTCCCCCCTGCAGTGCACATGGGGGGTAATTCCAAGTTGATCGCAGCAGGAACTTTGTTAGCAGTTGGACAAAACCATGTGCACTGCAGGGGAGGCAGATTTAACATGTGCAGAGAGAGTTAGATTTGGGTGTGGTGTGTTCAATCTGCAATCTAAATTGCAGTATAAAAATAAAGCAGCCAGTATTTACCCTGCACAGAAACAAAATAACCCACCCAAATCTAACTCTTTCTGCACATGTTATATCTGCCTCCCCTGCAGTGCACATGGTTTTGCCCAACTGCTAACAAAATTCCTGCTGTGTCCAACTCAGAATTACCCCCATGGTTTTGTCCAACTGCTAACAAATTTGCTGCTGCAATCACTCTGAATTACCCCCACTAATGGGCAAAACTATGTTGCACTGTAGTTGGGTTCAGATGTGCAGAGAGAGTTAGATTTGGGTGGGTATATTGTTTCTGTGCATGGTGAATACTGGTGGTCTGTGCAAATCTCCAAAAATAAATAAATATATATATATATATATATATATATATATATATATATATATATAATATGTGCAGAATGGAAGGCATTCCAAGTCAGTCGTCACTATAAAATAAGGGTGTCTTGGCATAATAATTAATATGAAACTACACCTGTGATCAGCCTTGTGATGGTGTCTTGCATCCAACACCGGCATCCTAACATAAATTGAAATGCCAGTACCGGGATTCTGAATGCCGGAATCCTGATCGAGCTCATCCGGGTGTCCTTAGTGGGATGCCACGCAGGGCGGGGGGTAGAGGGGGGGGGGGGGGTTAGGTTTAGGCTGTGGGGGGAGGGTTAGGGTTAGACTGAAGGGGGGGGGGGATGATAGGGTTAGGCTGCAGGGAGGTTAGGCACCCCCGGGGAGGGTTAGGATTGGGCTGCATGGGGTAGTGAGGGTTAGGTTTAGGCTGCGGGAAGGGAATTGGTATGAAAAACCGGTGGCCGGAATCCCGGCCGTCAGTATATTGTCAGCGGGATCCTTGCCACCAGTATGCCAGCAATGGGGTGAGCGCTAGCAAGCCCTTTGAATGCTCACTGTGCTCGCCATGCTGCAGGCACGGTGGCTCACTGCGTTCGCCACAGGTTATATTCTCCCTCTATGGGACACCCATAAAGGGAGAAGAGCCTGTGTTGCCGGGATTCCGACGGCGGGATTTCACAGCTAGTCAGGATTTCAGCGTCGGCACTGTGGCCGCGTCCCACAAGAAGGGGGATTTAGGTTATGGAACCACCGGGGAGGGTTAGGCTGCTGGGGAAGGGTGGGTAGGGTCATGCTGCGGGAAAGGAGGGTTTAGGGGATTAGGGGTTAGAAGTAGATTACTCATCAAATAGGTGTCGGGATCCTGAGCAGCGGGACGCCGCTGACGGCATTCTGACTGTCGGCATCCCAAACGCTGGGCTCTCGATACATCCCTATTCAGCTATTAATATAATATATAATAAATATATAATTAATATATAATATATAAATGTCAAATAGCTTAACTTGCATTTTAAGATTTATTTGTATTTGAAGTAAAATGCATGGATTTGCCAGGTTAGGTTCTAGCTAAATGTTTCCAAGTAAAAATGAGCACATTTTACAATCATGGCGTCAGTTACAATGGCCCCAGATTCCTGGTACTACTGACATCTCTTGCTATCGAGTAGGTTGCTGTGAAGATTTGGGACAATGGGGAAACACTAATAGCTTACATGATGCAGGAATTGGCGAGTTTCTGGCAAGTCTGTCCAATGTTTTAATGCAGCAATAATTTAAAAGGCAAAACCAGGTTAGTTTTGCTTTTAAAATGATTGCCGCTTTAAAACATTGGTCAGACTCGATAGAAACTCGATGAAGCCAACATCACGTAAGCTATTCTATTATTACATTTACAGATGGAGCCACGCTAGTTGTGGCTCCGTCTGTGCCTAGGTGAGCCCGCCCGTGCGCACCTAATGCCGAGAGCATCTCCATATGGCCTGGGCACGCGCCCCATTCACTAGAATGGGAGAGCATCTCCGTTGCGCACCCAGATGGAGACGCTCACAATGGGAGCGTCTCTGTGCACCCTTGCGTGACTAAGCAGACGGATCACCTAGTCACGCCGGAAGTGCATGCCTGCGATGAAGCCATCTCGGATGTGCATGGCTACATCTCTACCTCAATGTCCCCTCTTGCTCTAGACTGCATGCTCTTCCATAGTAATAGGGGTCTTATAAGCACTTCATTGGTATTGGCATAACATTATCACAAGCCAAAAGACACTGGGCCAGACACTGAAATCTTGGTAAATCTATATTGTCACACATACACTCAGAGTAGGTCTCAAATAGTAGCTTCACAAGAAAATACACACCCAGTATACGGTGGAGAACCCAAATTAAACTTGCATGAATCACTTTTTAGGAAACTGCAGGCCTTTCCGTAATTTTAGGGAAACCTGCAAGTTATATTTTATTTACATTCATTCACATCAGAACAGTGGTGAATGGGTATTATTATTTCCCTTCTGCAGAGTGATCCACAATCTTGGGCTTTTAGGTTGAATCCAGCAGTCTAGTCGTTCTTTTAGTAGATGCCTTCTTTGCCGCTTTGTGCCTCTTTTATGATGACCTAGATAAGGTGGCCTTGGCTCAGACTGATTTTCAGTACAAAGTTCCAGAGATGATCATCCGGCTGCAAGTTAAATGATCTGACCCTCACGAGACAGCTTAGACCAAGCCTACTTGAACAAATTACAAATTCGGCAATCATCCATTGCAATGACAGATGGCTTAGTTCACATAATCAACTCAAAGGTTCAGCTTCAGGAGATTTGATCATATAAGTTCCTCCCATGCTTAGTGTAAGCCGGATCCTCAAAGTCAACATCGGTGATGCTTTCACTCCCGCCAAGTAGCTCCCTACCTGCACAGCCCAGCTGTGCTGGCAGGTGGATAACCGCTGCATTTTGGGTCACAGCTGCTGCGTGTGACATCACACAGCTGCCAAGGCCCGCATCCGCAATGGTCCAGACACGCCTGAGTTGTACTGTATGTACTGTATGTACTGTACTATATGTACTGTAATTTTCTTTATTTTTCACCAATTGCATGCTGTAAATAAAACTTATTTTAAACTTTTAAACACTATGAGGAGCCATTTTGTTTTACCTGTCTTTGAGGAAATTTCTACCTGAGTGTTCTGGATGATGTATGACCACACGAGATCCACTGAATGAATAAAGATACCTTTAAGGCTTTATTCCACCTAGTTAAGGTGAGCTGAGGTACAGAAAATCCCTCCATATCATTTGAAATACCAATATCTGATTGTGGTTACCAACTTTCATATTACCTTTTGGAGACAAAGAAATGTCCAACGCCTGGATCTCCCCCATATAGAGTATTTTATGGTATTTGATACAAATAGCCTCAGTTATTTTTATTTGCAGCAAACATAAAACATAAACACAAACCCTAGCCAGTCCGGCTTTGACTAGACATACAGTTTCCCTTACTATGTATGAGAAGGACCTAGGGGTAAATTTACAAAAGTTTCTAAAAATTAAAAGTGTGATGTTGCCCATAGCAACCAATCAGATTGTGTTTATCATTTTTTAGGATGCAATAGAGAAATGAAATACAGTATCTGATTGGTTGCTACATCGCCTCTTTTCATTTTAAGACGCTTTAGTAAATTACCCCCCAGTGTACAACTCACCAAAACAGCAATTCAATACATCACTCACTTCAGGCTGCATTGGTGTCTCACTTCCTGTCCATGCTGAAAGGCATTTAACACACGCAGGTGTAAGCACTGATTAGCCTTCTCTGAAGCGAAGGCCGTAAATACCCGGTCTGGCCTAATTGATGGAGCCTCCCTCACTCTCCATTCATAACCTCTGGAACCCTATCTGGCTTTTACAGAAGCTGAAATAGCTCTCACCAAGTCATTTACAAACATATTTCTGGAGTTTTAAACTCATAGGACAGAAACCTTGATAGATTTATAATAGATATACAATATAGTATTATGTATAGATCTATAAATAGAAATATACAGTAAATATCTATTATATATTTATAAATAGATATATTTTGTGATAAAGAAGCTGTGTAGTAGAAGTACACACTGGTGGAAATGTACTAAGATCCTGATTTGATTTGAGTTTGCATTTTCGCCCGAAAATGCAACTCAGAAATTTACTAAACACGTCAGTGTTGCTCCAATTTGTATTGTATTGTATTTCACGGTCGACAACATAAATATGAATCAATACACAATCAAACATGGCTGTTATTTCATACAACATGGGAATCTATCATGGATTCGCATTTGGAACCTAGAACGGAAAAGCTTAAAAATGGCTGCAAAAGGCCGTGATTCGTAAAAAAAAAAATTGAGCTTTCAAATAGAACTGCCATGTTTAACATGTGTGTCAACTTACCCATTAATCACACCTGAATTCTGATACCTTTAAAAGGGGACTAAGCAAATTATTCACTTCCCACTCACAAAAATTACTTCTCCGCTGTGCTGCAGTGATGTGCTGGTTGCTGTGGGATTCCTCAGACTGTGCCACCAGTCTGGAAGAACCCAGGGTCAGGAAACTGAACATAGTCATCAGCTTGTGCAGGTGTATGAGTGTTGTTGTTGGATACTCTGGCAGATGTCATTACTCCTTCGTACTCAGTCAGTCATCCCTCTATGAAAAATTTGTAGGTGGACAAATCCCAGATGGGTCGCTGCTGGGTATGTAACTATATATTTGGCTTTTGTTTTGCAGAAAAACAAATACCCTCTATGTACCCAATATGTTGCTGTATACCTACTGTACATTCTATACTATCTATGTGTTTCAGGTGTTTCAGGCTGGGTATGGCTGTTTTCTCTTGGCTTCTAACTCCATTGTCATGTCCTGATTCCCCTACTGAACACAATTACAATCATGCACATACTGTAAGGTCACTCGGACAGTGTTAGAAAGATGTTTTGGGGTACTGAAATCTAGGTTTCGGTGTCTGGATAAGTCTGCAAGCCTTTTGTTGTATAGTCCCTTAAAGGTGACTAGAATTGTGTTCTGCTGCTGTTTTCTTCATAACATGTGCTTGTAACAACATCTGCCACATGACGTTGAAGAAAGCAGTCAGCAAGTAGAGGAGTTAGTACCATCTGGCGACAGTTGGAGTACAGATGTAGGGAGGGTGTTAAGGCAGCAACTAATAGAACAACATTTTTCAGGTAAGTATAATTCCACTACTGTAATGTATTTAAAAAAAAAGTGGAACTAAAGACTTATCCCTTTGTGTTAATATTCTACAAACAGTCTGAATAATAAATGTTTCCGATTACACTATATTATAACATCTATGTATGTTTATGTCCTAAAATATCCTATGTGTAATCATTTCCATCTTTAAAAACCTTTCATCACTTTGTATGAGGGCAAGATTGTTTTTTTAATCACATACTGTATACAATATCAGTGTGTTTACTTAAATAAGTAGGTGTTTATTTTAACATTCAGGGGTAAATTTACTAAGATTCGTATTTTCCCGTTTCAGGTCAAAGTTCAATCACGAATGACATCGAAAGTGTAAAACTGCAACTTTTTGAATTGATTACGACTAATTTACTAAGCTGTCGTATTCGGGTTTTTCTTTTGTTCCGATGTCGATGTCATTCGTGGTTTTTTTTCTATTTTTACGGCAGTGATTAGCAAAACACTGCCGACTTTTTTTACAATCAATCTTGGCCGGATCTGTGTGATCCGTGCTGGAGTTTATTTTTTTTTTTTTAATTAAACACTGTAAAATAATAAAAAAAAATGCGTGGGGTCCCCCCTCCTAAGCATAACCAGCCTCGGGCTCTTTGAGCCGATCCTGGTTGCAAAAATATGGGGGGAAAAATGACAGGGGTTCCCCCATATTTAAGCAACCAGCATCGGGCTCTGCGCCTGGTCCTGGTCCCAAAAATACAGGGGACAAAAAGAGTAGGGGTCCCCCGTATTTTTAAAACCAGCACCGGGCTCCACTAGCTGGACAGATAATGCCACAGCCGGGGGTCACTTTTATATAGTGCCCTGCGGCCGTGGCATCAAAAATCCAACTAGTCACCCCTGGCCGGGGTACCCTGGGGGAGTGGGGACCCCTTCAATCAAGGGGTCCCCTCCCCAGCCACCCAAGGGCCAGGGGTGAAGCCCGAGGCTGCCCCCCCCCATCCAATGGGCTGCGGATGGGGGGGCTGATAGCCTTTGTTGTAAAAGAAAAGATATTGTTTTTAGTAGCAGTACTACAAGTCCCAGCAAGCCTCCCCCGCATGCTGGTACTTGGAGAACCACAAGTACCAGCATGCGGCGGAAAAACTGGCCCGCTGGTACCTGTAGTACTACTACTAAAAAAATACCCAAAAAAAGACAAGACACACACACCGTGAAAGTATAATTTTATTACATACATACACACATACATACATACTTACCTTAAGTTCCCACGCAGGTCGGTCCTCTTCTCCAGTAGAATCCAAGGGGTACCTGTTGAAGAAATTATACTCACGAGATCCAGGGGTCCAGGCTCCTCGGGAAATCCAGGGGTAATCCACGTACTTGAAAAAAAAAAAAAACCGGTGTCCCGACCACGAACTGAAAGGGGACCCATGTTTGCACATGGGTCACCTTTCCACGAATGCCAGAAACCCACTTTGACTTCTGTCTAAGTGGGTTTCTTCAGCCAATCAGGGAGCGCCACGTTGTAGCACTCTCCTGATCAGCTGTGTGGTCCTGTCCTCACTGACAGGCAGCACACGGCAGTGTTACAATGTAGCGCCTATGCGCTACATTGTAACCAATGATGGGAACTTTCTGCTCAGCGGTGACGTCACTTTAGGTCAACCGCAGGGCAGAAAGTTCCCATCATTGGTTACAATGTAGCGCATAGGCGCTACATTGTAACACTGCCGTGTGCTGCCTGTCAGTGAGGACAGGACCACACAGCTGATCAGGAGAGTGCTACAACGTGGCGCTCCCTGATTGGCTGAAGAAACCCACTTAGACAGAAGTCAAAGTGGGTTTCTGGCATTCGTGGAAAGGTGACCCATGTGCAAACATGGGTCCCCTTTCAGTTCGTGGTCGGGACACCGTTTTTTTTTTTTTTCAAGTACGTGGATTACCCCTGGATTTCCCGAGGAGCCTGGACCCCTGGATCTCGTGAGTATAATTTCTTCAACAGGTACCCCTTGGATTCTACTGGAGAAGAGGACCGACCTGCGTGGGAACTTAAGGTAAGTATGTATGTATGTGTGTATGTATGTAATAAAATTATACTTTCACGGTGTGTGTGTCTTGTCTTTTTTTGGGTATTTTTTTAGTAGTAGTACTACAGGTACCAGCGGGCCAGTTTTTCCGCCGCATGCTGGTACTTGTGGTTCTCCAAGTACCAGCATGCGGGGGAGGCTTGCTGGGACTTGTAGTACTGCTACTAAAAACAATATCTTTTCTTTTACAACAAAGGCTATCAGCCCCCCCATCCGCAGCCCATTGGATGGGGGGGGACAGCCTCGGGCTTCACCCCTGGCCCTTGGGTGGCTGGGGGGGGGGACCCCTTGATTGAAGGGGTCCCCACTCCCCCAGGGTACCCCGGCCAGGGGTGACTAGTTGGATTTTTGATGCCACGGCCGCAGGGCACTATATAAAAGTGACCCCCGGCTGTGGCATTATCTGTCCAGCTAGTGGAGCCCGGTGCTGGTTTTAAAAATACGGGGGACCCCTACTCTTTTTGTCCCCCGTATTTTTGGGACCAGGACCAGGCGCAGAGCCTGATGCTGGTTGCTTAAATATGGGGGAACCCCTGTCATTTTTTTTCCCATATTTCTGCAACCAGGATCGGCTCAAAGAGCCCGAGGCTGGTTATGCTTAGGAGGGGGGACCCCACGCAATTTTTTTTGAAAAAATAAGCACTTTCCCACCCCTTCCAACTGATATACATGCACGGATCTCATGGATCCGTGCATGCCTATCCAATCACGAATAAAAAAAAAAGG
Organism: Pseudophryne corroboree; assembly: GCF_028390025.1. Lineage (NCBI taxonomy): Eukaryota > Metazoa > Chordata > Amphibia > Anura > Myobatrachidae > Pseudophryne > Pseudophryne corroboree. Next base: position 440,211,912 of record NC_086449.1, on the reverse strand, counting down.
TCTGTTTTTTTTTAGCACTTTTTTACGAGTTGTAATTTTTCACGGCAGTGTTTGTTTGTTTTTTGCTTTGCACTTCTTAGTAAATGACCGAGATTCATACTTAAACAGCCGCGTTTTGACCGATGGTGTATTCATTCGTAATTTTTTACTTGGACTTGCAAAAAATTACGAATGCCCTCATCTCTGCCGTGATTAGTGTTTAGTAAATTACCGAGATGACACTTTGATGAAAAAACGGCATCTCGGTCAAAATCGGGAGCTTAGTAAATTTCCCCCTCAGTTTCTCACCAAAAGGACTTAGGCTAAGGTTTCTGTTTTTTATAAATTTTTTGGAAGTGGAGATGTGGTCCGTACCAACCAATCACATTCTACTTAACAGTCATCTTGCACCTTCTAGAAGATACTACCTATATTCTCATTGTTTGGTTTGGCCACCATCTCTACTTTCAAAAAATAACACTTCATTACATTTTCACCTGCTGCATGTGTAATATATATGTGGTTTCTGTGTTAAAATTATATGGTATGTTTGTTTAAAAATGGACACAAATTACTGAAGTCAAATGTATGTTATACAAGTTTTTTTGTTGTTTTTGTGCTTTTTTTCACACCAAAAAAGAAGAAAAAAGTATTTAAATACAAAACATGGCCTTAAAACTGGCCTTGATTGTGGAAAAAACAAAATTAATGTTATTTTGTCATTACAGACTGACATTTTTTTTATTATTATTTCCTCTGGCGCCCTCTGGAGGTGGACCTTCCTTTTCCAGTTGAGTCTGTCCGTGTGCGGGAGGATCGCCTTGGTGGGGAGGTAACCGGTGAAATTAAGGGTGTTGTCCCTCCAGAACTGGTGCTTGGAAGGTCACTTTGTTGTGTTGTGAGGTGCTGGCTCAGGTTAGTGAGTGTTGCGTTGAGGTCTCCTGTGTGGCTCTCCATAATGCGGGCAATGCTCTGGAGTATGATTTGGTTGTTGTCAAATATGTGTAGGTAGTTTTGGTGAAGCCTCTGGTTTTCATACATGATACGCTGAAATGCATCCATCATTCGGCTGTTGTCCGATCTTATTAATTCCAGTGTGTTGCCTATTCTTGTTAGTTGGGTATTTTGAATGCTTGTGTTGCAGCTCAATCTGGGTAGGTGATGGGCCAAACTCCTGAGGAATTGGGTCTGCCTCTGCAGACAATCCAGGTTATTAGCCTGCTGGGTGGTACAGCTGCTCCAAAACACCTGTTCCTGTGTTTGTGCTTGTGGTGTTGTTGAGGTGATTTGGGGTGCAGGTGTTGTCTGGGTTGGTGGCCTACACACATATGTTGGTGTGGTTGGAGGTGGAGAAATTGGCCGTAAATTTAAAACAAATGTTTCCTCCATTTGTGTTCCCAGATCTTGGACAGCCTGATTATCATCAAGAATGGGGTCCCCTGTAATGAATGAGCAGTTGTGTGTAAGCGTGAACTTTTATGTTCTTTTACTAATGCGTTAACAAACCTAAAGGTAAATTTCACTACAACTTCAAACAAATGAGAAGTGGTGATGTTGCCAATTGCAACCAATCAGAATCTAATTAACATTTATGTAGCTGCTTCTATAATCTTAGAGATAGAATGTGATTGGTTGCTATGGCTAACTTCACCAGTTCCTTAAAAAGCACCCCTTCGTAAATGTACTCCACTGTTTCATTTAGCTTCAAGTGGGTGTGTGAAAGTGAATACGTACGTTTTTTGGAGGGTTGGATTTCTGCTTGAAAAATTTTCCACAGCGGCATCCCCACACCCAGAATGGGGGCAGAGGGTTGAGCGCTAAGAGACCCCTTGCAGACTTGCATCACTCACCACAGGTCCTATTACCACTCTGGGTATCCTGGACACCCACGAGTGGGAATAGCACCTGTGAGATAGTTTTTCAGCTGTCGGCAGTGTTGGATGTTGGCCTTCCGGTGTTGATATCCTGACCGCCAGGATCCAGACAGCCAGCAAAATCATTGTATGTATCCTAATCTGTTTGTGTAAATTTTACTCACCAGGCAGCTGTGGTGAGTGCGGTGACATTGCAGGGGGACTGTCTAGAAGTTGGAGTGTTGGAATGGATGACACCTCTGAGATGCAGCATCGTGGTGGAGACACTTGTGGCCTGCTTGTGACTGCCGACTTCTGCTTTTGTGTTGGCGGCATGTGTGTGTTTGCCTGGCTGACACTTCTGACTTTCACTTCCTTGGAAGAGACACTTGTGTGGATGTACCTAAAAAATAAGGACAAATTAATATTTTGAACGCATTTTTTGGACATAAAAACCCAAAGCTAATGTACTCACCAGCTTTTCCATCATCGTCATCTTCAGGCTGAGTGGGGGCATAGACCACTATTGTGGACTTTTGGCTCACTGAAAATGGATATGTAACATTTGATTAGAACACAAACTGTTATTGCAAACATTTTTAGTAAATACTGTATGTAACATTTGTACGTTTGTTTAGCACACATTGAGACATTGCCAGTATATCAGTGACATTGTTACAATGGCAATCAACTACTTTTAGAAATAAACATACTGTAACTCAAAAAATATTGTGGACATAACTGTTTTTGCTACTACAATTAGTTAATAACAAAATATGTTTGACGTCATTTGACACAACAACATAACACTACTTTTTTTGACGGCAGATAAGAACCACTTGACCTATCTAGTCTGCCCCTTTTTTTACCATAATTTTATCTCAAACCTTAGTTGATCCTTATTTCTTTGTAAGAATATCCTTATGTCTATCCCATGCATGTTTAATTTGATCTACTGTCTTAGCCTCTGCCACCTCTGATGGGAGGCTATTCTACTTGTCCACTACCCTTTCTGTGAAGTAATGTTTACTCAAATTTCCCATGAACCTACCTCCCTCCAGTCTCAGTGCTTCTCTTCATTTGAAGAATGTTTCCCTCCTGGACTTTGTTAAAACCCTTGATATATTTGAAAGTTTCTATCATGTCCCCCTTTCCCTTCTCTGCTCCAAACTACACATATTGCGATTTTTTAGTCTTTCTGGGTATGTTTTGTAGGCCATGCACCATTTTAGTTGCCCTTATTTGTACAGTCTCTAATGTAATCAATATCCTTCTGAAGATATGGCCTCCAGAATTGAACACAGTATTCTAGATGAGGCCGTACCAATGACCTATACAGTGGCATTATTACTTCTTTCTTTCAGCTGCTGATTCCTCTCCCAATGCAGCCAAGCATCTGAGTAGCCTTCCTCATTGCTTTGTTGCATTGCTTACCTGCCTTTAAGTCACCTGAAATAGTGACTCCGAGATCACACCATTCCTCTAGTCCACATAGATCCTCAATCATTTGTTTTACCCCTCTTGGTGTGTCTACCCTGTTGCATACCTTTGTATCATCTGAAAAAAAGGCATACTTTCCCTTTAATGCCATTTGCAAAGTCACCAATAAAGATATTAAAAAGCACTGGTCCAAGTACAGATCCCTGGGTTACTCCACTGGTAACATTTCCCTCCTGTGAATGCACTCCATTTACCACAACTCTCTGTTTTCTATCCTGCAACCAAGATCTTATCCATTCAATAATCCTAGTATTCAATCCCAACCTTCCAAGTTTATTTAGCTGTCTGCGATGTGGAACAGTCTCAAAAGCCTTACTAAAGTCTAGGTAATTTATATCCACGGCTCCACCTTTATCCATCACTTTAGTCACACAGTCAAAAAAGTCAATAAGAATTGTTTGACATGCTCTCCCCCCAGTGAATCCATGCTGTTTGGGATCCTGTAAATTGCTGGATTTGAGATAATCTACAACTCTTTCTATTAAGAGTGTTTCCATGAATTTCCCTACTACTGATGTAAAACTCACTGGTCTGTAGTTGTTTGCCTCTTCTTTGCTTCCACTTTTGTGCAGTGGGACTACGTTCGCTCTTTTCCAGTCCTCTGGAATTACTCCTGTAGCTAATGACTGGTTGAATAATTCTGTTAATGGTGCTACCAAGACCTCTTTAAGTTCTTTTAGTATCCTTGGGGGTATCCCATCTGGCCCCATAGATTTGCCATGTTCAGCTTTGTGTGTACTGTTAGGACCGTATCCTCTGTAAATGTATTTGTTTAATTTTCCTGACTATCCCTGCAACTTTACTGTGGCTTCTTTCCCTCTCTTTCAGTAGTGAATACTGAGCAAAAATAATTATTAAGATGATCTGCTGCCACATTGTCTCCCTCAACAAGACTCCCAGTCTCTGTCTTTAGTTTTATTATTCTGCCTTTTGTTTTTTTTTCCTTTTGCTTATATACCTAAAGAAAGTTTTGCCTCCTTTACCCACTTACTGGGCCATTTTCTCCTCAGCTTGTGCCTTTGCACATCTGATTACCTCGTTGGTCTCCTTCTGTCTAACAAGATATATCTCTTTGTCTTCATTATTTTGTGTCTGCTTATATTTCCTAAAAGATATCTGTTTTGCTTTCCCAATATTTGCTACTTCTTTTGCAAACCACACTAACTTCCTTTTCCTTGTGTTTTTCCTAACACTGTAGATACAAAGGTCTGTTGCCTTTAATATTGTACTTTTTAATGTTTCCCACCTCTCCTGCACTGCTTCCAAGTTCCTCCACTCTGCCAAAAATTCACTTACACATTTACCCATCCCTACAAAATCAGCCTTCCTAAAATCTAATAACTTTGTTTTTGTATGGGATGAGTCAGTCTCTGTCTTTATGCTGAACCATACTGCTTGATGATCACTGGATCCCATGTTTTCACCCACTTTTATGTCCGATATTATGTCTCCATTTGTAAGTATGAAGTCTAATATTGCATTTTTCCGAGTGGGCTCCCTCAACAATTGGTGGAGGGATACTCCCTGAAGGGAATTTAAAGTGGAACTAGCAACAGACACCTCCAAGTTTACATTAGGAAGATTAAAGTCTTCCATGATTATTACCCCTCCTTTTAAAGCCATTTTAGTTATGTCCTGCAATAGGTTCTTGTCCAGTTTCTCTTCCTGACCTGGTGGCCTGTATATCACGCCAAAACGAAGAATCAACTTCTCCCCTGTTTCTATGGTCACCCAACGGGCCTCAGTTTTTTCTTCAATACTTTGTATTAAGGTAGTATGTATGCTTTTTTTTACATACATTGCTACCCCTCCTCCAGTTTTCCCCATTATGTCCTTCCTAAATAAAGTATATCCCAGTATAGCGATGTCCCAGTCATAATTTTCATTGCACCATGACTCTGTAATTACCACAATATCTAGATCATCCCGTGTCATTATTGTTATTACGTCTAGTTCTGGGATTTTATTTCCTAAGATCCTAGCATTTGCACATATAGCTTTTAGAGTTTTGTTTGTGCTTTTCCTGTTCCTAGCTATGTTCCTCTCTCTGCCTATGTTTATTTGGTTTTGATCTGAATTATCTTCTGTTGTTGTGGATATGCTTCCTATTCCCTTTGCCTGCAGAAACAATACCTCTGGGTTGGGGGAGCAGATTGCTTTATTCCTATGTGGTTCACTGCCCCCCTCTGTTAGTTTAAATAGTTCTTGATGAAGCATCCAAACTGTTCAGTTAGTATTCTCGTTCCCCTTGAAGATGGGTGCAGGCCGTCACTTTTGTATAAGCTCCTATCTTGCCAGAGGGTGTGACTATGGCCTATAATTCCAAATCTCTCCTCATTGCACCATGTCCTCAACCAAACATTGACATTTCTGATGCAGTGAGTTCTGTCTTCCCCTCGGTGTACTGGCAATACTTCAGAAAAAGTTACAGTGGTTGCCACCTGCTTCAGAGCAGTCCCTAACTTCCTAAATTCATCTTTTTTGCCCATAAGTTCAGCATTAGCTAGGTCATTTATCCCTAGGTGGACAATGACATCTACCTCCCCATCTTTTCTTGCTGCCTTCACTATTCTTAGCATGTGCTCTTTATACCTTGGATCTGTGACTCCAGGTAAGCACCTTACTTGTTTCTCTACTTCATTTGCATTTCCCAGATTTTTTCCTCTAATAATGGAATCTCCAAAGAGAAGTGCAGTCCGTTTTGGAGATGCAATTTTCCTGTTCTTTTTCCTGAACCTATAGTTAGTAGAAGTCCCCATATCCTCTTGTTCTGTAGTTCCTCTATTAGTTGTATCTTCCAGCCCTGCAAAAGTAGCATGAATTTTGCAGTGTCACAGCTTGCGGGAGGTGTCTGTGTCCTTCTGGAAATCTCTGCCTTTGAGAGCCCATAGTAGTCCAGGCAGAATGTCTACTGGTGGCTCTCTGAGGCAGTGGAGGCCTCAAAGACACCGACATCCTACAAATCTCAGCATGCAGTTTAGCTATCTACTCCTTCAGTAGAGAAAACTGCTCACAAATTGGACAGCAGCTGAGTCTCCACAATACCTCCTCCAAACCAAATGCATTACATCCATTGCACTGCACTAGCCCAAACATTGTATCAGATTGTAATGGAATTGCCAATATTTGTGTTCCTGTTTGTGTATTATAAAACTCACCTTTTTCTGTATTCTAACTAGAGATGAGCGGGTTCGATTCTCAGAGAACCGAACCCTACCGAACTTTGCCTTCCGAGCCCGGATCCGAGTCAGGCTTGGGTTTTCCCGCCTGACTCGGAAACCCGAACGTGGCAAAACGTCATCATCCCGCTGTCGGATTCTCGCGGGATTTGGATTCCATATAAGGAGCCGCACATCGTGGCCATTTTTACTCCAGTCTCGGAGAGTGTATAGAGAGGACGTGTCCTCAGTGTTCAGTGTCTGTGTGTTGGGGCGGGAAAGTGGGGTGGCAAGTGTTGTGCTGCTCAGTCTAGTCCAGTGTAGTCACTCAGTGTATTGTGCTGCATCAGTCCAGGCAGTCACAGTGTTGGTGTTCTCTGCTGCCATATATCCAGTGTAGCTGTATAAGTGGTGCTGTGTTTTGCAGACCAGTCCAGTGTAGTCAGTGTATTGTGCTGCATCAGTCCAGCCAGTCACAGTGTTGGTGTTCTCTACTGCCATATATCCAGTGTAGCTGTATAAAGTGGTGATGTGTTGTGCAGACCAGTCCAGTGTAGTCAGTGTATTGTGCTGCATCAGTCCAGCCATTCACAGTGTTGGTGTTCTCTGCTGCCATATATCCAGTGTAGCTGTATAAAGTGGTGCTGTGTTGTCCAGACCAATGGTAGTGTCCAGTGTCATCAGTAATTCCAGTGACGATATACGCTGCTGCTATATGTCCACTGCTGCAGTATAATAATTATAACAACAACCTGTTGTGCTGCATCAGACCAGTGGTAGTGTCCTGTGTCATCAGTTATTCCAGTGATGATATACGCTGCTGCTATATGTCCACTGCTGCAGTATAATAATTATAACAACAACAACCTGTTGTGCTGCATCAGACCAGTGGTGGTAGTGTGCTGTCTCATCAGTAATTCCAGTGACGATATATGCTGCTGCTATATGTCCACTGCTGCAGTATAATAATTATTACAACCACCTGTTGTGCTGCATCAGACCAGTGGTAGTGTCCTGTCTCATCAGTCATTCCAGTCATTCCTGTGCCGCATATTGTCTCATATAACTCCCCAAAAATAATGGAGAACAAAAATTTTGAGGAGAAAATAGGGAAAGATCAATAAGAACCACTTCCGCCTAGTGCTGAAGCTGCTGCCACTAGCCATGACATAGACGATGAAATGCCATCAACATTGTCTGCCAAGGCTGATGCCCAATGTGATAGTAGAGGGCATGTAAAATCCAAAAAGCCAAAGTTTAGTAAAAAGAACCAAAAAAAGAAATTTAAATGGTCTGAGGAGAAACGTAAACTTGCCAATATGCCATTTACGACACGGAGTGGCAAGGAACGGCTGATGGCTATGTTCATGACTAGTGGTTCAGCTTCACATGACGATGGTAGCCCTCATCCTCCCACTAGAAAAATGAAAAGAGTTAAGCTGGAAAGAGCACAGAAAAGAACTGTGCGCTCTGAGATGGTATCACAAATCCCCAAGGAGAGTCCAAGTGTGTCGGCGGTTGCAATGCCTGACCTTCCCAACACTGGACGGGAAGAGGTGGCTCCTTCCACCATTTGCACGCCCCCTGCAAGTGCTGGAAGGAGCACCCACAGTCCAGTTCCTGATATTCAAATTGAAGATGTCACTGTTGAAGTACACCAGGATGAGAATATGGGTGTTGCTGGCGCTGAGGAGGAAGTTGACAATGAGGATTCTGATGGTGATGTGGTTTGTTTAAGTCAGGCACTGGGGGAGACACCTGTTGTCCTTGGGACGAAGAAGCCCATTGTGATGCCTGGGCAAACTACCAAAAAAGCCAACTCTTTGGTGTGGAATTATTTCTCCACAAATCCAGACAAAAGGTGTCAAGCCATCTGTGCCTCTGTCAATCTGTAATACGTAGGGGTAAGGATGTTAACCACCTAGGAACATCCTCCCTTATACGTCACCTGCTGCGCATTCATCAGAAGTCAGTGTCAAGTTGTGAAACTTGGGGTAAGAGCGTAAGCAGTCCACTGACACCTAAATCCCTTCTTCCTCCTGTACCCAAGCTCCTGCAAGCCATACCACCAACTCCCTCAACGTCAACTTCCTCCTCAGTCAGGAACGTCCGTAATCCTGCAGGCCATGTCACTGTCAAGACTGAGGAGTCCTCTCCTACCTGGGATTCCTCCGTAGGAACCTTGAGTGGTACGTCTGCTGTTGCTGCCGCTGATGTTGTTGCTGCTGAGAGTCGATTGTCATCCCAAAGGGGAAGTCGGAAGACCACTTGTACTACTTCCAGTAAGCAATTGACTGTCCAACAGTCCTTTGTGAGGAAGATGAAATATGACAGCAGTCATCCTTTTTCAAAACGGATAACTGAGGCCTTGACAGCTATGTTGGTGTTAGAGGTGTGTCCGGTATCCACCATTAGTTCAGTGGCACTTAGAGATTAGATGGAGATAGTGTGTCCCCGGTATCAAATCCCATCTAGGTTCCACTTCTGTAGGCAGGCGATACAGAGAATGTACACAGACGTCAGAAAAAGTCACCAGTGTCCTACAAAATGCGGTTGTATCCAGTGTCCACTTAACCACGGACATGTGGACAAGTGGAACAGGGCAGACTAAGTACTATATGACTGTAACAGCCAACTAGGTTGATGTATGGCCTCCCGCAGCAACAACAGCAGCGGCACCAGTAGCAGCATCTCGCAAACGCCAACTCGTTCCTAGGCAGGCTATGCTATGTTTCACCGCTTTCCATAAGAGGCACACAGCTGACAACCTCTTACGGAAACTGAGGAACATCATTGCAGAATGGCTTACCCCAATTGACTCTCCTGGGGATTTGTGATATCGGACAACGCCACCAATATTGTGCGTGCATTACATCTGGGCAAATTCCAGCACGTCCCATGTTTTGCGCATACAATAAATTTGGTGGTGCAGAATTTTTTTTTAAATGAGAGGGGTGTTCAGGAGATGCTGTCGGTGGCCCGAAAAATTGCGGGCCACTTTCGGCATTCTGCCACTGCATGCCAAAGACTGAACCTGCCACGCCATCAACTGATGAAGGATGAAGGAGCAGCAAAAGGCCATTCAAGCCTATATATCCACCTACGATATAGGCAAAGGAGGGGTAATGCACCTGACTCAAGCGCAGTGGAGAATGATTTCCGTCTTGTGCAAGGTTCTCCAAACCTTCGAACTTGCTACACGTTAAGTCAGTTCAGACACTGCCAGCTTGAGTCAGGTCATTCCCCTCATCAGGCTTTTGCAGAAGCAGCTGGATAAATTGAAGGAGGAGCTAAGATGAAGCGATTCTGCAAAGTATGTGGAACTTGTGGATGGAGCCCTTAATTCGCTTTGCCAGGATTCAAGGGTGGTCAATCTGTTGAAATAAGAGCACTAAATTTTGGTCACCGTGCTCGATCCTAGGTTTAAAGCCTACGCTGTATCTCTCTTTGCAACAGACACAAGTGTGCAGAGGTGCAAAGACCTGCTGGTTAGTAAATTGTCAAATCAAGCGGAACGTGACCTGTCAACAGCTCCTCCTTCAATTTCTCCCACCACTGGGGCTGCAAGGAAAAGGATAACATTTCCTAGCCCACCCGCTGGCGGTGATGCAGGGAAGTCAGGAGCAGTACCGTTTCTAGCGGTGGGCAAGCCGTGTAACCGCTCGGGGCGCCCGCCACGGCACTTTGCATGTCCTTATCTCCCCCTCCTCCCTTTTCCTGAGCACTCCTGCTCGGGGGGCGGAGTTTCACGGAATGACGTGTTTGCGTCGTGACGTCACGACGCAATTGCGTCATTCCGCGAAACCCCGCCCCCGAGCAGTAGTACTAAAGAGGGAGGAGGAGCAGACAAGCCTGGAAGGAGGAGGTGGCCGGTGCGAGGGAGGTGAGGCGGCCTGACCCGAAGAGCGTGAAGATCTTCTATATAAGTAGTCTCTCGCTCTCTCCCTTCCTTCCCCCCCCACTTGACACCTGCCTGCCGCACTGTTTAAAATGGGGACACCTGCCTGACGCACTGTTTAAAATGGGGACACCTGCCTGCTGTACTGTGTTAAATGGGGACACCTGCCTGCCACACTCTGTAAAATGGGGACACCTGCCTGCGTACTGTGTAAAATGGGGACACCTGCCTGCCACACTGTGTAAAATGGGGACACCTGCCTGCCGCGCTGTGTAAAATGGGGACAGCTGCCTGTCGCGCTGTGTAAAATGGGGACACCTGCCTGCCGCACTGTTTAAAATGGGGACACCTGCCTGCGTACTGTGTAAAATGGGGACACCTGCCTGCGTACTGTGTAAAATGGGGACACCTGCCTGTCGTGCTGTGTAAAATGGGGACTCTTGCCTGCCGCGCTGTGTAAAATGGGGACACCTGCCTGCCGCGCTGTGTAAAATGGGGACACCTGCCTGCCGTGCTGTGTAAAATGGGGACACCTGCCTGCCGTGCTGTGTAAAATGGGGACTCTTGCCTGTCGCACTGTGTAAAATGAGGACACCTGCCTGCCGTACTGTGTAAAATTGGGACACTTGCCTGCCGCATTGTGTAAAATGGGGACACCTGCCTGCCGCACTGTGTAAAATGGGGACATATGCCTGCCGTACTGTATAAAATGGGGACACGTGCCTGCCGCACTGTGTAAAATGGGGACACGTGCCTGCCGTACTGTGTAAAATGGGGACACTTGCCTGCCGTACTGTGTAAAATGGGGACACCTGCCTGCCGCGCTGTTTAAAATGGGGACACCTGCCTGCCGCACTGTTTAAAATGGGGACACCTGCCTGCGTACTGTGTAAAATGGGGACACCTGCCTGCCGTACTGTGGGGGGGGGGCTTTTTTTTATAGCAATGGGGGGGGCGCATTTTGAAATCTTGCACTGGGAGCCAAATTGGCTAGAAACGGCCCTGGTCAGGAGTGAAAGCTGACATCTGGTCCGGACTGAAGGACCTGCCAACGATTACTGACCTGTCTACTGTCACTGCATATAATTATGTCACCATTGAAAGAATGGTGGAGGAATATATGAGTGACAGCATCCAAGTAGGCATGTCAGACAGTCCGTACGTATACTGGCAGGAAAAAGAGGCAATTTGGAGGCCTTGCACAACTGGCTTTATTTTACCTAAGTTGCCCACCCTCCCCCTTCAGTGTGTACTCCGAAAGAGTGTTTAATGTAGCCGCTCACCTTGTCAGCGATTGGCGTACGAGGTTACTTCCACTAAATGTGGAGAAGATGATGTTCATCAAAATTCATTATAAATTCCTCCGGGAAGACCTTTACCAGCAATTGCCTCCAGAAAGTACACAGGGACCTGTGATGGTGGATTCCAGTGGGGACGAATTAATACTCAGTGAGGAGGATGTACACAGTGAAAGGGGTGAGGATTCGGAGGATGATGATGAGGTCGACATCTTGCCTCTGTAGAGCCAGTTTGTGCAAGGAGAGATTGATTGATTCTTTTTTGGTGGGGGCCCAAACAAACCAGTCATTTCAGTCAAACCAGTCATTGTGGCAGACCCTGTCGCTGAAATGATAGGTTTGTTAAAGTGTGCATGTCCTGTTTATACAACATAAGGGTGGGTGGGAGGGCCAAAGGACAATTCCATCTTGCACCTATTTTTTTTTATTATTTATCTTTGCATCATGTGCTGTTTGGGGACTATTTTTTTTAAGTGCCATCCTGTCTGACACTGCAGTGCCACACAAAACACGAAAAGTGCCCGCCGCATATCCCTAATTCTAACTCACCTGCTGCTGTTTCAAACTCACAATTCACTAAAAAGCCAAGCTTCACATTGAGCAAGCTCAAATTAGTCTGGTCACTGTTTAAATAGTATCTCAGGCAGCTGTTAGATAAAGCCCTTCCTTCTATTGTCATCACACCTAGATTTAGCCCCTCCTCCTGGGTTCTCTTCACACTTTGTAAGAATGCACAGCACAGACACAAACACAACCAAATTCACACTCAGCTTCTCCCACAATGGGGGTAATTCCAAATTGATCGCAGCAGGAATTCTGTTAGCAATTGGGCAAAACCATGTGCACTGCAGGGGAGGCAGATATAACGTGTAGAGAGAGTTAGATTTGGGTGGGGTGTGTTCAATCTGCAATCTAATTTGCAGTGTAAAAATAAAGCAGCCAGTATTTACCCTGCACAAAAATAAAATAACCCACCCAAATCTAACTCTCTCTACAAATGTTATATCTGCCCCCCCCTGCAGTGCACATGGTTTTGCCCAACTGCTAAAAAATTTCCTGCTGCGATCAACTTGGAATTACCCCCAATATTACTACAAATGTTAATAATCTTGCAAAGTATTGGACTACCACATATTCAAAAAATATTTAAAAAAAAAACCTAAGAGGACATATGTAAAAGGCAATCTGCACACTCTCAATTTTTAATACAAAAAACCCCCCACCATGATCCAACATCCAAATAGAAATGAATGATTTAGTCAGTGACTTAAGCATACTGAAATGCTGCCAAACAACACAAACATTATAAGAGGTGATGTTGGTGTGCTACTAACAAAGTTACACTAAATTGGAGCTAAAGGGGTCACAGTACATAGGTGAAGGCACTAACTGAACCAGCAAAGGTACTCAGGCTCACGGCCCAAGAAATGATCAATACAGTATTGGCATGTAGACATTAGTCAACAATACATTACAACAGTAATGTTACTCAATTTATTAAGGCATTTAAAAAAAAATATATATATGGGGGGATGTAATAGGGTGTGAGAATCAGAATGTCAAAGATTTTGCGAGAGTTTTCTGGATTTTTTTAAATCGGCAATCATTTACACAGCAAAACCAGGTTGATTTTGTTATGTAAATGAAAGCCACTTAAAAAACAAACAGAAAACTCTCACAAATTCTCTGACTTTCTCATTCTCACACCCTATTACATCCCCCCCCCCCCCCATATATGAATACATTGTGATTTGGGCAAGCGCTGTTAGCACTGTTGTCTGGTACTCCTAATGCTGGGCATACACGGCCAGATAAAATGCTGCCGATATCTTGGACATACACTGTGATATCTCTCACAGCACATGTCACAAGATATCGGAGCTCTGACCCAGCCGGAGAGGAGACATTTCCCCGCTCCTTCCCGATGCAGCCGACAGGACACTTGAAAATATCACACTGGAGGGACATGCTGGATGATCCAGCATGCCCGACCAATCAATGTTTTCAGGTTCGTCGGCCACATACACACTGCAATTATCTGGACAATCAGCTGATATCGGGCAGATCGGACAGATAATTGTAGCGGGTACACCCAACATAAAATTGAGTATTTATGCTTTTTGGTTAGGAATGTTCGCATATTAATGTATTTATGCTGTGAGGATCTTATATTTTTTTTTTTTTATGTTTTATGCACTGCGTTTATGTTTTGTGCACTGTGACAACCGGTTACGACTCTAGATAATATATATACATATACACACACACACACACACACACACACACACACACACAGCAACTTTATCCGGCACTCAATTAATAAGGATTATTACCCCGGTGTCCTGTGTCCAACACGGTCAGCCCGCCAATATATTGTTACGCACACCAGTGCTAACAGGAGTATACCGGTGTATGAACAGAGAGGGAAGCGAAGCAAACGAACTCACAGACAGTATAACATAACATACACAGGAGGTGATGGAATAACTAATAAACACAAAGTGAACGGAGAAGGCCAAACGCTCAGGAATTGGGTGTCTGCCTAGTGTCAGGAATGCTCAGATGGAATAGAGCGCACAATGAAGCGATGTGTAGTGATTTAACATGTGGAGCACCTGAAATGATGTTGCTAAGAGCAACAGAAAAAAACCCAAAGGGTTACCAACGGGTGTGGGAATAAACTCCTTGGTCAGAGATAGAAATATAGACACAAGGAGAGTATCCACAATCCTAACCCCCACTTGCAGGGCACAGGTTCAGCTTACTGCCACTAAACTGACACCTGGACGCCCTGCACAGTGAGGGAGGATTAAGCAAGCAGGTCTGAGAGTACAGCCGCAAACCTGCTGGGTTCACAGAATAGCAAAAGAACCCCAGCAGGTCAAACAACTGACTCCAGTCTTACTGCTAGGTCCGGATTGGCAGAATGAAGTACCGAATCCCAAGGCCTATTCGCAGTAAGCAACAAGTAAATACAAAGTCACACAGTACTAGCTAACTCTCTGGAACTGACTAACAAACAAAGATTCAGCAGCATTTGCCTAGCCTGAGAGGATGGTTTATATAGCAGGTGCTGTCCACGCCCCACTCAGACCTCACAGACTGTGAGCACAAAACCAGCGCCGGATTCCTTGCCGTGCACAGAGCCTGTAACCACTACACAGTAAAAACCCGGACCGGAGTATCAGCTGCACTCAGGTTACTTCGCTAACACTTGCCTCCCGGTTGCCATGGCGATGTGGCAGCACAGAGCAGGAGATCCTAACAGTACCCGCCCTCTGACGAGGGGTCAAAGAACCCCTACCACCGGGTTTATCGGGGAACTGCGAGAAGAAAGAGCGTATCAGTCTGGGGGCATGAAGATCACAACTGCGTACCCACGACCGTTCCTCCGGGCCATACCCCTTCCAGTGCACCAAAAATGACAGCCGACCCCGAACCATCTTGGAGTCAAGAACCCTTTCAACCACAAACTCCCTCTGACCCCGTATCAGAAGAGGAGAAGGTCTTCCACTGGAAGAAGGATTACTAACCACCAGTTTTAAAAGGGAACAATGAAATGTTTTATTGATACCCAATGAACGGGGCAGATCTAACTGAAATGCCACCGGATTGATAACCCTGGTGATCTTATAAGGGCCGATGAACCGGGGGCCAAACTTATGAGATGGCTGTCTCAACTTCAAATTCTTGGTGGACAACCAGACGAAGTCTCCTAATTTGAAGCTGCAGGGTCTTCTCCGCTTATCAAAAACCCTTTTGGTCACTAATGACACAGACATAAGGGCTTTCTTCACTTTCCTCCAAATACCCCTAAGGACCGAAACAACAGAGGAACCACCAGACGTGGAATCCAGGGGGTCAAAATAATTGGCCTTAGGATGATGCCCATACACACAAAGGAAGGGAGAGATCCCTGTAGCAGAGTGAGCCGCGTTGTTATAGGCAAACTCCGCCATGGACAGATGAGCAACCCAGTCAGTATGACACTTGGAGACATAACACCTGAGGAACTGCTCCAAGGACTGGTTCACCCTCTCAGTCTGCCCATTAGACTGTGGATGGTAGCCTGACGACAAGCTCACAGAAATCTGGAGATCAGAACAAAATGCCCTCCAGAATTTGGCCACAAACTGGGATCCACGGTCAGAGACCACATCAAGTGGCAACCCGTGGAGGTGCACAACATGCTGCATAAATAACTCAGACAGGCGTCTGGCTGATGGCAACCCAACCAGTGGAACGAAATGCGCCATCTTCGAAAACCCGTCAACGACAACCCAAATGGCTGTCATCCCCGAGGATTTGGGCAAGTCCACCACAAAATCCACGGAAATGTGGGTCCATGGCTTAGACGGAATAGAGAGTGGATGTAATGGGCCGACAGGAACCCCTCTAGGAGTTTTATTTCGGGCACAAACGTCACATGCCCGAACCCACTGATCCACATCCCTAGCCACCGAGGGCCACCACACCGCCCTAGACAGCAACTCCCGAGTTCTGGCAATACCCGGATGCCCTGCCGACCTCTTGGCATGGAATTCCAGGAACACTCGCTGTCTTAACCTAGGAGGCACAAACAAGAGACCTACCGGAAGGTCTGGAGGAGCCTGCTCCTGTGCTCTAAGGACTAATGATAAGAGGTCCTGGGTAATCCCACTTTAATACATGATGGGGAAACAATGGGCAATGGCTCCTCGGTGGTCTCTTGAACTGGAGCAAAACTCTGCGAGAGCGCATCAGCCTTGATGTTTTTTGACCCAGGGCGATATGTTATCAAAAAACTAAAGCGAGCAAAAAACAAAGCCCATCGTGCCTGCCTGGCATTGAGCCGCTTTGCTGTCTCTAAATATGCCAGATTCTTATGGTCGGTGAGAATTGAGACCACAAACTTAGCCCCCTCAAGCCAGTGTCTCCACTCCCCGAGTGCATCCTTTATAGCCAACAATTCCCGGTTACCCACATCATAATTCATCTCGGCAGACGAAAATTTACGGGAAAAGTAAGCACAGGGATGAAGGCGATTATCAGACACCCCCATCTGAGAGAGCACTGCCCCAATACCTATCTCAGAGGCATCCACTTCTACCACAAAAGGACGCTCTGGATCTGGGTGTCGCAGCACCTTGGCCGAGACAAATGCCCTTTTGAGACGGGCAAAGGCCGCTTTGGCCTCACAAGACCAGTGAGCAACATACGCCCCTTTCTTAGTGAGTGCCACCAAGGGGGCCACTATAGACGAAAATCCAGTGATAAACCATCTATAAAAATTGCAAAGCCCAGAAAACGCTGAAGCGCCTTCAAACTAGTGGGCTGCACCCAATCCAGGACTGCCTGTACCTTAGAACCCTCCATTTGGAAACCTTCTGAGGAGATAATATACCCTAGAAATGCGATTTGCTGGACTTCAAACTCGCACTTCTCCAGCTTCGCCCCAAGCTGGTGGTCTCTGAGTTTCTGGAGGACTAAGCGTACATGCTTCCGATGTTCCTCCAGGGAATGAGAGAAGATTAGGATGTCATCTAGATAAACAACTAAGAATCTATCCAAATATTCCCTGAGCACATCGTTCATGAATTCCTGGAAGACTGCCGCGGCATTAGAGAGCCCAAAAGGCATCACCAAATATTCATAATGCCCTGAGTGGGTATTAAAGGCAGTCTTCTATTCATCCCCCTCTCTTATTCGGATTAGATTGTAAGCACCGCGTAGGTCAATCTTAGAAAAAATGGTGGCAGTACGAAGCTGGTCAAACAAAACCGAAATGAGAGGCAGTGGGTACGAGTTTTTAATCGTGATACGGTTCAATTCCCTGAAGTCGATGCAGGGTCGCAACGAACCGTCCTTTTTACCCACGAAAAAGAACCCCGACCCAACTGGGGACTGTGAGGGTCTGATAAATCCCTTAGCCAAGTTCTCCTGAATGTACTCTGCCATAGCCTGAGTCTCAGGACGTGACAGGGAGTACAACCTGCTCTTGGGAAGCTTAGCATCCGGCAGCAAATCAATGGCACAGTCATAGGGGCGATGGGGAGGTAGTACCTCCGCAACTTTTTTGGAGAACACATCCGCAAAATCTGCATAACATCCTGGCAATCCTGGCAAACTTAGCTGCGAGAGCCTGACTGGAAGGCTCAAGCAACTCCTGAAACAATCACTACCCCAACTAAGAATCTCCCCAGAGACCCAGTCAAATTGAGGGTTATGGGCCCTTAACCAGGGTAACCCCAAAACCAATGGGGCAAAAGAACAGACAGTCACATAAAAAGACAATTTATCAGAGTGTGTGGCTCCAATAAACAAAGGAATTTGGCTGGTGCAGGAGGTAATTTTACCCTGGGACAATGGTTCCCCGTTTAACCCACAGATCTCAATCTCTGATGCCAAAGGTACTGAGGGAACAGAGTGTTCCAGGGCGAATTGACGGTCCATGAAAACCCCATCGGCCCCACTGTCAACAAAGGCCTCAGTCTTGACAGTTTGACCGAGGATCTCCAAAGTCACCGGAATGAGAAAAGTCTTTTTAGGAAATTCTGACTTCTGGCCTGACAGGATATTTCCCATCACCCTCAGGCCCTGAAGTTTTCCGTTTTTTCTGGGCATGATACTACAACATGACCTTTATTCCCACAGTACAAACACAAACCCTGCTGTCTCCTCCGCGTCTTCTCACGCGAGGAGAGGCGGGTAACCCCAATCTGCATAGGCTCCTCGGAATATTCCTCAGAGTCTGAGGTTCCCTTGGGAAAAAAGGAAACTGCGGTCTCCCTCTCAAGCCTACGCTCTCTCAGCCGTCTATCCACCCGGATGGATAACTGCATGAGCTGATCTAAGCTATCAGGCGAGGGATATTGTACCAGTTGGTCCTTTATCTGGTCAGAAAGGCCCCTTCGGTACTGGTTTCTCAGGGCTGGGTCATTCCACTGGGTATCATGAGCCAACCTCCGAAACTCCGTACTATAAACCTCAGCTGGCCGTCGCCCTTGCTTAAGAACCGTAATCTGAGCCTCGGCTGAAGCCATCTTGTCAGGGTCATCATACAAAATGCCCAGTGCAGTAAAAAAAGCATGAACACTTTTAAGCGACTGACAGTCAGGCTGTAACCCATATGCCCAGACCTGTGGGTCTCCTTGTAGCAAGGAAATCACCATGCCCACCCGCTGAATCTCCGACCCAGAAGACTTGGGCCTAAGCCTGAAATATAGCTTACAGCTCTCCTTGAAACAAAAGAACTGCGAGCGATCTCCAGAAAAACAATCCGGGAGATTTACTTTCGGCTCCTTAACCCCTGAACTTGCCGCTGCTGCTGCGGGAGCTCCGCTAGCGGCCTGCGGGGTGTTCATTTTAATGGACATCTCATTAAATTGTCGAGTCAGGACCTGCACCTGATCGACTACCTGTTGCAAAGTATTTTGAGGGGTATGCTCCATATTCCCACAAAATTTCAACAGGAGTAGGGCTGCTGAATATGTTACGCACACCAGTGCTAACAGGAGTATACCGGTGTATGAACAGAGAGGGAAGCGAAGCAAACGAACTCACAGACAGTATAACATAACATACACAGGAGGTGATGGAATAACTAATAAACACAAAGTGAACGGAGAAGCCCAAAGGCTCAGGAATTGGGTGTCTCCCTAGTGTCAGGAATGCTCAGATGGAATAGAGCGCACAATGAAGCGATGTGTAGTGATTTAACATGTGGAGCACCTGAAATGATGTTGCTAAGAGCAACAGAAAAAACCCCAAAGGGTTACCAACGGGTGTGGGAATAAACTCCTTGGTCAGAGATAGAAATATAGACACAAGGAGAGTATCCACAATCCTAACCCCCACTTGCAGGGCACAGGTTCAGCTTACTGCCACTAAACTGACACCTGGATGCCCTGCACAGTGAGGGAGGATTAAGCAAGCAGGTCTGAGAGTACAGCCGCAAACCTGCTGGGTTCACAGAATAGCAAAAGAACCCCAGCAGGTCAAACAACTGACTCCAGTCTTACTGCTAGGTCCGGATTGGCAGAATGAAGTACCGAATCCCAAGGCCTATTCGCAGTAAGCAACAATTTAAATACAAAGTCACACAGTACTAGCTAACTCTCTGGAACTGACTAACAAACAAAGATTCAGCAGCATTTGCCTAGCCTGAGAGGATGGTTTATATAGCAGGTGCTGTCCACGCCCCACTCAGACCTCACAGACTGTGAGCACAAAACCAGCACCGGATTCCCTGCCGTGCACAGAGCCTGTAACCACTACACAGTAAAAACCCGGACCGGAGTATCAGCTGCGCTCAGGTTACTTCGCTAACACTTGCCTCCCGGTTGCCATGGCGACGTGGCAGCACAGAGCAGGAGATCCTAACATATATAAGACAGATGGGACGGCACTCAGAGGTTTTTTATGCAGCAATAATTGTATTCAAAACTTCTTACAACGAGACATCACATCAACATTTCGGTGCATGTTAGCACCTTCATCAGGATAATCTCAGCTTAAAAGTGTGACAAACAACATACATAAAGTGACTTACCCCACTTATATAGAAAGATAACATGAAAAACCTTCCCACGTGTGTGACGCCTGGGCTTCCGGCAAAAAAAATTATTCACAGACTGTTCTAGCAGATCTTTTCATTTAGCCCACATGGACGTTTACAGATGCCAGTGGATTTATGGTATAGTCGCCGGCAGTGGAAACTGCAGGTGCCACGGAGACACGCCTGCAACCTTGACAACCAATGCATATGCTGTGCGGGTTGCCATGGCCACAGGATGACATCATGCAAGCGCACCCTGCCAGCCAAGACTGTTGCCAGGTAACGAGGTGATGTCACTGCAGTGCGTTCCGCAGCGCCAGCGGGAGGCCTGGGCGTCACACATGTGGGGAACTTTTTTCATGTTATCTTTCTATATAAGTGGTCACTTTATGTATGTTGTTTGTCACACTTTTAAGCTGAGATTCATCCTGATGAAGGTGCTTACATGCACCGAAACGTTGATGTGATGTCTCGTTGTAAGAAGTTTAGTATACAATTATTGCTGCATAAAAACCTCTGAGGGTCGTCCCATCTATTATATATATATATATATATATATATATGTATGTGTATTTGCTATTTTCTTTTTTAGCAGTGCCGTTTCTGGAGGTGGGCGAGCCGTGCAATTACATGGGCACCCACCGCTGCACTTTGTGTATCCTATCCTGCTCCCCCATCCTCCCTCTCACACAGTACTCCGCTCAGGGGGCAGAGTTTCATGGAATGATGCATTTGCGTCGTGATGCAGTTGCTCCCTGGCAACAAGCATTACCCTTACCAATGAGCATTACTCTTGGCAACGAGTATTACCCTTGGCACCGAGCATAGATCCCAGAGCATGAAACCCCTTGCAGCGAGCATGATACACAGCGCATGAAACCTGTAGCAACAAGCATGACACCCAGTGCATGAAACCCCTGGCAACGAGCATGACACCCAGCCCATGAAACCCCTAGCAACAAGCAGGTAATTTAAAAGTAATTAGAAACTTAATAGGGCATAATATGGTGCAGGGGGCATAATATGGAGCAAGGGGCATTGCTGTGTGGGGCTAAATATGGTGTAATATTTTATTTTTTTTAAATGGTGGCTGAAGTCTGTTGTTGCAGGGTCAAAAACTGGGGTGTAAGTTAGGGTGTGTACACACGGTGAGATAAATCTGTGAGATTTTGACTATATAGTCAAAATCTTATGAAAAGTTAGTGCATATTTCATGGTGCTAGGCAGCTTGCGATACAGATTCGATCCCGATGCGCGCTCCCGTGGGGTCGGTATCATAAGGCTAGATAGACTGTGCAGGCAAGTCAATCTTGACTATCTAGTGTGCAATCTAGTACAAAGTATAGTCAAAATTGGCACTTAGTCAAAATCGTACATGGACAAAATCTCAAGCACAGACAGTCAAAATCTGTCCTATCTGTGCTATCTGGGCTCTGGGGGAGTTCAAGGGAAATCGCATAGTCAAAATCGAACATAGCAGGGATCTCACCGTGTGTACACACCCTTAGTCTTTTCCTGCAAGACCACGTCCATTTTAGGGACGTCACATCGATTTTAGCATGGCAACGCCCCTTACAGGGTTTTTAATGTCTCGGGGGGGAAGGGATTTTTTAATGAGCAGGGCCTTCCTACCTCTGACTGTTATCACCCAGTTTGTTATTGTTATTTCAAATTGTAAAGCGCAACGGAATTTGCTGCGCTATATAAGAAACTGTTAATAAATAAATAATGTCTATGGGGGTAAGGGGGGACATTTTTAATGATTGCACTGGGAGCCAAATTGTCTAGAAACAGCCCTGCTTTTTATTGTACCTCTTAATAAGGTCATCAGATAGAAGGGGCATTATATTTAAGTATGCATGTCGCTATTGTAGCTATTTTATATAGCAAGCACCACTGTAGCATAGTATATAACATTATGGGCCTGTTTCTCAGACAGATGCAGGGGCGATGTTGGATACAGTGGAGTGATGTTTTTTATCTGCACCTGTGTCCGAGTTGCATCATGCGTACCTTCCGATGGTGTTCATATAGAGTCACAGTATAGATTCATATGCACACACAAGGAAGTGTATTAGAAATGTGTTTTGCGTTACAGGGGGTAGGCTAATCAGGCTCAAATGAAGCATAGATATTGGAGTGACACAGGCTGGCTGCTAAAAGAAGGTGCATACAGAGACGCTGAATGGGAAGGCAATACTTAGTTGAATCATCTGCACCTACAGTAGCATACCATTGGTAGGAACACTGAAATTTGGTTGGTGCAAATTTCAGTGTTCCTACCAATGGTGGCATCTAAAGATGCACAAAGCATGAATGCAGCATCTGTAGACACTAACAGTGTGCTTCTCATTCCTATGGACTCAACTGCAGCATAAGACACAAAGGGGTATATTCAATAAGTTTCGGATCTTTTCCGACAAGCATTGTCGGAAATAAACTGCCAAATCCGACTGTCAGATTTGTCCGCTGCTGCTGCTGCTCACCCCGATCCCAGTGCCGGCCAGGCTTCCTCAACCTCCGTGCTGCTGCTCCCCTCCCCGCCGGCCAGGCATCCTCATCTTCAGTGCTGCTGCTGCTGACCCCGGCGCCATGCGCCGCCCAGACTGGCTCGTCTTCCCCGGGCCCGGAGCAGCTGCCATTCATCCAGGGATAAGGGGATCGGTAAGCTGGGCGGCAGGGGGAGCTGAGATCTCCTCACCTCAATCTGACTTCTTTTCAAGTCAGATTGAGTGTGTCAGAAAGGGGGCGCCAAAACCTGTCGGATTTCCGACAGAAGTACGTGGATCGGCGGCAATTCCGCCGATCCACGTATTTTCCGACAAGTCGTGTATTCCCGACTTGTCGGAAAAAATCTGCCCCTACTGAATAGGTCGGAACACCTTCCAACCTATTTCTGTCAGAAGCTGCCATCTTTCCGACAAGACGGCAGCTTCCGTCAGTTATTGAATATACCCCTAAGAAGGCCACAACAGCTTCTAACTCAGAATCAAGCCCTATGAGGAGGGAGTATCTCGTCCCCCTGCATATACCCTACCCCCCTCAAGAGACCCCGCCCCATTAGGGATGCTTTTCTATCGTAATCCACCCCTGGTGAAGGCCACTGCTTGACAGAACAGACCCATCACATCATATAAATTGCTATTAAATACTATCCGTAAATATAAAAACATAACACTAACCTTAGAATTTTTTTACTACCTCACAATCATGATACAAACATATATGTACCATATGGTATATTTATAGACCATGCTCTCAAAAATTGACAGCAAAATTGTATTAACCAATACTGTGATTTTATAAGTACAGCTTGTGGATCCCTCGCCAACCCTTAGAAATCTTATAATATGTCACCTGTAACCTATAGTGAAGTGATGAAAGATCATTTGCATAAATTATAGTGATTCACCATATGAAGCTCCACGATGAGTGGGTGGTTAAGTCATTATTACTGATTTGCATATTTTCTTGAGAGAATGTCAATTCAGTCTCACAAAGAGCTACTTCTAAAACAACTTTGAAAATTGTAGATTTACAACAGAAACAAATTATTTTTAAATACTGGAATACAATTTCTGCCACCTAGAAATGTTGATTGCTACATCTTTCTGCAATGAAAGGTGGTGTATTCTGTTACTACGTTAGAGCTGCAGCCATGAGAGTAAGCTCTAGTACACTAGGGAGCCTACAGTATTTAAATAAAAACAAGGATATAACTTACATCAACTTCAGGTTTTTCATCTGTGCTACAAAATGAAAACTATTATCTGATTGGTTGATATGGGTTACGTTTCTGCATATGACACAATCTTATTAAAAGTGACTTTTGCCTAAGTGGTACAAATACAGCTGCGCTAGCTCTGCTGATAGCACCATCTCAGGAAGGCTATAGCAGAACACAGCGTACAGTGGACAGAAAAATGATTTATTGATGCAATAGTTTTTTATTTTTTCCTACTGAAATTCTCTTAGGCATACTGTAATATATAACATATGAAGTTATCATAGGATATATGGCTGGCATCTTAAATGAAGGGTATATAAGGGTCAAAAAAACTGCAGGCTCAGGGGAGAGAAGGACCCCCATAACTCCTAAGAGAAAATATAAATATCATAAAACACTAATAAATGTAAAATCTCTAACAAACTCTGGAACATCATTTTACTAACATAGGGGGGAATTCAATTAGTAATTTGCTATGGTAATTTACTGCGGCTAATTGCAAGGCATCAGTATGTAAAACTGGTGGGCGGGATCCTGGCTGTCATTATACTGACAGCGGGATCTCGGCCAGCGGTATGCCAGCAGCGGAGCGAGCACTAGCATGCCCCTTGCGGGCTCACTGTACTCGCTATGCTGCGGTCACGGTGGCTCACTGTGATCGCTACAGGATATATTCTCTCTCTTTGGGTGTTGTGGACACCCGTAGAGGTAGAAAAGCATGTGGCGGCAGGATTCCAGCAGCGGTATTTCAGCGCTAGTTGGGATTCCCGCGTCAGCATTGTGACATTCAGGATCCCGACTAGCGGTATGGTAACCGCCTCCCAATTGCAAGTGAGGGACAAAATACTGTTTATTGAATGATTCATATTTTAATATGAATATGTAAACAGACAGTATTAGTAACAACAAGTGCTTTTAAAATTAACAAAAAATTAAATATATACATTGGTGGGTCCTGGTGTGAAGTGCTCCTACAGGGGACTCACGTTATTAGTACAAATAGTATCAAATCAAAATAGAACATGCTAAAATCTTCACAGTATACAAATATTAAAAACTGCAATTGAAAGCTAAAATATAATAAATGCTAAAAGCAATAAGAAATCAAAACAAAAATAAAACTAGACTTTAAAATCAATAGCAATTTCACTGAGTTCTAAGAGTGAACATTTATTTTTTGCTATAGCTCATGATTTTGTGAGTATTAGAGTGTTCCAGAGCTTGGTCAAGATTTGCCATTTGCAGTATTAAGCTTTTGCTTACCCAGTCTGGTGCAATATTTATGTGTGTTGTATGCTGGCTTTTACCTTTCTGATGTCAATGTTTGTTTGCCATTTTTTATAAATATTTGTTTGTATGCTATTACATGAAGATTGTTTCTTTTTTGTCTTCTCAATTTTGTACTTCACGAGGACTGTGACAACACAATTTAAGAAAATGGAGAGGGCACCAGAAGTATAAAGATTCTGTGATGAGCCTTGAAAAGTCTTTATTTCAGTAATGGCAAAAACCATTGGGATGTTTGGAAGTGTTGTTTACCTTTATGCATAAGAATACTCCTAACTAAAGGTGGAGGTCCATTGAACTTGAATTACAGTAGGTAAACACAAGGGTGGCAGGCGGTATAGAAACTCTATCAATTTGTGTAATAAGTATTTGTACAGTATATTTTTTTCCCTTATATAATCCAATGTGAAAGAATAATTACAAAAGGATTGGGAAACACACAGTGCTTTTAAAGTAATATCACTTTTTTTATAGTTTATACAGTATCTAATTGTTAGTGTTATTGTTACAGTACGGATTCTATACTTTGACGTAATGCTTTATTTGCCTATATGAAATTGTGCACTTTATCCGACTGTTTTTGATAACTAAATAAAAATCTCAAAAAATATATAAAGTGTTCACTAAGCGGGTTTATTTTGATTGACAAAGCACATCAGTGCAATCTAATCTAATGTTGTTTAATTGTAGTAAGTGTAGTGAAAATTCTAGTTGCACAAGGACAGAGTAGAGATTCCACCAGTTTATACTGATTGTGAATGCAGAAGGTGTAATTAGTTACAGTACTTTGAATAAACTGCCTAGAGGAATATAGTAACATCAGCTATTAGGAAGTCTGCAACAATGTTATTATATGTACCAAACACTCGTGCAGATTATCAAATTTATTGATTGGAAAGTCATTATAGGAGAATAGAGAGACAGGAAATTATATATATATATATATATATATATATATATATATATATATATATATATAAATATATATCCTACTATACCATATAAAAAGCAGACAGCAGCTTTCCAATGTACAGAGAGCACAAATACACAGCTATAAAGGACTTTTATTGTATAGGGTAAATACTTAACAGTTTGAAGTTGATGGATTCATCATATTTTCGTATTCCCCAGTGCAATATATAAGGAATAGTTAAAGATGACACTTGGTGACTGTGAGGATAGAAATGAAAAAGAGCCCCAAAGGCCTTGATCTACAATAGACACCATTTATTTACTTTTTTCAAAGGCAATAAAAATGAAAAATCTCCAATAGGACTTGAATACTAATGCACTTAACAGAAAGAAACAGAACATACAATCTTAAATTAAGTAGATTGCTGAGTTACTTATTATCCATTATTTATTATTCAATTATTTGTATCCTAAGTATGTAAAGGACATCTAAATACAAGAAATATATAGTGCACACTTATGTGGAACTGAATGTACACAGATTTCCAGAGTATATCCTGCCTGCCTCATGCTATATATGATTCTGGAACCAAATGTACATAAATACTAGCAAGGCAGAGCTGTACGCATTTAAGTCGCTTCTCCTCTTGTGACGGAAAGGGATAACTGGGCTGGTATGGGGCTATCTTCTTTAGGCAAAGCTCAAAGAGGGTGTGTTGATGGAATTATGGGCTGTGTGGAATTGGATGAATGTATCCATACTGTATGTCTATTTTCAGGTATATTGCATAATACCCCACAATGTGATGTATTATTACTGTGCATCACGCTACAGCGCAGGTGTATATCATTATACAACTGAAAGACCACAACTCCCAGCGCCTCAGCAACTGCTGAAGAGCTCAGGAGCAGGTCACATGACCAGTTAGGTGATAAGGCAAGTGACAGTTTGAAGAAAGAGGCAGCGGGTGAGAGAAGAGCTGAGGTAACTGACCTTGAGAGGAGAGAAATGCCATCTGGAGTCTGCTGAGGCGGCCATTTGAGGAGACTGAGCTGTTTTGTGTGACACAGTGGACTGGAGGGAAGCAGAGTTGCGCTGTAGCAAATCCTGGTACTAAGCGGCAAATCCCTAAAAAGTATTCTAACATCACTTTCCCTGCCAGAGCCAGTACAAGGTCTCTCTGCAACCTAGGCAAAGCTTCCACCTAGAGCCCCCTAACCTGCAAATCCCACCACTGCCACCTCTCGGAGGGGAGATGCAGGTGGCCACTAGATGGACTAGGCTGAATTGCCTCACTATACATATACAGAGAAAAGGGACAACGCTCAAGGACATTTAAAGTGAAAAAGTATATTGTAAACAAAGTCATAAAATTGTGTGACTGTTCACAATATACTTTCACTTTAAAATCCTTGAGTGACAACCATTCTTTCTGCCTAAGTATACATGCTAGCTAGCTGTTACATATGTATATGTATACAATGATGTCACCTGTGTTTCCTGTGATAGAAAACATGGCACAAGACTGCCTGCACAAGCAGCCTGGCTGCATATGCAGGGGGTCTACCTCTGATTTCCGATTCTGTGATGCGAACACAGTTGAATTGCCATGGCATCACTGGGTGGCACTACACATGCTGGGCAGCTAAAATAGCAAAAACTGCTACCAACTCTGACTTTACCTCCATAGCCATAGCTTCAACTACTACAGGAAAGGTAGAATTGCAGTCAATTAGATAGCACTCAGCAAATTTGGCATTCTCATATGTACTGTAGCTCCTTAAACACGGACTATACAGACAGCAGCCTAGTTATTATAGCTGTGGATATATTGAGTCACTGTTGCAGCAGTACATACTACTCCGGAATTGTTAGACTGGTCTTAGACAGCACTTAAGTAAATGAGTGACTAGACTCTGCAGAATTTGATGTATTGCAAGTCAATAGACTGCGTACCTCTTCCTCAGTGCAAGTAAAGCAGGCAACGCTATCAAACATAGATGGACAGTTTAACCCTTGTAGTCAGTTCATCTAATAAAGTCCTGCTTATTATCTATTCTCCTGCAAAGTTCAGTGATACACAGAACAGCCAGCAGTAAGGAGAGATAACTAAATGAAATAAGTTCAAGAAACATACAGAGTATGTAGCGCATACCTCCCAACTTTGAAATGGACAGAGCCGGGAATTTCCAGCCTCTGCGCGCACGTGGCTGGAAATGGGGTGGGTCTTTGGCTAGAGGGGTGGGGGCACGGGTGGAGGAGTGAGGTCTAGCACCGCGATCCCTGTTTTTGTCATTTTGGGGGCGTGCTCGGTGCTCCCTGAGTAGCTGGACTGCCTCGGCTCCTCTCCCTACACTGATAGATGCCATGCGCATGCGCAGGGCATCTGTTCAGCATCACAGTCTGTTTTACAGTGCAGAGCAGTAGTGATCACTGGCTCTCCCAACTGTTCTCCCCCTGCCCACGGAACACTGCGGCCGCAGGTGGGACAGCGGGACAGTGTGCAATTAGTGGGACTGTCCCACTAAATTCGGGACAGTTGGGAGGTATGCTAGCGGTAAGGAGCACCATAAAGAGATAGCCCTTCTTACAAGAATGTGTTGAGGTAGCACCCTATGTAGTGTAACAAAAGCTGGAATAATTTGCAGGAGAATTGATAAAAAGCAGGAGTTTACTAGATGAACTGACTACAAGGGGACTGAGGAAAAAGTACACAGTCTATTGACTTGTAATATACCAAATGCTGCAGGGTCTTGTCACTCGTTACTTAAGTGCTGTCCAATACCAGTCTTACAATTACTGAGTAGTATGTACTGCTGCAGCAGAGTGTTAGGAGTCACCACTGTGACTCATTCCTGTTTGTGTTCTATCTCCTAGCAACCTGGAAGCCGGCTGCAAGGTATGTAGCACACCTGTTTGAAATGCTTTTGTTACCTGACTCCTCCTGTGATTGGACTCTTTCCCCAGGGGCGGATCCAGAAGAAAATGAAAGGGGGAGCACCATGATAGGGAAACGGTAATAGTTATATTTACATGCACCTGAGGCACACGTGCTCACAGATAAGAGGAGTGGTATCACAGGGGGCATGGCCTCACAGAATACGCCATCAGGTAATGATTGGCTGTAGGAGAACATCCTGGTTTATTGCCAATGTTTCACCCTGATGAAAAGGCTGATTGGTCCTTGAAATGTTGGTCACCTGTTCCATTAGTTATGGGAGCCTGGAAGGCACCCCAGCACAATATAATTATTATAGTTTTTAGATGGTGGTGGCTGGTGCAGCATACCTTGTTTTGAGCACTGTACAGAGACTCAGACGGCAGGACACGAACTGCCCATCTTTGATTAGCAGAAGCAGCCAGCTGGATCTCCAACAAGCAGCATAAGACATCTACAGGACAGCCCTGTCACAATCACACGGGCCGCCTTCTCAAAGCCGAGGCTGAGTGTGACTGCACCTAGCATGGTAGTAAATGAAGTGGAGGAGGAAGTGCTGGGTAACTGTGCAGTGCAGTGAGGGCTAATGGAGCCTTCTGCACAGTCATAAGTAACAGTCTTACTCGATGCTGGCATTTGAACCCCGCGCCTGGGCTGGACTCTGGCTGGCTGGCAGTGGGGGACGTAGGTTGCAGTATGAGCAGGGGGAGACTGGAGCTGAGGCTTCAGCATCCCCATTGGTTACCACACAGACTTGCTGTTAGAGCAGCGGTGGGTCCTAGTGCCTGCCAGCTCTATCATCAAATCTGACTGACAGAAATAGCAGTAGTGCTGCTGCTGTTCTCCTTTTGAAGAAAAAAAATAGTCAGATCTGCCTATGTCTTTCCCTTATATTAGGTATTCTGCACTGTTCCTGAAGCCGGTGATATTACTAGTTTCTGCACCTAGTGAGCCTGTCACACGGTCACTGCATGCTGGGCAGTTCTCTGTTCCTGTAACCCTGGCCTGTCTGTATAAGCCCCACATCTGTTCCTGAGTCGTGGTTCCCTGCCAGTCCTATGACCCGTGACCTGTTGGATCCTGCCCAGTACCTGCCATCCTGTGTTTGTTTTTGTTCTGTGTCACCATCCAGCCATAGCCCTCCAGTTATTCTTGCATGGTCCTGATCCCCTGCCTCAGTCCTCAGTGTGCTGTTCCTGCCATTCCTGCTCTGGTGTCCTTCTGGATTCTGCCCTGCACCTGTGTCCTGCGTTTATCCCAGCTCTGTGTCCTAGCCTTGCCAAGACCCTCCAGCTTACCTTACCCAGAGCTGCCCAGCCAGAGTCTCCTCCCAGAGCTGCCCAGCCAGAGTCTCCACCCAGAGCTGCCCAGCCAGAGTCTCCACCCAGAGCTGCCCAGCCAA
This sequence comes from Pseudophryne corroboree, assembly GCF_028390025.1. Taxonomy (NCBI): domain Eukaryota; kingdom Metazoa; phylum Chordata; class Amphibia; order Anura; family Myobatrachidae; genus Pseudophryne; species Pseudophryne corroboree. Next base: position 440,181,423 of record NC_086449.1, on the reverse strand, counting down.
GTGGCTATGCCCATGGAGAGGACTCGTGTGCCAAAGCCCCCGGAGGGGACTCATGTGCCAAAGCCCCTGGAGGGGTCCCTATTGCCCTGGCCTCCAGGCCTGAGCTTCAGTCTGCCCTGGCTTCCAGGCCTGAGGTTCTGTCTGCTCTGACCACCGGGCCTGAGGTTCTGTCTGCCCTGACCACCGGGCCTGAGGTTCTGCCTGCCCTTGCCTCACATCATGAGGACCTGCCTGCCCTTGTCTCACGGCATGAGTACCTGCCTACCCTTGCCTTGCGGCACGAGGACCTGCCTGCCCTTGCCTTGTGGCATGAGGACCTGCCTGCCCTTGCCTCACGGCATGAGTACCTGCCTGCCCTTGCCTCACGGCATGAGTACCTGCCTGCCCTTGCCTCACGGCATGAGTACCTGCCTGCCCTTGCCTCACGGCATGAGGACTACCTGCCCTTGCCTCACATCATGAGGACCTGCCTGCCCTTGCCTCACGGCATGAGTACCTGCCTACCCTTGCCTTGCGGCACAAGTACCTGCCTGCCCTTGCCTCGTGGCATGAGGACCTGCCTGCCCTTGCCTCGTGGCATGATGTCCTGCCTGCCCTTGCTTCATGGCATGAAGATTTCAGAAGGTTCTTGTCTTGTCTCCTAAAGTGACTTCTAGGCAATCAACATCTAAAAGAACTTCTGACCCTGTAAGATCTGGGGAGCAAACCCAACAAGTTACCTCAATGGGGAATTCACAATCTCTTTCTACATACCAAGATCCATAGCTGGTTCTCTTCTATGGGAAGATAGAACAATTTCATGAACTCATGTTTCAGTCCTTAGATGCAGCTTCACTCTGTACTCAATCAGAGTTGGTATTGCTTCTCCTCTTGTCCTTTAAAGGGGAAGCTAGGAAGTTGGCTGACCAGTTAATTGCATCCGGAGATTCTGTTTTGCAGGATTTGGAGGCCTTCTCCCAAGCTGTGGTCAAGAGGTTTGGTGGACCAGATGTTGTTCCTTCGGAGCCTCCTGCAAGTTCTGCCAAGAACTCAGGGGGTAATTCAGACCTGATCGTAGCAGCAAATTTGTTAGCAGTTGGGAAAAACCATGTGCACTGCAGAGGGGCAGATATAACATGTGCAGAGAGAGTTAGATTTGGGTGTGGTATGTTCAAACTGAAATCTAAATTGCAGTGTAAAAATAAAGCAGGCAGTATTTACCCTGCACAGAAACAAAATAACCCACCCAAATCTAATTCTCTCTGCAAATGTTATATCTGCCACACCTTCAGTGCACATGGTTTTGCCCAACTGCTAACAAATTTGCTGCTAAGATCAGGTCTGAATTACCCCCTCAGGGTCCAACAAAAAGGATCAAGCTCGTAAGAGCCATGCTTATGAGGACTTTCTATTTCAAGTTGATCACAACACAAGCTCATCTTCCTCAAAATCTCCAATCCGGAAGACAACAGTTGGCTATGCCTCACTGTCTGCACCTTGTAAAGGGGTTGTGAAAAAGCCTGATCCACTGTATCCAGTACTTGTCCAGTCTGCCTATGCTCAATTAAGTCATGTTTCTCCGGTACCATCTGTCTCCAAGAGGAACACCGTGATCCTTCCAATGGTCGTAGACTCCAACTCGGATTATGATTCTGAAGCCGGTGAAATTCCTTTTCTGGAAGGTACCATCAGTTCAGATAATGTTTGGGGACTTACTCTGGTCAGACCGCTAGAGTTCTGCAAAAGAAGAAGAAGTGTCATCAGAGATCTTGAGTTTACTTGTTTTGTTCTCAGTTCCCCTTGGCCACGATGAGGGGTTCGGAGTCCACCCTCAAGGAAGGAAGGGGGGGTGGGGGGGTACTGTCATGAGCCACCACTGTGACTCATTTCTGTTTGTGTTCTGACTGTCTCCTAGCAACCTGGAAGCCAGCTGCTACGTATGTAGCACATATGTTTGAAATGCTTTTTTCCTCCTGCGATTGGCCTCATTGCCTTATGTTATGGATTCTTCCCTGTTCCTGGAGACGGTGATATTACTAGATTCTGCACCTAGTGAGCCTGTCACAAGGTCGCTGCATGCTATGCATTTCTCTGTTCCTGTAACCCTGGCCTCTCTGTCTGAACCCCACATCTGTTCCTGTTGGATCCTGCCCAGTACCTGCCATCCTGTGTTTGTTCCTGCTGTGTCACCATCCAGCCATAGCCCTCCAGTTATTCTTGCATGGTCCTGATCCCCTGCCTCAGTCCTCAGTGTGCTGTTCCTGCCATTCCTGCTCCGGTGTCCTTCTGGATTCTGCCCTGCACCTCTGTCCTGTGTTTATCCCAGCTCTGTGTCATAGCCTTGCCAAGACCCTCCAGCTTACCTTCTGTGTCACCTTCAGTCTGTGTCCAGTTACAGCAAGTTCCTGTGGCTTCACCTTGCCAGTTCAAGTCAAACCTAGTCCTGTTTCTGTGCACATCCAGCCTATGTGCCTGTGACCACCTACAGTATTGCAGCAAAGTATATTCATTCCAACCATACCTGTATTCACAAGCCTGCAACATTTCCTGGATATCTGTATAAGTATTCAAGCTACATCTCTGCCTTTGCGAGTTATTAAAGTCTAGTCACTATTCACCAAGCAAGTCTCTCTGCTCAAGCTTACAGAACTTTGCTTTTAATCAACTCACACACACACTCACCTGGTTACTCCCAGCAGTTATCACCTCATTCATTCGGTTCCCATTGTTCAGTTACCAGTGCATATTCAATCCTGTGGCATAACTTGTCAAGCCTTTCTGCAGTAACTATTTCAGTATCCTGTTAACCTGACCTGCAATAAACCCATGCTTTGCTATCTGATTTAATCAAGTCTTGCTGTCTTCACACCTAGCCCAAAGTGTATAATTAACCCCAGCCTTACCAAGTCAACTTGCATCCATTCTGTCTGCAATTAACCCTTGCTTTGCCAGTTGCTATACTCCAGATAAATTAACCTAGTGGATAGCTGCCAATCCCGAACTTGGCTCAGGCATATCCTAATACAGAGTGACTCAATATATTCACAGGTACAATAACTAGGCTGCTCCCAGTGTAGTCGGTGTTTAAGGAGCTATGAGAATGCTGTCTAAAGGGGCCCATACATCAGCAAACACTATTTATTTTTTCACAGATCCTGTGATTTATTTCCGAGATATATTGTTACCCCAATCCATCTGACTTGCCCATACATTACAGATATATTTCAGTGATTTGCAGATCATTTTCAGTTAAACACAGCTGCAAATCTTGAAAGACTGATCAGTATACTAGAAACGGTCTGCAGATCTACTGATTGTTACCCATACGCTAGCAATCTACAGCACCAATTTATCTGTGAAATTAAACATGTTGAAAAACCTGATTTAACAATCCCAATCGATTTGTGGCTGAAATCTGCGATCTGTGAACCCCATATATTGCAGATTTATTGACACAATCATTTGCAAAACATCAGATTGTTCCAATTTATCCCAGGTGTATGGGCCCCTTAACTGACTGCAATTATACCTTTCCTGTAGTAGTTGAAGCTTGGGGCTATGAGCAGCTGTCAGTCAGTGTAGGATCACAATGACAGGGCTGGTCTCCCTTCTCCACATCCCACTATTAACCTTGTTTAAGGAGTCCAGTTCTGCCTCTCAGTCCACCAATATCACTGATAGATCTGCCTTGCACAAAGAGCTAGAGCTGGAATTGTTCAGCCTGACACCGCTGATGAAGGCTGGCGCTGCTGTCAATCTCCTAGAGCCTCACCCCTAGCCTTGCCTTGTAGGCCCTGCTTCTTTACCCACACTGAATGGAAGAAGGAGACACTCCCTCCACTGTCATCACCGAGATTCCACAGCTGCACTGGCTTGACATGTTCCATCTCTAATGGTTACCAGTGTTTCCCGGAGCTTCAGCGGGAGCAGGGAAGGTGATGTTAGAATACTTTTCAAGGATTTTCCGCTCATTACCAGGGTTTGCTAGCGCTGCTCCGACACACAGCGCAACTCTACTTCCCTCAAGTCACACAAAACAGATCAGTCTCCTCAAATGGCCGCCTCAGCACACTCCTGGTGGCATTTCTCTCCTCTCAAGGTCAGTTACCTCAGCTCTGCTCTCACCAACTGCCTCTTTCTTCCAACTGTCATTTGCCTTATCACCTGACTGGTCATGTGACCTGCTCTTGAGCAGTTGCCGAGGCTGCTGGGAGTTGTGGTCTGTCAGTTGTATAATGATATACACTTGCGCTGTAGCTTGATGCACAGCATCAGACATAATACTTCACATTTTGGAGTATTACATTATTTGTACAAAGAACAGCTGGCTGAGGCACAGGCGTGCACTCCCGTTGTGACTAGGCGATCCGCCCACCTAGTCACGCCGGGAGTGCACAGAGACGCTTCCCATTGTAAGCGTCTCCGTCTGGGAGCGAGCACGGCCTGCCGGGGATGCTCTCCATTCAAGTGAATGGGGATCGTCACCGGCCGGGCGTGCATGCCCATCCAGACGGAGACGCTTACAGTGACTAGGTGCGCCCAGGTGTGCACGCCTAGTCACAGGGGGAGCAACAACAACAGAGGCACCATCTTTATAAGCTGATGCAAGTGTGTACTCAAGAAGAAAATAATGAGAATCAAACAGCATATGGATTGGGGACTGGTGCTTTTATACATACAATTGTATAAAGCATTGGGAAAGGGTATATACAGCGCTTTAAAACTGGATATGGAAAACCAATTATATTTTATTATGTAAGAATTGTTGCAACAAATAATTTAAGAATCAATTCCTAAATATACATCAAAATTAATAAATATAAAAATAAAAATAGGGCAAGCACAGCATTTTGTTTGGTATATTACCATGCAAGAAGTCGGGCAAAGACTGTTTGTATATAGTCCAAGGAATTAGGCCACAGTCCTGGGGGCAATTTTCAGTGCTGGCAGATAAAAGTCCACATAGATCATGAAAACAGACCTTTGCTTAGTCCCGAGCAGCAACTCAGTCCTATTTGGAGCTTGGTCTCTTGTACTTTTGTGGAGTCTGCCAAATCCCCGTTATAGCTTGTTTGATGGACTTCTAGGCTTGTTCCAGGTTAAAGATGATGGAGTCTGTAATGCCCGGCTTCTCTCAACCAACGCGTTTCGCTGTGTCAACAGCTTTATCAAGGTTGCTAAAGCTGATGACACAGCAAAACGCGTTGGTTGAGAGAAGCCGGGCATTACAGACTCCATCATCTATAACCTGGATCAAGACTAGAAGTCCATCAAACAAGCTATAACGGGGATTTGGCAGACGTCCACAAAAGTACAAGAGACCAAGCTCCAAATAGGACTGAGTTGCTGCTCGGGACCAAGCAAAGGTCTGTTTTCATGATCTATGTGGACTTTTATCTGCCAGCACTGAAAATTGCCCCCAGGACTGTGGCCTAATTCCTTGGACTATATACAAACAGTCTTTGCCCGACTTCTTACATGGTAATACACCAAACGAAATGCTGTGCTTGCCCTATTTTTATTTCTCTAACGTCCTAGTGGATGCTGGGGACTCCGTCAGGACCATGGGGAATAGCGGGCTCCGCAGGAGACAGGGCACATCTAAAAAGCTTTTTAGGTCACATGGTGTGTACTGGCTCCTCCCCCCATGACCCTCCTCCAAGCCTCAGTTAGGTTTTTGTGCCCGTCCGAGAAGGGTGCAAACTGGATGGCTCTCTTAAGGAGCTGTTTAGTAAAGGTTTTTTTTAGGTTTCTAATCAGTGATTCCTGCTGGCGACAGGATCACTGCAACGAGGGACTTAGGGGAGAGACTTGCAACTCACCTGCGTGCAGGAGGATTGAAGTTTTAGGCTACTGGACACTGAGCTCCAGAGGGAGTCGGAACACAGGTCAGCCTGGGGTTCGTCCCGGAGCCGCGCCGCCGATCCCCCTTACAGACGCTGAAGAAAGACGGCGGAACGGAGGTCCGGAAACAGGCGGCAGAAGACTTCACAGTCTTCAGAGAGGTAGCGCACAGCACTGCAGCTGTGCGCCATTGTTGCTACACGGCTCACTGACACGGTCACGGAGGGTGCAGGGCGCTGCTGGGGGCGCCCTGGGCAGCAATATAAATACCTATTTGGCAAATAAATACATCACATATAGCCATTAAGGCTATATGTATGTATTTAACCCAGGCCAGTTTTCCTAATAACCGGGAGAAAAGCCCGCCGTGAAAGGGGCGGAGCTTATTCTCCTCAGCACTCAGCGCCATTTTCCTGACCAGCTCCGCTGGTGAGGAAGGCTCCCACTCTCCCCTGCACTACAGAAACAGGGTTAAAGAGAAGGGGGGCATAAATTGGCGATATAATTATATATTAAGAGCCCATATATAGAAACAACACCTTCTAGGGTTGTTATATACATTATGGCGCTTTTGGTGTGTGCTGGCAAACTCTCCCTCTGTCTCCCCAAAGGGCTAGTGGGTCCTGTCCTCTATCAGAGCATTCCCTGTATGTGTGTGCTGTAGGTCGGTACGTGTGTGTCGACATGTATGAGGAAAATGTTGGTGAGGAGACGGAGAAAATTGCCTGTAATGGTGATGTCACTCTCTAGGGAGTCGACACCAGAATGGATGGCTTACTTATGGAATTACGTGATAATGTCAACACGCTGCAAGCCGGTTGACGACATGAGACAGCCGGCGGACAAATTAGTATCGGTCCAGGCGTCTCAGACACCGTCAGGGGCTTGTAAAAACGCCCATTTACCTCAGTCGGTCGACAGACACTGACACTGACCCCAGTGTCGACGGTGAAGAAACAAACGTATTTTTCCTTTAGGGCCACAAGTTACATGTTAAGGGCAATGAAGGAGGTGTTACGTATTTCTGATACCACAAGTACCACAAATAAGGGTATTTTGTAGGGTGGGAAAAAACTACTTGTAGTTTTGCCTAAATCAGATAAATTAAATGAAGTGTGTGATGATACGTGGGGTTCCTCCGACAGAAAGTTATGGGCGGTATACCCTTTTTCCCGCCAGTAGTAAGGGCGAGTTGGAAAACACACCTTAGGGTGGACAAGGCGCTCACACGCTTATAAAAAACATGGCGTTACCGTTTCCAGATACGGCCGCCCTCAAGGAGCCAGCTGATAGGAAGCTGGAAAATATCATAACAGTATATACACACATACTGGTGTTATACTACGACCAGCAATCGCCTCAGCCTGGATGTGCAGCGCTGAGGGGGCTTGGTCGGATTTCCTGACTGAAAATTTTGATACCCTTGACAGGGACAGGATTTTATTGTCTATAGAGCATTTTAAGGATGCATTTCTATATATGTGTGATGCGCAGAGGCATATTTGCATTCTGGCATCAAGAGTAAATGTGATGTACATATCTGCCAGATGAAGACACGACAGTGGTCAGGTGAGGCAGATTCCAGACGGCATATGGAAGTATTGCCGTATAAAGGGGCGGTCCATTGGACCTGGTGGCCATGGCAACAGCTGAAAAATCCACCTTTTGTTACCCCGAGTCACATATTGGCAGAAAAGGACACAGTCTTTTCAGTCTCAGTCCTTTCGTCCCCATACGGGCAGGCGGGCGAAGGCCAGTCATATCTGCCCAGGGGGAGAGGAAAGGGAAGAAGACTGCAGCAAGCAGCTCATTCCCAGGAACAGAAGCTCCTCACGGCTTCTGCCAAGTCCGCAGCATAACGCTGGGGCCGTACAAGCGGACTCAGGTGCGGTAGGGGGTCATCTCAAGAGTTTCAGCAACACTCGCAAGGGAACTCCGGGATCCTACATGTAATATCCCAGGTGTACATTGGAAATTCGAGACGTCTCCCCCTCACACAATTCACAGGCTGTATTCCCAGCAGGTGATAATCAAAGTACCCTTCTTACAACAAGGAAGGGGGTAGTATTCCACACTATATTGTGGTACTGAAGCCAACCGGCTCGGTGAGATCTGAAATATTTGAACACTTACATACAAGCGTTCAAATCAAGATGGAGTCACTCGGAGCAGTGATAGCGAACCAGGAAGAAGGGGACGATATGATGTCACTGGATATCAGGGACGTTTACCTACAGGTCCAAATTTGCCCTTCTCACCAAGGGTACTTCAGGTTCCTGGTACAGAACTGTCACTATCAGTTCAGACGCTGCCGTTTGGATTGTCCACGGCGCCCCGGGTCTTTACCAAGGTAATGGCCGGAATGAGGATTTTTCTTAAAAGAAACATGGACGCTTTCCTGATAAGGGCAAGGTCCAGAGAACAGTTGGAGGTCGGAGTAGCACTATCTTAAGTAGTTCTACGACAGCACGAGTGGATTCTAAATATTCCAAAATCGCAGTTTTTTCCGACGACACGTCTACTGTTCCTAGGGAAGATTCTGGACACAGTCCAGAAAAACGTGTTTCTCCCAGTGGAGAAAACCAGGGAGTTATCCGAGCTAATCGGGATCCTCCTAAAACCAGGAAAAGTGTCAGTGCATCATTGCACAAGAGTCCTGGTAAAAATGGTGGCTTATTACGAAGCAATTCCATTCGGCAGATTTCCCGCAAGAACTCTTCAGTGGGATCTGCTGGACAAATGGTCCGGATCGCATCCTCAGATGCATCAGCGGATAACCCTATATCCAAGGAAAAGGGTGTCTCTCCTGTGGTGATTACAGAGTGCTCATCTTCTAGAGGGCCGCAGATTCGGCATTCAGGATTGGATGCCGGTGACCACGGAGGCCAGCCTGAGAGGCTGGGGAACAGTCACACAGGGAAAAAAATTTTCCAGGGAAGTGTGATTAAGTCTGGAGAATTCTCTCCGCATAAATAAGCTTAGAGCAAATTTATAATGCTCTAAACTTAGCTAGACCTCTGCTTCAAGGTCAGCCGGTATTGATCCAGTGGGATAACATCACGGCAGTCGCCCACGTAAACAGAAGGGCGGCACAAGAAGCAGGAGGGCAGTGAAAACTGCAAGGATTTTTCGCTAGGCGGAAAATCATGTGATAGCACTGTCAGCAGTGTTCTTTCCGGGAGTGGACGACTGGGAAGCAGACTTCCTCAGCAGGCATGACCTCCACCCGGGAGAGTGGAAACTTCATAGGGAAGTTTTTCAACATGATTGTGGACCGTTGGCAAAGACCAAAGGTGGACATGATGGCGTCCCGCCCGAACAAAAAACGGGACAGGTATTCCGCCAGGTCATGAGACCTTCAGGCGATAGCTGTGGATGTTCTGGTAACACCGTGGGTGTACCAGTCTGTGTATGTGTTCCCTCCTCTGTTTCTCATAACCAGGGTATTGAGAATTATAAGACATAGAGGAGTATGAACTATACTAGTGGCTCCGGATTGGCCAAGAGGGACTTGGTACCCGGAACTTCAAGAAATGCTCACAGAGGACTAAGGGCCTGGGGAGCTAAGAAGGGACTTGATTCAGCAAGTACCATGTCTATTCCAAGACTTACCGCGGCTGCGTTTGACGGCATGGCGGTTGAATGCCGGATCCTGAGGGGAAAAGGCATTCCATAAGAGGTCATACCTACCTTGGTCACAGCCAGGAAGGAGGTGACCGCACAACGTCATCACCACATGTGGTGAAAATATGTTGCGTGGGTGAGGCCAGGAAGGCTCCACGACGGAAATTCAACTAGGTCGATTTCTACACTTCCTGAAAACAGGAGTGTTTTGGACCTCAAATTGGGGTTCATTAACATTTAAATTTCGGCCCTGTAGATTTTCTTACAGAAAGAATTGACTTCAGTTCCTGAAGTCCAGATTGTAAAGGATGTATTACATATACAGTTTTTTTGTGCCCCTAGGGGCACCGTGAGATCTCAACATAGTGTTGGGATTTCTTAAAATCATATTGGTTTGAACCGCTCAAATCTGTGGATTTGAAATATCTCATATGGAAAGTGACCATGCTGTTGACAAATATCTCACATGGGAAGTGACCATGTTGTTAGCCCTGGCCTCGGCCAGGCGATTGTCAGAATGGGCGGCTTTGTTTTACAAAAGCCCATATTAAAATTTTCCATTTGAACAGGACAGAACTGGGACTCGTCTCCAGTTTCTTCATAAAGGGGTGTCAGCGTTTTCACCTGAAACAACCTCTTGTGGTGCCTGCGGCTACTAGGGACTAGGAGGACTCCAAGTTACTAGACGTGGTCAGGGCCCTAAAATTATATATATATATATATATAGTTAGGACGGCTGGAGTCAGAAAGTCTGACTTGCTGTTTATACTGTATACACCCAACAAGCTGGGTGCTCATGCTTCTAAGCAGTCTATTGCACGCTGGATTTGTAGTACAATTCAGCTTGCACATTCTGTGGCAGGCCTGCCACAGACGAAATATGTAGATGCCCATTCCACAAGGAAGGTGGGCTCATCCTGGGCGGCTGCCCGAGGAGTCTCGGCATTACAACTTTGCCGAGCAGCTACGTGGTCAGGGGAGAACACGTTTGTAAAATTTTACAAATTTTGATACTCTGGCTAAGGAGGACCTGGAGTTCTCTCATTCGGTGCTGCAGAGTCATCCGCACTCTCCCGCCCGTTTGGGAGCTTTGGTATAATCCCCATGGTCCTGACGGAGTCCCCAGCATCCACTAGGACGTTAGAGAAAATAAGAATTTACTTACCGATAATTCTATTTCTCGTAGTCCGTAGTGGATGCTGGGCGCCCATCCCAAGTGCGGATTGTCTGCAATGCTTGTACATAGTTATTGTTACAAAAATCGGGTTATTACTATTGTTGTGAGCCATCTTTTCGGAGGCTACTTCGTTTTGTTATCATACTGTTAACTGGGTTCAGATCACAAGTTGTACGGTGTGATTGGTGTGGCTGGTATGAGTCTTACCCGGGATTCAAGATCCTTCCTTATTGTGTACGCTCGTCCGGGCACAGTACCTAACTGAGGCTTGGAGGAGGGTCATGGGGGGAGGAGCCAGTACACACCATGTGACCTAAAAAGCTTTTTAGATGTGCCCTGTCTCCTGCGGAGCCCGCTATTCCCCATGGTCCTGACGGAGTCCCCAGCATCCACTACGGACTACGAGAAATAGAATTATCGGTAAGTAAATTCTTATTTTTTATATTTATTTATTTTGATGTATATTTAGGAATTGATTCTTAAATTATTTGTTGCAACAATTCTTACATAATAAAATATAATTGGTTTTCCATATCCAGTTTTAAAGCGCTGTATATACCCTTTCCTATTGCTATCTTCAGGGGCTAACTACCCCTTTAAACAGCAGCTTAACGTTAAGCATCTCATCTTAATAGTGCCGGGCCTATTACCTTGGTAATTCTTTTCCCTACAATTGTATAAAGCATGTATATGAAATTAGTTCTGTGCACGCTATGCATGAGTAATTACAGGCAACTTCAATTTAGCATCATGCCCAATTTACACTATTGGTTTTTTTTTTCTGTTATTGATTGGAGGAAAAAAACGTACGTATTATACAGATTTTCGGCCAATTTGGTCTACAAGTGCACCCTGATTCAATTTATTCAAGCGAAAGTTGGATGAATTCATGATATTACACTTTACTATTTCAGTTTGTGTCAGGACATGCTACACTATACTTTCTTTTCTCATAATATTGAATCACTCTCAATTTAACCAATATAGAATGCTTGGGACATTCACTTCTGTTGTTCTATTCCCACTCGGTTGGTGGTGTGGACCCACCAACCGAGTGTGAATACAGAGCATTTGTCTGGATTCCAATCTTCAGTATTTTAGCGGCTGTCGGGATTCCGGGGTCAGTCTCCTGAATGCCGGGACCCTGACAGCCTGTCTATTGACTGCATTGAATTCTTGCTAACAATAAAACACACACAACAGAGCAGGAGGAATTCTATGTATACACTATTATACTGTACATTCAGCAGATGTGGAATTAATGGATACAGAGAGCAGAATTTTAAAACAGAAGTGGAACAAGAACATTGTATTTTGCACCTCTGCCTATTCCTCTGTGACATCCAGCTCAAGAGAAATCCTGCTTTTGTTCATCCCTTCTTTCAAGATTTTTCTTGATGCTGAGCCTGGATAGGAACACTAGTGGCCCACTCTGGGTATCCTTGGGGGGGTATCCGTTTGGATGGTCGACCATGTTATGGTCGACAGTTATTAGGTCGACCACTATTGGTCAACATTGGCATGGTTGACATGGACAAATGGTCGACACATGGAAAGGTCGACATGATTTTTTTCCATTTTTTTCCTTTTGGGGAACTTTTCCATACTTTGCGATCCACGTGGACTACGATTGGGAACGGTAATCTGTGCTGAGCCAAGCGGTAGCGAAGCGAGGCATCTTGCCCGAAGCATGGCGAGCGAAGTGGTGCACTAATTGGGGTTCCCCGTCACTTTACGCAGAAAACGTCACCAAAAAAAGTTTTAAAAAAAACCATGTCGACCTTTTCATGCATCGATCATTTGTCCATGTCGACCATGCCAATGTCGACCAATAGTGGTAGACCTAATGACTGTCGACCATAACATGGTCGACCATTCATACAGGAACCGCGTGGGGGCACTTATAAATTGCAAACTACATATTAATCTATCTTTAATGCAGCGGAATTCTTTCCTCTATTAAACTATTTTAATATGGCCTTGTGCCCCCCTAAAACTTATTGTACATATTGATTCTGCAAATCAGTAGACCGTATCGATGTGCTGGCTATCTTCTGCATCGTCACTGAGCAAAATAATTTCCAATATCAGGGATGTTATTTTTAATAGATTATCTGTCTGGGGTTCTTTCATTTCAAGACCCCAGGGATTGACCTGATCTTCTTTGCTGGAATTTAATTCATCTTCAAATGCTATCAGGCATATGGAGTAGTTACTGTATGCTCTGGCTAGTGGTCACCCCCAATTTCTCGCTCTAATAGAATACTGTATAATATGGTAGGCATTGAAAACATATTTTTCTTTATCCTATACTATCTTTCTTTATTGTGCATACTGTCAAATGTTCACCTAGATTTTATTTTGCAATACTATATGCAAATTTTCTTTACTTGTCTCTCAAACTATATGTATATAACAACTTGTAATTGTAGGGCCTTATTCATGGTTGAACATAAACACAGGGACTTTTTTATCAGCCACAACTTGCACGTTTCATTTGTGTGCATGTCAGATTTTTGCCGCTGTCATCTATTTTGACGGGATCGGTATGGTATATCGCCGCACGGGATGCCGATGTTTAGTATACCGACATCGGTATCCCGAGCGGTGGAATGCTGAAAGGGGGGAAGCGCAACCTTGCCCCTAGCGGGCTCGGTGGCGAGCTATGCTTGCCACAGGTTCTATTCTCCCTCTATGGGTGTCGTGGACACCAACAGAGGGGGAGTCACCTGCTTTGAAGGTATACTAGCGGTGGTATGGTGCCCTAGTCGAGATCCTAGTGTCGGTATTGTGACAGCTGGGATCCCGACGAGCAGTATGCTGACCGCATACCATTTTGACAAGCTAATTGTACTTGCAACCATATATGAATGAGGGACGGGACAGGGTTGTAGTGGCCATGTAGAGGCGGCAAGGTTCCGTGAAGACAAGGCCAAAGTACAATTGGACCTGGTGTGGATATGTTGACATGGAATTACAGCCATAATGGCTACCAACAAGACTTGATTGTTAAGGGCCCTACACATTGGCTGATCCATCACCGAGCTGCCCGACGGCAGATACGACCGACGGGCGACCCGGCGGTGGGGGTGCAGTGACGGGGGGAGTGAAGTTTCTTCACTCCCCCCGTCACCCGGCTCCGTAGCAGTGCAGGCAAATATGGACGAGATCGTCCATATTGGCCTGCATGCACAGCCGACGGGGCACCAGCGATGAACGAGCGTGGGGCCACGCATCGTTCATCGCTTGTGCCTCGACACTCAAAGATATGAACGGTATCTCGTTCATTAATGAACGAGATCGTTCATATCTTTGAGTGATGTCGGCCAGTGTGTAGGGCCTATCACTGGAGGGACCTGTCTGGCAGGTAATGAAACCGTGGTGCAAGCTGCTGATTGATTGATTGATTGATTGATTGATTGATTGATTGAAAGTAACTAAAACACACTGCAGTGGATAGAAATAAAGTAGGCTTCATACTCTATACAGTACAACTATAATGGGCAGTATATGCCTTATTCTGGGTTATTAGCAAACCAAAACAGTTAGCAACTGAGCAAACACATGTTGCACTGCAGGTGGGGCAGATATAACATGTGCAGAGAGAGTTAGATTTGGGTGAGTTGTGTTCTAACTGAACTCTAAATTGCAGTGTAAAAATAAAGCAGCCATTATTTACCCTGCACAGAAAAATACAGCCCTGACAAATTTAAATCTCTCTGCCCCACCTGCAGTGCAATATGGTTTTGCCCAATTGCTAACTTTTTTGGTTTGCTAACAAACCTGCATAACCCCCTATGTTAGAAATACAGAAAAAAAAATATATAAAAATACAATAAAATTATTTTAAAACAATGTATATAGCTCTCTTTAACTTTAATGTACTGATTGGTCAGACACATCGGCCCTCATTCCGAGTTGATTGCTCGCTAGCTACTTTTTGCAGCTGCGCAAACGCATAGTCGTCGCCCACAGGGGAGTGTATTTTCGCTTTGCAAGTGTGTGATCACATGTGCAGGCGAGCGGTACGAAAAAGCTTTTTGCCGTTTAAGAGTAGGTCTGAACTTACTCAGCCCTTGCGATCACTTCAACCTGTCCGGTCCCGGAATTGACCTCAGAAACTAGTGATGTGCACGGGACATTTTTCGGGTTTTGTGTTTTGGTTTTGGATTCGGTTCCGCGGCCGTGTTTTATATTCGGACGCGTTTTGGCAAAACCTCCCTGAAAATTTTTTGTCGGATTCGGGTGTGTTTTGGATTCGGGTTTTTTTTACAAAAAACCCTAAAAAACAGCTTAAATCATAGAATTTGGGGGTCATTTTGATTCCATAGTATTATTAACCTCAATAACCATAATTTACACTCATTTTCAGTCTATTCTGAACACCTCACACCTCACATTATTATTTTTAGTCCTAAAATTTGCACCGAGGTCGCTGGATGGCTAAGCTAAGCGACACAAGTGGCCGACACAAACACCTGGCCCATCTAGGAGTGGCACTGCAGTGTCAGGCAGGATGGCACTTCAAAAAAATTGTCCCCAAACAGCACATGATGCAAAGAAAAAAAGAGGCGCACCAAGGTCGCTGTGTGACTAAGCTAAGCGACCCAGGTGGCCGACACAAACACCTGGCCCATCTAGGAGTGGCACTGCAGTGTCAGACAGGATGGCAGATTAAAAAAATTGTCCCCAAACAGCACATGATGCAAAGAAAAAAAGAGGCGCAATGAGGTAGCTGTGTGACTAAGCTAAGCGACCCAAGTGGCCGACACAAACACCTGGCCCATCAAGGAGTGGCATTGCTGTGTCAGACAGGATGGCACTTCAAAAAAATAGTCCCCAAACAGCACATGATGCAAAGAAAAAAAGAGGCGCACCAAGGTCGCTGTGTGACTAAGCTAAGCGACACAAGTGGCCGACACAAACACCTGGCCCATCTAGGAGTGGCACTACAGTGTCAGGCAGGATGGCACTTCAAAAAAATTGTCCCCAAACAGCACATGATGCAAAGAAAAATGAAAGAAAAAAGAGGTGCAAGATGGAATTGTCCTTGGGCCCTCCCACCCACCCTTATGTTGTATAAACAGGACATGCACACTTTGACGAACCCATCATTTCAGCGACAGGGTCTGCCACACGACTGTGACTGAAATGACTGGTTGGTTTGGGCCCCCACCTTAAAAAGAAGCAATCAATCTCTCCTTGCACAAACTGGCTCTACAGAGGCAAGATGTCCACCTCATCATCATCCTCCGATTCCTCACCCCTTTCACTGTGTACATCCCCCTCCTCACAGATTATTAATTCGTCCCCACTGGAATCCACCATCTCAGGTCCCTGTGTACTTTCTGGAGGCAATTGCTGCTGGTGAATGTCTCCACGGAGGAATTGATTATAATTCATTTTGATGAACATCATCTTCTTCACATTTTCTGGAAGTAACCTCGTACGCCGATTGCTGACAAGGTGAGCGGCTGCACTAAACACTCTTTCGGAGTACACACTGGAGGGAGGGCAACTTAGGTAGAATAAAGCCAGTTTGTGCAAGGGCCTCCAATTGCCTCTTTTTCCTGCCAGTATACGTACGGACTGTCTGACGTGCCTACTTGGATGCGGTCACTCATATAATCCTCCACCATTCTTTCAATGGTGAGAGAATCATATGCAGTGACAATAGACGACATGTCAGTAATCGTTGGCAGGTCCTTCAGTCCGGACCAGATGTCAGCACTCGCTCCAGACTGCCCTGCATCACCGCCAGCGGGTGGGCTCGGAATTCTTAGCCTTTTCCTCGCACCCCCAGTTGCGGGAGAATGTGAAGGAGGAGATGTTGACGGGTCACGTTCCGCTTGACTTGACAACTTTCTCACCAGCAGGTCTTTGAACCTCTGCAGACTTGTGTCTGCCGGAAAGAGAGATACAATGTAGATTATAAATCTAGGATCGAGCACGGTGGACAAAATGTAGTGCTCTGATTTCAACAGATTGACCACCCGTGAATACTGGTTAAGCGAATTAAGGGCTCCATCCACAAGTCCCACATGCCTAGCGGAAGCTTCTTCTGCAAAAGCCTGATGAGGGGAATGACCTGACTCAGGCTGGCAGTGTCTGAACTGACTTCACGTGTGGCAAGTTCAAAGGGTTGCAGAACCTTGCACAACGTTGAAATCATTCTCCACTGCGCTTGAGTCAGGTGCATTCCCCCTCCTTTGCCTATATCGTGGGCAGATGTATAGGCTTGAATGGCCTTTTGCTGCTCCTCCTCCATCTGAAGCATATAGAGGGTTGAATTCCACCTAGTTACCACCTCTTGCTTCAGATGATGGCAGGGCAGGTTCAGGAATGTTTGGTGGTGCTCCAGTCTTCGGCACGCAGTGGCTGAATGCCGAAAGTGGCCCGCAATTCTTCGGGCCACCGACAGCATCTCTTGCACGCCCCTGTCGTTTTTTAAATAATTCTGCACCACCAAATTCAATGTATGTGCAAAACATGGGACATGCTGGAATTTGCCCAGATGTAATGCACGCACAATATTGCTGGCGTTGTCCGATGTCACAAATCCCCAGGAGAGTCCAATTGGGGTAAGCCATTCTGCGATGATCTTCCTCAGTTTCCGTAAGAGGTTGTCAGCTGTGTGCCTCTTCTGGAAAGCGGTGATACAAAGCGTAGCCTGCCTAGGAACGAGTTGGCATTTGCGAGATGCTGCTACTGGTGCCACTGCTGCTGTTCCTGCTGCGGGAGGCAATACATCTACCCAGTGGGCTGTCACAGTCATATAGTCCTGAGTCTGCCCTGCTCCACTTGTCCACATGTCCGTGGTTAAGTGGACATTGGGTACAACTGCATTTTTTAGGACACTGGTGACTCTTTTTCTGACGTCTGTGTACATTTTCGGTATCGCCTGCCTAGAGAAATGGAACCTAGACGGTATTTGGTACCGGGGACACAGTACCTCAATCAAGTCTCTAATTGTCTCTGAATTAACGGTGGATACCGGAACCACGTTTCTCACCGCCCAGGCTGCCAAGGCCTGAGTTATCTGCTTTGCAGCAGGATGACTGCTGTGATATTTCATCTTCCTCGCAAAGGACTGTTGGACAGTCAATTGCTTACTGGAAGTAGTACAAGTGGTCTTCCGACTTCCCCTCTGGGATGACGATCGACTCCCAGCAGCAACAACAGCAGCGCCAGCAGCAGTAGGCGTTACACTCAAGGATGCATCGGAGGAATCCCAGGCAGGAGAGGACTCGTCAGACTTGCCAGTGACATGGCCTGCAGGACTATTGGCTTTCCTGGGTAAGGAGGAAATTGACACTGAGGGAGTTGGTGGTGTGGTTTGCAGGAGCTTGGTTACAAGAGGAAGGGATTTAGTGGTCAGTGGACTGCTTCCGCTGTCATCTAAAGTTTTTAAACTTGTCACTGACTTATGAAGAATGCGCTGCAGGTGACGTATAAGGGAGGATGTTCCGAGGTGGTTAACGTCCTTACCCCTACTTATTACAGCTTGACAAAGGCAACACACGGCTTGACACCTGTTGCCCGCATTTGTGTTGAAATAATTCCACACCCAAGAGCTGATTTTTTTTGTATTTTGACCAGGCATGTCAATGGCCATATTCGTCCCACGGACAACAGGTGTCTCCCCGGGTGCCTGACTTAAACAAACCACCTCACCATCAGAATCCTCCTTGTCAATTTCCTCCCCAGCGCCAGCAACACCCATATACTCATCCTGGTGTACTTCAACAGTGACATCTTCAATTTGACTGTCAGGAACTGGACTGCGGGTGCTCCTTCCAGCACTTGCAGGGGGCGTGCAAATGGTGGAAGGCGCAAGCTCTTCCCGTCCAGTGTTGGGAAGGTCAGGCATCGCAACCGACACAATTGGACTCTCCTTGGGGATTTGTGATTTAGAAGAACGCACAGTTCTTTGCGGTGCTTTTGCCAGCTTAAGTCTTTTCATTTTTCTAGCGAGAGGATGAGTGCTTCCATCCTCATGTGAATCTGAACCACTAGCCATGAACATAGGCCAGGGCCTCAGCCGTTCCTTGCCACTCCGTGTTGTAAATGGCATAATGGCAAGGTTACGCTTCTCATCAGACGCTTTCAATTTTGATTTTTGGGTCATTTTACTGAACTTTTGTTTTTTGGATTTTACATGCTCTCTACTATGACATTGGGCATCGGCCTTGGCAGACGACATTGATGGCATTTCATCATCTCGGCCATGACTAGTGGCAGCAGCTTCAGCACGAGGTGGATGTGGATCTTGATCTTTCCCTATTTTAACCTCCACATTTTTGTTCTCCATTTTTTAATGTGTGGAATTATATGCCAGTATCAATAGCAATGGCCTACTACTATATATACTGCGCACAACTAAAATGCACCACAGGTATAGAATCTAGATGGATAGTATACTTGACGACACAGAGGTAGGTACAGCAGTGGCCTACCGTACCGTACTGCTATATATACTGGTGGTCACTGTCAGCAAACTGCAAAACTAAAATGCACCACAGGTATAGAATCTAGATGGATAGTATACTTGACGACACAGAGGTAGGTACAGCAGTGGCCTTCCGTACCGTACTGCTATATATACTGGTGGTCACTGTCAGCAAACTGCAAAACTAAAATGCACCACAGGTATAGAATCTAGATGGATAGTATACTTGACGACACAGAGGTAGGTACAGCAGTGGCCTTCCGTACCATACTGCTATATATACTGGTGGTCACTGTGTCAGCAAACTGCACAACTGAAATGCACCACAGGTAAAGAATCTAGATGGATAGTATACTTGACGACACAGAGGAAGGTACAGCAGTGGCCTACCGTACCGTACTGCTATATATACTGGTGGTCACTGTCAGCAAACTGCAAAACTAAAATGCACCACAGGTATAGAATCTAGATGGATAGTATACTTGACGACACAGAGGTAGGTACAGCAGTGGCCTTCTGTACCGTACTGCTATATATGCTGGTGGTCACTGTGTCAGCAAACTGCAAAACTAAAATGCACCACGGGTATAGAATGTAGATGGATAGTATACTTGACGACACAGAGGTAGGTACAGCAGTGGCCTACCGTACCGTACTGCTATATATACTGGTGGTCACTGTGTCAGCAAACTGCAAAACTAAAATGCACTACAGGTATAGAATGTAGATGGATAGTATACTTGACGACACAGAGGTAGGTACAGCAGTGGCCTACCGTACCGTACTGCTATATATACTGGTGGTCACTGTCAGCAAACTGCAAAACTAAAATGCACCACAGGTATAGAATCTAGATGGATAGTATACTTGACGACACAGAGGTAGGTACAGCAGTGGCCTTCCGTATCGTACTGCTATATATACTGGTGGTCACTGTCAGCAAACTGCAAAACTAAAATGCACTACAGGTATAGAATGTAGATGGATAGTATACTTGACGACACAGAGGTAGGTACAGCAGTGGCCTTCCGTACCGTACTGCTATATATACTGGTGGTCACTGTGTCAGCAAACTGCAAAACTAAAATGCACCACAGGTATAGAATGTAGATGGATAGTATACTTGACGACACAGAGGTAGGTACAGCAGTGGCCTACTGTACCGTAATGCTATATATTATATACTGGTGGTCAGCAAACTGTGCAAAACTGAAATGCACCACAGGTATGGATGGATAGTATACTTGACGACACAGAGGTAGGTACAGCAGTGGCCTACTGT
Source organism: Pseudophryne corroboree (assembly GCF_028390025.1). Taxonomy (NCBI): domain Eukaryota; kingdom Metazoa; phylum Chordata; class Amphibia; order Anura; family Myobatrachidae; genus Pseudophryne; species Pseudophryne corroboree. The sequence goes on along the minus strand of NC_086449.1, from coordinate 440,161,068 downwards.
ACCGTAATGCTATATATTATATACTGGTGGTCAGCAAACTGTGCAAAACTGAAATGCACCACAGGTATGGATGGATAGTATACTTGACGACACAGAGGTAGGTACAGCAGTGGCCTTCTGTACCGTACTCCTATATATTATATACTGGTGGTCAGCAAAATTATGCACTGTACTCCTACTATATACTGTCTACAATGCAGCACAGATATGGAGTGTTTTTCAGGCAGACAACGTATACTGGTGGTCACTGGTCAGCAAAACTCTGCACTGTACTCCTCCTATATAATATTATACTGGTGGTCCCCAATCCCCACAATAAAGCAGCACACTGAGCACAGATATGGAGTGTTTTTCAGGCAGACAACGTATACTGGTGGTCACTGTCAGCAAAACTCTGCACTGTACTCCTGCTATATAATACAGCTGCTCCCCAGTCCCCACAATTAAGCAGTGTGAGCACAGATATATGCAGCACACTGAGCACAGATAAGGAGCGTTTTTTTCATGCAGAGAACGGATAAAACTGGTGGTCACTGATCAGCAAAACTCTGCACTGTACTCCTCCTATATTAATATACAGCTGCTCCCCAGTCCCCACAATTAAGCAATAAGTAAAGCAAGCACAAATATTTGCATCAACAATACACGGAGAGCAGTGCCGTAACTAGGCATTTTAGCGCTGTGTGCAAGAAACGACAGTGGCGCCCCCCCCATGTAAGATAGGGGCAGTGCGCGCCGTAGGGGCAGTGCGCGCCGTAGACCCGCGAAAAATATATAGGGCGTGGCTTCATTGGGAATGGGCGTGGCCACAAAATAATAGCAATTCATACTACGGTGCACAGTAGTCTACATTATTCAAATTACGCTGCACAGTAGCGCCACTACACCAGGTAGAGCCCCTTTTATACATTACAGCAGACAGCGTCCCCCTTTTTACACATTACAGCAGACAGTCTCCCTTTTAACACATTGCGGCAGCCAGTCCCCCTTTTTACACATTGCGGCAGACAGCGTCCCCTTTTTTACACATTACAGCAGACAGCGTCCCCTTTTTTAACATTACGGCAGACAGCGTCCCCTTTTTACACATTACAGCAGACAGCATCCCCGTTTTTACACATTATGGCAGACGGTGTCCCCTTTATACACATTGCGGCAGCCAGTCCCCCTTTTTACACATTACGGCAGCCAGTCCCCCTTTTTACACATTGCGGCAGCCAGTCCCCCTTTTTACACATTGCGGCAGCCAGTCCCCATTTTTACACATTGCGGCAGCCAGTCCCCATTTTTACACATTGCGGCAGCCAGTCCCCCTTTTTACACATTACGGCAGCCTGTCCCCAGTTTTACACATTACGGCAGCCAGGCCCCATTTTTACACATTGCGGCAGCCAGTCCCCCTTTTTACACATTACGGCAGCCTGTCCCCAGTTTTACACATTACGGCAGCCAGTCCCCCTTTTTACACATTGCGGCAGCCAGTCCCCCTTTTTACACATTGCGGCAGCCAGTCCCCCTTTTTACACATTGCGGCAGCCAGTCCCCCTTTTTACACATTGCGGCAGCCAGTCCCCTTTTTACACATTGCGGCAGCCAGTCACCCTTTTTACACATTGCGGCAGCCAGTCCCCCTTTTTACACATTATGGCAGACGGTGTCCCCCAGAGAGAGAGAGAGAGAGAGAGAGATACATACTTACCATCTCCCCGCTGACAGGCTCCTCGTGCAGCTCCCTCGGTGCAGGCAGGTGAGAAGGAGGAGGAGGGAGGGGGACTGAAGCCGCAGCAGCGCTATTTCATTGGTAGTAAGCGCCGCTGCAGCATCCCCCTCTCCTTCCGTATTGGCTGCCCGGCGCTGCTGTGGATGCTGGGATGGAGGAACCGCATCCCAGCATCCACAGCAGCGCCGGGCAGCCAATACGGAAGGAGAGGGGGATGCTGCAGCAGCGCTTACTACCAATGAAATAGCGCTGCTGCAGCTCCAGTCCCCCTCCCTCCTCCTCCTTCTCCGCTGCCCGGCACTGCTGACTTCTCCCTCTACAGCGCGGCGCACGGCGCAGACTTCAGAGGTGGCATGTAATGAGTCAATTTGACTCATTACATGCTGCTGGCCGTGCGCCCTCAGGGCAACTGCGCTGTGTGCCAAGCCCACTTGGCACACACGTAGTTACGGCCCTGACGGAGAGGACGCCAGCCACGTCCTCTCCCTAACATTTCCAATGCACGAGTGAAAATGGCGGCGACGCGCAGCTGCTTATATAGAATCCGAATCTCGCGAGAATCCGACAGCGGGATGATGATGTTCGGGCGCGCTCGGGTTAACCGAGCCATACAGGAGAATCCGAGTATGCCTCGGACCCGTGTAAAAAGGGTGAAGTTCGGGGGGGTTCGGTTTCCGAGAAACCGAACCCGCTCATCACTATCAGAAACCCGCCCTGCAAACGCCTGGTCATGCCTGTGTTTTCCCTACCACTCCCAGAAAACGGTCAGTTGACACCCATAAACGCCCTCTTCCTGTCAATCGCCTTGCGATTGGTTGTGTGAATGGGTTCATCGCTAGAAGCATTGCACAGCAAGGATGCTGTTTGTACCCGTACGACGCGCATGCACATTGCGGTGCATATGCAGGCTCAGTAGTAAGCTGCTCGCTGCGTGCAAAAAATGTCAGCGAGCGATCAACTCGGAATGAGGGCCATTAGCGCTACAATCCCATTACAAAAAAGTGTTTTTGTCAACCTAAATTGCTTGTTATCTGTAAAAAGATAAAATATTTTGTTGTATTTCCATTTATTTATTTCCCAAGCTGCCATCAATGCTTTACAGTTTACTAATTATTGTGTCCTTATCATGGCAACCAAAGAATAAACTGTGCTAGTCTAGTACAGGGGGCTGCATTTTTTCGTTGCAGGTCCAATTTCTAGGGATCCTTTGCCCAAGTGCCAACTGGTCCGGGGCTGGAATCATTTTGGGGGACCTTCCACACTGTGGGTTCTCCTCCATTGTTCCACCAGCCCTTTCTAGTAAATCCTAGTGCTAGTTAGAAGTAAACTAGAGGGAGGCCTCCACAGTCTTTGTCCGGGTTTTCAACTACCCACCTAGAGCTGGTTATCAATGTGGGGGAAGACCCCACAGCATAGTGTTTTCTTTTTAATTTTGCATATTTTCCATTTTAATATATAATCACACATAAATCCTTAGGGAATATTTACTATGAATCGTATCTCACCTGTGTTTACTTTGCACAAGATTAAACACGGGTGCGATTCATCATACATGGGTGCTTTTTTATGATAAAACTGAGGAATTTACTATATTCCTGTGTTTTAGTCATTTGTGTCTTTCGATGGTGTATATGTCCCTGTTTGTCTGCCATGTTTACCGGCAGCCAAACACTCCCGAACATGAAGCCCCTCATCCCTCTTCCCCCAATCATAACCAGCCCTGGGCTCTTTGAGTAGGTCTTGGTTCAAAAAAATACAGGCGAAAAACTGCACGAGGCCCCCCTGTGTTTTAATAACCAGCTTTGGGCTCTTGGACCGGTCCTGGTTCTAAAAATACTGTGGGGAAAAGATGTAGAGTACCCCATATTTTTGAAACCAGCATCGGGTTCCACTAGTCAGGGACGTATTGCCACAGCCTGGGGACATACTTTTATTGGTCCCCTGGCCGTAACATTAACGTCCCTAACTAGTCAGCCCTAGCCAGGATTTCCTGGGGGAATGGTGACCCCAACAATAAAGGGGTCTCCCCTCCAGGTACCCAAGGCAAGTGCTGAAGCCTAGGACTATTCCTGTCTTCCCTGGATGGTGGGTGTCAAACTGATAGTCTGTGAGTTCAGTATTGAAAAAAAAAAAGTATTTTACAGGAGGGACTACAGGTCCCAGCAAGCCTTCCCCGCATGCTGGTACTTGGACAACCACAAGTACCAGCATGCGGGGAAGGCATGCTGGGACCTGAAGTCCCAGCAAGCCTTCCCCACATGCTGGTACTTGGAAAACCACAAGTACCAGCATGCAGGGCATTAAGAGTCCGCTGGTACCTATAGATCCACTGTAATAGAAATATTAAAAAAGTACACCCACACCTTGATAGTATAACTTTAAGAATCACTCTTGCAGACACACATATTCACACATACAGTACTCACCTAAAATCCCTATAGCCATTCACGTCCTCTTCTCCAACTAGCATCCACGTACACTCCGGTGCAAGGGTGTTCAGCTCCCCCCTGCAAACTATAAATTTGCACCCTCTCTCCCATACTTAATAAAGGGACAGTGCACGCCTAAGTCGCACGCCGCAAAAAACAGGTAGGACATGAACATACAATAGTACCAATTTAAATGACACCCACCACACAGTAGCACATTACACCACACATAGGGGGTCATTCCGAGTTGATCGCTCGCTAGCAGTTTTTAGCAGCCGTGCCAATGCATTGTCGCCGCCCACTGGGGAGTGTATTTTCACTTTGCAGAAGTGCGAACGCTTGTGTAGCACAGCACCTGCAAAATCTTTTTGTGCAAAACAAGACCAGCCCTGTAGTTACTCTTCGTGTGTGTTGATTCTAACGATGGAGGGATGGCTTTTGACATCACACAACTGCCCAGCGAGCACCCAGCCACGCCTGCGCTTTTTCAGCCACGCCTGCGTTTTGCCAAACACTCCCTGAAAACGGTCAGTTGCAACCCAGAAACGCCCACTTCATGTCAATCTCCTTGCGATCGGCTGTGCGTTTGGAATCGTCGCTAGAACCAGTGCAAAACCACAAAGGACTTTGTACCAGCACAACGCGCGTGCGCATTGCGGTGCATACGCATGCGCAGATTAGCCATTTTTTCACTGATCGCTACGCAGCGAACAACGTCAGCTAGTGATCAACTCGGAATGACCCCCATAGTGCTCACAGCAGTAGTGCCCCTTATACACATAATGCTCACATTATTAGTGCCTCTTACACACATAATGCCCACAGTGGTAGTGCCCCTCCCCTGTGTCCATCCACCTCTTCCCAATCTCTGTTTTACTTAATGTCTCATGTGTCACCCCTGCTCCTCTATCTCCCTCCTTCCTTTACTTACCATTTCCTTACCTGCACCTTCCCTTACTTATACCCCTTTTCCACCTCTAAGCACGGGTCGCAGCTGGGAGCCTGACACGTGTGCTACCCGCCTGCGGCCCGTGCTCAGCCCCCATTCCCACTGCGCTCACCAACCTGGCATATTGCCGGGTTGGTGACATTGCTGGCGACGCGGCAGGGGCGGTGCTGGGAGATCACTTGATCTCCCAGCGCCGGCCTTCCATAGACTGTGAACGGGAGCCGTGTCGCATCGACACGGCTTCCGTTTACACTGCACAGCTTACCGGGTTGAACTCATGTTCAACCCGGTAAGCAACTCAGTAAGCTACTCGGGATTCCCGGATCACTTGATCCGGGTTGACACTTTTCCACCAGCAAAAAACACGGGTAAATGCGCGCCCCCGTGCATTTACCCGTGTTTTTTGAGCTAGTGGAAAAGGGGTATTATCCTCTGTCTCTCTATAACCCTGTCGTTTTCACTCCCTCATTGCATCTCTCAGGCTCATCCCTGCACCTCTCACTCCCTCTATCACCCATGCACCTCACTCCATTGTTCCATCTCTCACCCCTGCACCTCACCCCCTTATCTCACTCCCTCCTTTCATTTCTCACTCCTGCACCTCACTCCCACCTTCTATCTCCGCACCTCTTCCTCGCTCCCACCTTCCATCTCCCCTGCATCTTGCTCCCACCTTCCATGTCTCACACCTGTACTTCGCTCTCACCTTACATGTCTCATACCTGTAGCTTGCTCCCACCTTTCATCCCCCCTGCATCTTGCTCCCACCTTCCATCTCCCCTGCACCTCACTCCCTCTTTCCATCTCTCACATCTGCACCTTGTTCCCACTTTCCATCCCCCCTGCACCTCGCTCCCACCTTCCATCTCCCCTGCACCTCGCTCCCACCTTACATCTCACACATAATTTTCCCCCTAGTACAGAAAATCCCCCCTTCCCCTCAAACACATCATTATCTCCCCTTAGCACAGAATAGCCCCTGTCCACACAGACAGATCATTATTCTTCCCCTAGAACAGAGAATCCTCTATCGCACTGAGCCCCTTATCAGCCAGTTAGTTTCTAAAAAATGTCATGCAGCAGGTGCAGATTACAAATGGCTGTCTGACTAAGTTGTCTTGCCTTGTCCCCCCGGCCAGCCCCGATTGTCTCCACTCCATCCCTTCTACAATAAAACAAATGTGGCAGGTGACAGCTGGGAGTACAGTGCTTAACTTATCTTACTTCTGGACACGGGCCCGCTCTACCTCTGACATGCGCGGCATCACTGGTGTGTATGGTGGAGCTCCATTTCTGCTGGGTAGGGGCTTGGAGCCTCTTCTCACAAGATAGATGGGCTGCTCTAATACCCTTAGGCAGGCTGCCTTTAGTGCAAAAAGCTGTGATGGGTAATGCACTTTGGGGGATGGGTCCACAGGTGAAAAGTGGCACCACAGAAAATCTACCCACTATAGGGGATCTGCAGGTGCTTACCCGAGTGAAATCTATTTCAAAGTGTCACATAAATCCCCTAAGTTTCGTGGCCCGTAGCCTCTTTGTGAAGGTGTGACCCCGTGACACAGGGGTTATCTGACACTTTGAAATAGATGTTTTTCACCAGAGTGCCACTGTTCTTTGATTTATATATATATATATATATATATATATATATATACATATATATATATATATATATATATATATATATAGGAAATCCACCACCACATATACATAGATTGATATAGACAAACACATAAAAAGAAATCTCACTTAGATCCTCTGTAGGGTCCCTGACTGTCTCTCTATTGATCCTGGCAGGTGAGTTGTCTCAATGGAGATGGGGGCATCTAGTGGCTCCTGGCAGCACTGCAATCAGCAGTAACTCAGCTCTCTGCTCCTGGAGCCATGCTTTGCTGGTCAGTCTGTTCCATCCAACCCCCCACTTCCTCAACCCCCCCACTTCCTCCTTCCCCTGCTAGCGCCACTGCACTGGCAGAGGAGAGCACATCAGCAGCAGGGCTGGACTAGAAGAGGCGTGCTTCATGCTGCTGGAGCCTCTGAGTACACTTCCTCTATGCAACTGAGTGGGACCCAGGTGACTCCTGTCATTAGAAGAGCCAACAGGGTGCCTCTGTAGGAGATGCCCACTGATTGACTGTGAGCGGTTGCTCTGTCAATCAAACCCACCCCGATAGACTTCATTGGTAAAAAACCTCCACTGAAGTCTATGATGAAAACCACTACATTGTATTCTTTTCTTTTTTTTCCCTCCTGCTTTGGATGTTTGATCTGTGCTTGCTGCATTCTATTTTTCTATTCTTCTTGTCTGTGTTTTGTCTATCCCATCTCTATTTCCGTCTTTCTGACTCGTGTATGCTGTTATCCTGTCTAGAGTATCTTGTGTGCATTTTTCAGTTACTGCTGCTAATGGTTGACGTTCTCTTTGTCATGGTCCTGTCACTGCCAGAAGGACTTTCATACCTCCTATACTTTAAGTCCAAATACATGCTCACGTTACTAGAAGTGGTTTAGGTGTCAGATCCCATTATTTACTCATTCTTCTGTTCTTCCTGAAACCATTTTGTCCTGCATATTTTGTTGTGTTTGTGATCTGTATGTAAACTTTATATGGGGTGGGGGGATGTGGATTACCGGGAGCCAGACATCTGGCTTTTGTTATATATGTCACGTTATGCTGTTTTTAGATTTTTGCTCATGGGTGCTGTACATGTAGGAATGTTATTAGAAGTGTCTTGAAAGGTTCACTAGCCATTAAGTGGCTTATGAGGAGGTCCAAATGGTAGTAAAGGGTCATTAGGAGTGTGTTATAGGCATTTTAACATGTGCAGAATTCTGATGGGCATGTGGATAGATATAGGGGTTATGTAAGGTGCATGTGGGAGGTCTGATGGGTATGTAAGGGGTATGACAGGAAGTCTGATGAGCTTATAAATAGGTGTAAGACCATATGTGGTGGTCTGATGGACATGTGAGAAACATGATGGATCTGATAGGTGGATATGGATTACTAATTATTTAAAAGGCATTGTGGGGAGTTCTGATGGGCATATTATGGACATGTGTGTACTTCTGACATGAAAGGAATATGTGGAAATCTTGAAGTGCATACATGTGGTATTTGATGAGCATGTGGGGAGATCTGCTGGCATATGTGGAGTTCTGCTTGGTATTTAATGGTTATCAATGGGAAGATCTGATGGTCATGTAAGAAGCATGTGGGGGCAATCCAATGGCCGTGTAAGGGACATTTGAGGAGGTCTGAAGGCCATGTAAAGGTATGTGGGGAGGCCTGATGGCCATGTAGGGGGCATGTGGGGGTCTGATGGGCATTTAACGGACATGGTAGAGCCAAAGTGTTATGAATCTCTGCACTAGACCCCTTCTTGGTTTGAAGCAGTCAGATATCCAAGGAGGCTATATCAAAGGATATACCATTTGCCAGTGCCGTAACTAGACATTTTAGCGCTGTGTGCAAGAAACAGCATCAGCGCCCCCCCCCCCCCCCATATATACAAAACAGGGCCATTGCGCACATCAGGCGCGTGCCAAAACTATAGGAGCAAGACCACAGAGCTCCCTTTCACACATTATGGCAGCAAAGCCCCCCTTTTTTTACACATTAGGCAGGCAGAGTCCCCATTTTTACACATTACGGCAGCAGAGAGTCCCCTTTTTTACACATTACGGCAGCAGAGAGTCCCCTTTTTTACACATTAGGCAGGCAGAGTCCCCATTTTTACACATTACGGCAGCAGAGAGTCCCCTTTTTTACACATTACGGCAGCAGAGAGTCCCCTTTTTTACACATTACGGCAGCAGAGAGTTCCCTTTTTTACACATTAGGGCAGCAGAGAGTTCCCTTTTTTACACATTAGGGCAGTAGAGTCCTCCTTTTTACACATTAAGCATGCAGGGTCCCCTGTTTACACATTAGGCAGATTCCTCTTTTTACACATTAGGAAGCAGAGTCCCCCTTTTAAATGAGATAGAGAGAGAAAGTGTGTGTGTGTGTGTGTGTGTGTGTGTGTGTGTGTGTGTGTGTGTGACAGTGTCTGTGTGTGTAAGTATTATACTTAACTGTGACCAGCTGGCAGAGTGGCAGGCCTCTCTTCTTCTCCTTCCTGGCCTCCTCCTCCTCCAGCTCTCAACTCCTCGCAGTGCAGTCTCTCCCGAGTTGCAGGGGGTAGCGATCCGGCTGCTGCTCCTCCATCCTCTCTCCCCCGCGTCCGCCCCCCCCGGCGTGATGCAGTTAGGGAGCAGAAAGGGTAGCAGAGAGAGTGGGTGTAGGAATCAGTGAATGAGGGGAGCAGAGAGTTGGTGTAGGGAGCAGAGAGAGTGGGTGTAGGGAGCAGAGAGAGTGGGTGTAGGGATCAGTGAATGAGGGGAGCAGAGAGCTGGTGTAGGGAGCAGAGAGAGTGGGTGTAGGAAGCAGGGAGTGTGAGGAGCAGAGAGGGTGGGTGTAGGGAGCAGAGAGGGTGGGTGTAGGGAGCAGAGAGAGTGGGTGTAGGGAGCAGAGAGGGTGGGTGTAGGGAGCAGAGAATGAGGGGAGCAGAGAGTGCGTGTAGGAAGCAGTGACTGTGAGGAGCAGAGCAAGTGGGTGTAGGGAGCAGAGAGCGGGTATAGGGAGCAGAGAGCGGGTGTAGGGAGCAGAGAGTGGGTGTAGGGAGCAGAGAGTGGGTGTAGGGAGCAGTGAGGGTGAGTGTAGGGATCAGTGAGTGTGAGCAGCAGAGCAAGTGGGTGTAGGGAGCAGAGAGCAGGTATAGGGAGCAGAGAGTGGGTGTAGGGAGCAGAGAGTGGGTGTAGGGAGCAGAGAGTGGGTGTAGGGAGCAGTGAGGGTGAGTGTAGGGATCAGTGAGTGTGAGCAGCAGAGCAAGTGGGTGTAGGGAGCAGAGAGCAGGTATAGGGAGCAGAGAGTGGGTGTAGGGAGCAGAGAGTGGGTGTAGGGAGCAGATAGTGGGTGTAGGGAGCAGTGAGGGTGAGTGTAGGGAGCAGTGAGTGAGGGGAGCAGAGCAAGTGTGTGTAGGGAGCAGAGAGCGGGTATAGGGAGCAGAGAGTGGGTGTAGGGAGCAGTGAGTAAGGGGAGCAGAGCAAGTGGGTGACACTGAGGGGAGCAGAGCAAGTGGGTGACACTGAGGGGAGCAGAGAGACTGGGGTGTAGGGAACAGTGCGTGTCAGTGGAGCTGCCAGTGCCGAGCTAAGTGTGCGTTAATGCTGCGGCTGCCACTTGTAACCTCCCCCCTCCGCCTCCGTCTCCATCTCTGTTACTCACCCCACACACTGCCTCTGGCTCGGTCCGCTCCTATGCCTCTGCCGGCTCCCACCGCCGAGTTCAAGGCAGAGCTCCGGAGATCGGAGCTCTGCACATCACCTGCGGGTGAGAGGGCGGGTGGGCAGCGGCCGCAAACTAATTACTGCGGGAGGTGGCGGCGGAGAAGTGGGGAGAGCGGAGAGCGAGTGTGCCGAGTGTGCCGGTTTCGCCTGCAGTGCCCATGCGCTGTGGGCGGCGCCCACTCGGCACACACGTCGTTACGGCACTGCCATTTGCTGCAACAAATATCCAAGGAAGTTATAATATAGTCAATAACCAACTACCACATTAAATGTTTCAAGGTTCAATTTACCAGAGCCAACAATTACCAGTAATGGGTTGGTGGTGCTCCCTAGAGTCAGAAGAGATGGCACTCACAAATGTAGGAGAAGATTACTCTTTCTTTTGGGCACTCATTGTAGAAATCTAATGATACATATGCATGTATGTATATATGTATGTATGAGCACATATACAGATGTAGCCAACTTTATCTTGACTGTTTCTCCGCCGAGACGGGCGTCTAGCCACGCTAATGCGATAGCTGAGTTTCATCACAGGCAGGCGCGTTGAGACGATCTAGATACTCATCATGCATTACACATCTCCACCACTGTGTCGCTAATGCTCCACTAATCCAGTACTTTCGATCGTACAGTATAGCGGCGGATTGATCTACAGCTCTGGCAATACTGTAGGCGTAACGGGAGGCGGTGGAAAAAGTATGGAGTATTGTACAGTACAGTATGTGTATGGAGACGCAACTACAGTAATTGTGTAAAAGGAAGAATGTACAGTACAATGCATAAACACCGTGCTTTTAAAATATATGAGCGTCTGAGTTCGCTAATGCATAATGGGAATGGAGGACTAGCAGGAGGCGGAGGAAAACACCGTGCTTTACAAATGCGAGCGTCCGAGTCCTCTAAGGCATAAACCAACAGCAATGGGGCGGGGGCCGGGCGCTGTTTGCAGTACTTTCACACATGAAATTGGAAATCTCTCATGAGGCGTCGTGGGCTAGGGGTGAAGGCTCCCACCTCCCTCGCTGGGAGTCCAGGGTTCGAGACCTGATGTGCTTTCTTTCTTTTTTTTTTTTTTTTTCTGTAATAATGCACTGTATTATTTTATTTACATTGTAAGACAGTCAATGGAAGGATGCTCACAGGTTTCACATAAATCAAAGTACATCTGCAGGAGCGATTCTTTACGCTAAATGCACCTAAACAGCGGGAATGAAATGAGTGTATTCTGACGCTACCAACTGAGCAAAACAGTACTGTAGATCTTCAGCGTTTGTGTATTGCACAGGACCTGAATTTCCTCCCTGTGCAGGCCCCCAGGGGGGAAGGGCGATGGGGGTAGGGGGGAGACGATGGAAAATACTGTGCCTTTGAAATGCAATTACAGTACATGAGCGTCCGAGTACACTACGGCATACTGTAAACCAACACCAATGGGAAGGAAGTGCCAACCTTATTTTTAATGTGTTCCCGTGACATTCACTTTAAAAAAAAAAAAATTCTCTCCAATACAGTACATCCAATGGAAGGATGCACACAGGTTTCACATAAATCAAAGTACATCTGCAGGAGCGATTCTTTACGCTAAATGCAACCTACAGTACGGTACTGTAAGTGAGCAAAATAGTACTACAGTGGGCGTTTGTGTATTGCACATGACCTGCATTCCCTCCCTGTCTACTGCATGATCTGTGCAGGCTCCCATGGGGGAAGGGCAACAGGCTAGCAGGAGGCGGAGGAAAACACCGTGCTTTACAAATGCGAGCGTCCGAGTCCTCTAAGGCATAAACCAACAGCAATGGGGCGGGGGCCGGGCGCTGTTTGCAGTACTTTCACACATGAAATTGGAAATCTCTCATGAGGCGTCGTGGGCTAGGGGTGAAGGCTCCCACCTCCCTCGCTGGGAGTCCCCAGGGTTCGAGACCTGATGTGCTTTCTTTCTTTCTTTTTTTTTTTTTCTGTAATAATGCACTGTATTATTTTATTTACATTGTAAGACAGTCAATGGAAGGATGCACACAGGTTTCACATAAATCAAAGTACATCTGCAGGAGCGATTCTTTACGCTAAATGCACCTAAACAGCGGGAATGAAATGAGTGTATTCTGACGCTACCAACTGAGCAAAACAGTACTGTAGATCTTCAGCGTTTGTGTATTGCACAGGACCTGAATTTCCTCCCTGTGCAGGCCCCCAGGGGGGAAGGGCGATGGGGGTAGGGGGGAGACGATGGAAAATACTGTGCCTTTGAAATGCAATTACAGTACATGAGCGTCCGAGTACACTACGGCATACTGTAAACCAACACCAATGGGAAGGAAGTGCCAACCTTATTTTTAATGTGTTCCCGTGACATTCACTTTAAAAAAAAAAAAATTCTCTCCAATACAGTACATCCAATGGAAGGATGCACACAGGTTTCACATAAATCAAAGTACATCTGCAGGAGCGATTCTTTACGCTAAATGCAACCTACAGTACGGTACTGTAAGTGAGCAAAATAGTACTACAGTGGGCGTTTGTGTATTGCACATGACCTGCATTCCCTCCCTGTCTACTGCATGATCTGTGCAGGCTCCCATGGGGGAAGGGCAACAGGCTAGCAGGAGGCGGAGGAAAACACCGTGCTTTACAAATGCGAGCGTCCGAGTCCTCTAAGGCATAAACCAACAGCAATGGGGCGGGGGCCGGGCGCTGTTTGCAGTACTTTCACACATGAAATTGGAAATCTCTCATGAGGCGTCGTGGGCTAGGGGTGAAGGCTCCCACCTCCCTCGCTGGGAGTCCAGGGTTCGAGACCTGATGTGCTTTCTTTCTTTTTTTTTTTTTTTTCTGTAATAATGCACTGTATTATTTTATTTACATTGTAAGACAGTCAATGGAAGGATGCACACAGGTTTCACATAAATCAAAGTACATCTGCAGGAGCGATTCTTTACGCTAAATGCACCTAAACAGCGGGAATGAAATGAGTGTATTCTGACGCTACCAACTGAGCAAAACAGTACTGTAGATCTTCAGCGTTTGTGTATTGCACAGGACCTGAATTTCCTCCCTGTGCAGGCCCCCAGGGGGGAAGGGCGATGGGGGTAGGGGGGAGACGATGGAAAATACTGTGCCTTTGAAATGCAATTACAGTACATGAGCGTCCGAGTACACTACGGCATACTGTAAACCAACACCAATGGGAAGGAAGTGCCAACCTTATTTTTAATGTGTTCCCGTGACATTCACTTTAAAAAAAAAAAAATTCTCTCCAATACAGTACATCCAATGGAAGGATGCACACAGGTTTCACATAAATCAAAGTACATCTGCAGGAGCGATTCTTTACGCTAAATGCAACCTACAGTACGGTACTGTAAGTGAGCAAAATAGTACTACAGTGGGCGTTTGTGTATTGCACATGACCTGCATTCCCTCCCTGTCTACTGCATGATCTGTGCAGGCTCCCATGGGGGAAGGGCAACAGGCTAGCAGGAGGCGGAGGAAAACACCGTGCTTTACAAATGCGAGCGTCCGAGTCCTCTAAGGCATAAACCAACAGCAATGGGGCGGGGGCCGGGCGCTGTTTGCAGTACTTTCACACATGAAATTGGAAATCTCTCATGAGGCGTCGTGGGCTAGGGGTGAAGGCTCCCACCTCCCTCGCTGGGAGTCCCCTGGGAGCTAGGGGATTGTGACGCTCCTTCAGCATTGCCCCCTGAACTGTGAAATGTATGCCATATTGTATCTCACTACATATCCGAGCGCTGCCACGTGCTGGGAGTTCACGGTCGGCGGCCATTTTGTCAGGTTGCTAAGCGATCCAGCTCGGTATACCGTAATGTGCATACAGTAGACCTCGCTTATCCCAATGTAATTGAGCTAGGGGATTGTGACGCTCCTTCAGCATTGCCCCCTGAACTGTGAAATGTATGCCATACTGTATCTCACTACATATCCGAGCGCTGCCACGTGCTGGGGGTTCACGGTCGGTGGCCATTTTTTGTGTGCATAGAACTCGCTTATCCACATAGGCCCCTGTGTTTTTAACTACTATATTGAGATGCACATTTCTAGGCCTACAGTATTTAATATACAGTAAGCAGCATTGTTGTTAGGCAATAATTGAAGAATTTACATACAGTACTGACATGTACTGTATGTAATGCTTGTACATCATGTCAGTCGACCCTTATGCTGTACACTACTGTAAGTCTCACAGGGCCCATGCACTTCCAAGGAGGGTTATTTACTGTACTGTATCTGTTTCATACAGGAAACTAATTGCAGTCCATAACACTGAAGTTGTATTTTCAGTACTGTACAGTATACAATACTTAAATTTGAACATCAGGTACTGGATAGTAAACATGTACAGTATTAACTTCTATCATAAAACTCTTATGCATTTTCAGATGTGTAAATTTTAGACTACAGTATTCACAAATGTTTTCTCTCCATACAGGAATTATAGTTGGACAACATGCCAGTAACTATCAACAAAACGATGAGCAAGATAATCGCCAACATGAAAAAAGAAAATAAAACCATCAAAGAGATCCATGCATGGCTCAAGGAAAGTGGCATTATAGTCACTTTAGAAACGGTGCGCTATCATGCATTCGAGAGAACAACGCCCAGATTTGTATTTCCTACAAAATGCACATGGTACGTACTGTACACTACTGTAATGTTTAAATGACTTGCTTTATACCATAAACAATTTTTTTGAAATAAAATTAAAACTTCATCAATTGTAACTGTGATTGTGCTGTTCATGAATTCATATTTTTCATACTGTATTGTACTGTAGGAGAGTGCAACAAATTGTGGAGGAACTAACTCGTGAGGATGATGAGCGTACTGCTCTGCAAATAAAACGAATTCTCCATTCCAAGTATGACCTGGACATATCGGCCACCAGCATCAGAAGGATGCGACGGAAAATGGGATGGACCTTTGGCGCAACAAGGTAAAATACTGAAAGCAGTATAAACCATACAGTAAATGCACTGTTAATAATCCCTTGATACGTGATATAATAATGCCATAAATCATTATACAGAGTGTGTACTTTATACTATATACAGTATGTGTGTGTGTATATACTGTATATACAGTATTCTATCCCAAAAGAGATACCTACTGTATAGGCACTCAGAGACAGCAATGAAGCATTGCCGGCTTATTGTGATGATTACATACTGTATACTGTGTGTGTGTGTTTGTGTGTATGTACAGTATGTATATATATATTACTCTGTATGTAACTTAATGTACTGTATGTACAGTTTAATGTATACAGTAGGAAAATAATACAGTATACTGCACATACAGTCTACTGTATATACAGTAATCTGTAAATCTGTAATTTCATAACTGTATCTGATTTCATTATTTTTGGCTCTTCACAGGATATCTCCAATGATAAGAGATGTGAATAAAGAAAAGAGAGTGGAACAGGCACGGCGATGGATTGAGAGTGGTGAAACATTTGATGATGTCATTTTCACAGATGAATCGTCTGTTGCCCTTGAGCGGTTCTCCAGAATGTCATTCAGGAAACGTAACCATATCTCTTTAAAACCACGCCCAAAGCATCCATTGAAAATCCATGTATGGGGAGGCATATCACGATTAGGAGCTGGTCCCCTATTATTTTTCGAAGGTACAGTACAGTACTATACTTTATTCTGTGCCTGTGTTCTGTAAAAATACATGTTGTACTGTAGAGTACGTGTAACTGCACAATAAAAGGAGTTGCTTATTAATGAACAACATTTTTTGATTTCTGTAGGAATCATGGATAAGAAATATTTCCAAGAAACAATAGTAGAGAAATGTATGGTGCCATTTGTGAATAAATATTACCCAACTCACCATAGGATATTCCAAGACAATGATCCTAAACACTCCGCCTCAGCCAAATTTATGGAAGAGAAAGGTATGAATTGGGAACGCACACCACCAGAGTGAGTATTCTTTCAACAGTGTACAAGTAAAATTTTGGATAGCACTCTAGTACTGTAAAAAAAAAATTTGTTTAATAAACAGTACAATATTGTATGTTTAATTTTCTCTATTTACTGTAATGTACTGTAATTAATTTTTTCTATACGCTTTTTTTTTTTTTTTTTAATTAGATCACCAGACATGAACCCAATCGAATTAGTGTGGGCTCAATTGAAGAGGTACGTTAGGAGTGTTGCAAAGCCAACAACAAAACAGCAACTGGTGGATGGGATAAAGAAATTTTGGCTAGAAGTACTCACACCTGAACATTGTAATAATTATATAAATCACCTGTATAAAGTATTACCTGTTGTAGTTGAAAGAAATGGTCAAGCCACAAATATGTAGTTCTGTATTTTCTGTTTAAAATTTTAAATTGGTGCATTATTAAAAAAAATGATAAAATTGCCTTTGTCTGATTATTGCATAAACTAATGTAGAATATTATACAGTAGTAATGTTATTGATGTGTACTGTATGAACAGTTATTTTCAGTTTTATAAGTCCTGAATAAGAGTACTGTACATTTTGATCAGTGCAGTACATGGAATCGGATGTTGTAATACTTTATTTTTACATTAATATTGATGTTTTTCCAATAAATATTCAATTTTACAGTATGGTACGGTACAGTACATGAGGGTACCTGTACAGTATGATACGTCATTATGGGGGAGAAATACTGTATCCACTAAATGTACAGTAAAATGTTTTTTTCTTATTACAAACACACAAATGCATCTCAGATGGAAATATGCTATACACAGCAGACAGCTTATGGTGACAGAACTTCCCTACTGTATCCCCACCCATAGTCGTGGTATATTTTAGATTGCCTAATGAGACACTCCTGCAGCATTGCCAATGATTCATGTAAAACCTGTGTGCAAACAGTATCTGTATTGAATGCAAAGTACAGTAAGAGTACAGTATACAGTATTATCAGAGCCAAACCTGACCAACATGATGCCCTAGGCTAGATTTTGGCTGATGCCCTCTTGCACAGATGCTACGTAGTTCCGCCTCTAACCCTGCACCCCTTTCCCAGCACCATCACCCATTTTGGCGCTCCTACCCCCTATAATCTAAATAAGAACAATGTGCACATTTAGTGCCAGCCCAAAACAGTGTACAGTATGTTCTTGCTGGGAAGGGGCATGGTAACACAATAATACCCGAAGATGAAATGACACAACACAGTACTGCAACTTTATTCACATTATATCATGCAGTGGTGTCTCTTATTCTCATGACATCATATCATAGTACCACATTACTCCTAACAGTAATGCCCCTTATTCACATTACACCCCACCACATTCATCTTTATTTACATTAGACCACAGGTTCTCAAACTCAGTCCTCAGGACCCCACACAGTGCAGGTTTTGCAGGTCTCACAGAATCACAAGTGAAAAAATTAGCTCCACCTACTGTATGGACCTTCTAAAATGTGTCAGTTAGTAATGAATACATCTGTGCACTTGCTGGTTTACCTGCAAAACATGCACTGTGTGGGGTCCTGAGGACCAAGTTTGAGAACCACTGCATTAGACCATGCAGTAGTGCCCTTTCCTTATGTTACACCAGAAAATATTGTAGTACACCTTATACACATACAGTACAGTAATGCCACACATTAGTAATGCATTTCATATTTAAATTTTCTGATTTAATTTCATAGAGCCGCAGTCACTCACAGAATATAGGCATGTACTGTAGCATCTCATTTTATTCTGCAGAAGCTGATTATTCCCGTTTGGCTAGTTTGCCGCCTCTGTACAGTACAGTATATCACAATAGAAAAAAGTTATAGTGTCAGTGAAAAAAGCACCTCATGACAGATACTGTACACAAGCTCATGTCTAAATACTGTATACTGTAAGCAGTGACATTAAGGGGTACAGTACTGTATATGCAATTGCAGTCGAATTCCGGAAGGAATACGGAAAAAATGGACACGGGATCCCCCATCTTTTTAGAACCAGCACCGGGCTCTGCGCCTGGTCCTGGTGCAAAAAATAAGGGGGACAAAAAAAGCGTAGGGGTTCCCCATATTTTTTGAATCAGCACTGGGCTCCACTAGCTGGACAGATAATGCACAGCCGGGGGAGACTTTTATACAGGTCCCTGCGGCCATGGAATTAAATACCCAACTAGTCACACCTGGCCGGAGTACCCTGGAGGAGTGGGGGCCCCTTAAATCAAGGGGACCCCCCTCCAGCCACTCGATTATCTCTATCACCCCTGTGTATTGTAGCTAGGGGATTGTGACGCTCCTTCAGCATTGCCCCGTAGCCTGCAAAATCTGTGCTGTTATTTGCTCCATAGCTGAGTGCCTCCTAGGAGCTACTGTAGGAGTCACAGGCGGTAGCCATTTCAATTGAGTCTGCCCTGCTATAGAATTGTACAGGTATGTGTACATTACCGTACGGTGCATAGAACCTTTACAGTAGAAACTCTCCTGCAGCTTTGGCCTGCTTTACTGTATGTACTGTAAAACTTGTGTTTTGTCAGTTTGCTATGCGACCGAGCCCGGTGTAACGTACTGTACAGTACTGTAATGTGCATAGACCTCGCTTACAGTATCTCTGTGTATTTTGGCTAGGGGATTGTGACGCTCCTTCAGCATCGCCCCGTAGCCTGCACAGCTTATGCCATTTCTCATTCCATACCCAACTGCTGCCTGCCACGAGGTGGGGGTTCAGGAGGTGGGGGTTCATGGGTAGTGGTCGTTTTGACAGTGTGCTATGCGATTGAGTCCGGTGTACCGTAATACTGTATGCAATCCTACAGTAGCTTATCCCTCCCCTGTGTATTTTGGCTAGGGGATTGTGACGCTCCTTCAGCATAGCCCCATAACCTGCACAAGGGTTCAGGGGCGGCGGCCATTTTGCCAGTGTGCTACAGTATGTCATCGAGTCCGGTGTACCATAATATGCATACTGTGTATTTTAGCTAGGGGATTGTGACGCTCATTCAGCATTGCCCCATAGTCTGTACAATCTGGACTATTACTTGCTCCGTAGCCTAGGGCCTCTGTGGGGCAAGGAGTCATAGGTGGTAGCCATTTCTATTCAGTCTGCCCAGCTACAGAATTGTATGTGTACTGTGTACGGAGCATAGTACCTTAACCTGCATAGAACCTGCAGATTATGGTACACCGGACTCGATCGCATAGAACCGCTCATGCAGCTACTGTATGCCCTGGTTTGCAGTATGTGAATAAAAAAAATAATAAAGTGTCTGAAAAAAACTACAGTAACATGCATTCGTACAGTACTTAAGGAATCGAACCCTGGACTCTGAGTATAGGAAGCGAAACACTTCACCACTTCGCCGCAGACAAATGTATAAATCCGTTGGTTTTGATTATGCTGTAATGGCTACGGGATTAGGACGATAACACTGTAGAAAATTCCTAATCTTGAGAGGCAATAGTGAACTTGTAACACACATCCATTTGCGACAGTGTACACTACTGGTTTTACAGTACTGTGTTTTGTCTGCGGGACTTGCACGCTCACATACAGTATTCATAAAGTATTGTAGATGGATCATATACTGTATGCTGTACTACTGTATTTGCGTCGGTGTCGTACTGTATATACTGTACAGTACTGTATTAAATAATGCAGCGTAATGAGTACAGTATTTGCTGTATGCAGCGTAATGAGACGCCTTAGTAAAGTAGTCCTTATTATGTATGTCAGTATTGTATTTTACGGGAGACCACACGCATGCGCAGTGGTGATTGTAAAAAGCGACATCTGGTGGCTGATCGCAGGTATTACACGTAAAGGTAACGCCAAACGTCAAATGTCTGTCTCCGTGCGATTAGATAGCCTCTCTGTGGCTAGGCGCGCCTCGCTACGCCACAGTACGCTGCGTATGGTCGAACGGGCCAACCGCCGCGGCCACTCAAGATAAAGGTGGCTACATCTGTAGGTGCTTAATTAAGCAAAGTTAAAAATATCACATTTTAATGGGTATGCTGTAAAAACTAAAAGAGAAAAATTCTTAAAATCAGTTGGAGACTCCCATTTGCCCATTTTTGTATAATTAGGGGCAAGTGTTTGTTTCTCTCAAACATTTCTAAGTGCATTTAATGGACATGTAGGCATGTGAATAGGTATTTGGGAAGGCCTGATGGCATATTTGGCGGTCTGCTTGGTATTTAAGGGTCATTAGGGGAGAAATGATGGGTCCAACAACTAATTATTATAAATATGTATGTGGGCACAAACGTAATATTGCCCACTAACTCAATTGTAAACTAAAATGCAATGGAAGGTTTACAATTTACTGTAAAATAATCTTCATAGTGTGAGTGTGTAGGTTGAGTGTATTGATGATTGACGGGTACTGTACGTCCCTTTATAAAGTTTATTAATACTACTTTGTTTAAAAAAAATGGAACTGGAGGGTTAGAGAATCTAAACATTATTTAAGAATTAAGATGTGGTAGCCGTAATTTGTAGTAAGGGAAAGGGTTTTCATTATTGCCATTGTTTCAATGTAACTATTTACAATAGAGAGATATAAGAAAGATATAGTTATTAAAATTGAGTTATATGTTCATTTCTGGGACGGTACTGTATGTGAGCGATTAATTCTATTTTTAGATTTAGGGCCTTATTCAGAGATGGACGCAGCCACTGCGTTTGCATGCAGTGACAGCAGCCATAGGGTCTGCACACATGCTTCCGCCATAGTGTGCATGCGCAACCCTTCACCATGCGATCGCATCCCAGAAGGATGTGATCACAAGATGATTGACAGGTGATGTGCATCCAGGGGCGGCGACGCAGTGTTTGGGGGTGGAGATTGGGAAACGAAGTCATGTCATGGCTGTTCTCGGGGTCAGCCAATGATGTTGCCTGCGTTTCCTGTCATAGTAACTATGGTGGCAGGACCCTGGCCTACGCAGCAGAGGTCAACCTTTATTCGATGCAATTGCAATTGATTTGTGATCGCATTGCGGGGCAGCGCCACACATGCTGGGCAGCCTTGACCTTTGCTGGGCCCCCAGCATGTGAGTATATGGTTGCAGATTTTGCTACGAGAGCAAAATCTGCGACTAACTCTGAATAACCCCCTTAATGTGTAGACAACAACTGAACTTCCATTCCTTGAAGTGTGGTGTCCTACTCAAAACTATAATATTCTGTTTCTTGTAAATAAATTTACAAAAACTCTCTGGGACTATTCTTTTATTCACCTCTTTGCCAGTCTATTGTTTACTGGGAAAGTATGGAACATAAGTCCATTACACCTACAATACATACAGGGACGGATTAACAATGGGGTGGATGAAGCTGCAGCTCCAGGCCCCCCATTGAAAATAGGCCCACAGCCCACTGCAGTGAAGAGGCCCATAACTGCTGGCATTACAATGAGTCACACTGACTCATTGTATTTTGTCCCCAGACTGTAAATCCTGGCCGGAGCAGGAGTGCCCGCTCTACACTCCAGCGTCTCCTCCCCACAGGTTATTGAACTGCCTGGCCGGAGAGGAGGAGGAGCCACTCTTCCCTCTACTCTCAGCTCCTCCCCCCAAACTGTAGTGCTGCTAATGAGGACTGGCCGTCCGGAGGGGGAGGAGCCAGGAGGGTCACCGCAACGTAACGGGTGCACTACACACCGAGGTGGTCAGCACCTTCCCCTCCCACCACCTCCCACACTGCACACTGGCTGGCACCTTTCCCCCCGCCGCCTCCCACACCACACACAGCGCTTGTCAGCACCCTTCCCATCCCCCCGCCACCTCTTCTCCCGCACCGCATAACGTGCTGGCCTGCATCTATCCTCCCTCCACCGCCTCCCGCACCGCATACTGTGCTGCCGCCCCCCCCCCCCCCCCCCATCAGCACCACTCCTAGCCGCCTTCCTTGCCCACTCCCCACACCACGCTGCCCGTCCCCTCACCCCAACTCACTTCCATCCGGCCTCAGGCTGGGCATGGAGCCAGGGGGACATACTGGAGCCGGCGCTGATAGTGGTGAGTGACACACACACACACACACTCACTCACTCTCTCACACACACACACACTCTCTCTCTCACACACACACACACTCTCTCAGGGGCTACCTGGTGCAATGTATATAAGGGGCTACCTGGTGCAACATATATGAGGGGCTACCTGGTGCAATGTATATAAGGGGCTACCTGGTGCAATGTATATGAGGGGCTACCTGGTGCAATGTACGTAAGGGGCTACCTGGTGCAATGTATGTAAGGGGCTACGTAGTGTAATGTATGTAAGGGGCTACCTGGCACAGTGTATATAAGGGGGTACCTGGTGCAGTGTATAAGGGGCTACCTGGCACAATGTGTATAAGGGACTATCTGGCACAATGTGTATACAGGGCTCCGCCTGGCGCAACATGCATAAGGGGCTACCTGATACAATGTATGTAAGGGGCTACCTGGTGCAGTGTGTATAAGGGGCTACCTGGTGCAGTGTGTATAAGGGGTTACCTGGTGCAATGTGTATAAGGGGCTACTTGGCACAATGTGTATACAGGGCTCTGCTTGGCGCAACATGCATAAAGGGCTACCTGTCCCTGTTTTCAATGAGGAGAGGGGGGTGCCAAAGGAAATGTTCACCCTGGGCATCGCAAGGTCTAGAACCAGCCCTGACTACATATACAGACTAGGAGGTGGGCACACTAATACACATACAGACTAGGAGGGGAGGGCGGCACACTGACGCATATACAGGCTAGGAAGAAAGAGGGGCACACTAATGGGTAGTTTTACAGACTAGGAAGGGGTGGTATTCATGTGACCGCCGGTCAGCTGACCGACAGTCACATGACCTCCTCCATGAGCCCGACGGCTCACTTTCCCAATGGTCGGCATGCCGACCAACAGGGACTATTTCCACTCGCCCCTCCCCGCCGGGATCCCGGCGTCGGTATGCTGCCGGGATCCCGGCGTCTGTAAGCTGACCGGCGGTCAGGAGACCACCGGTCAGCCATACTACATCCCTAGGAAGTGAGGGGGCACACTAATGCATGTAGTTTGAAGGACACACTCCTTTTCAGTGGCCATGTTCCCTTTTTAGGAATGTACAATGGTAATCCAGTTTAATTTCCCATACCCCCACTTCAAAATTCCCCCTTCCATGACCACTATATGTATGTGTGTATGGGTCTTTTGTTCTGCTCCTCTATTAAATGGTTGAAGGTAGGCACTAGCTATGATTGCCATGGAGATAGCCACACCCATGGCACAGGCCACACACCCTAGTTAGACTACCCCCATCACAGCGCTTCTCACACCTCCTGCCAATGCACACAATAGGCCCTTCATACATTTCAGCTCCAGGCCCATGTGGACCTTAATCTAGCACTAAGTACATATTAGGCTACATGGTTTTCCCAAGCCAACCCTTGGTGAACATTCTTTTTCTAGCAAGATATCCAAGACTTGGGGAGATATACTAAGCCTTCGATAGTAATAAAGTGGCGAGAGTTAAAGTACCAGCCATACAGCTCCTAACTAGCATGTTACAGGCTGTGTGGTCTATTTACTAAGCTTTGGAGAGGGATAAAGGGGTTGGAGATAGAGTACCAGCCAATCAGGTACTGTCAGGTTACAGGCTGTGCTTAGAAAATAACAGGAGCTGGTTGGTTGGCACTTTATCTCTCCGTTTTATCTCTCTCCAGGGCTTAGTATATCAGTTGGAGGCACCACCAAGACACATGATCATCTCAACAGTCAAGAAGTCTGAAAGGCATTGGGGGGCGTTTTAGAGTACATGTGGAATCTGAGGGTTTGCATAAACTAGAGTGCCATGTGGGTACATTATGTGGCCAATTAGAGTCTGAGCACATGTGGAAGGTTTGTGTGGCATCTTGTACAATTTTAGAGCAAGTGGAGAATTTTGGGATGAATAATGTGGAAGTGACAATATAGTTTTCGGGCTTATTTTATTACTCTTGAACGTAAAGGCATTTTTTGAATGGTGTCTGTGTAAAATATAATGCATAATCTGTATTATGCATTGTAATCACTTATTTCTCTGCTTTTTATATTTCTTGTTCCTATATATTATCTGAACAATCCCTACATTTTAAGATCCACAGAAGAAACAAGCAGCAGGTTGTGTAAACTGAAATTAAATGAAGTAGAGAGCAACACAGACAGGAGAGTCCAGAGCAGTCTTGTGTTTTAGCCTTCCTAATTTTGCTAATGTCTGGTCATCCTTCTGCTGTTAATATATTTCTCCTTACTTATCTCTATCTTCCTCCCTGCCACCTTCATGTTGGAAATTATGTGCGTGCAGTTTTATTGATAGTAGGTACAACCTAAATTGCAGTTACATGTACACTGGTGTTGGGGTGTAGCTTGGGTGTATCAGGGTTTCATACAGTGCACCAGTTGGTGAGTGTATACTGCAAATGGGTAGCGGTGCAGGGATGCCAGAACATGTTGTAAAATGCAGGTAATTGCAGGTGTATCTGGAGCTAAGTAGGAGTATCTCCCACCCTGTCACACAATACAATAGTGGCCATCTTGGCATAGGTCATGAAGCCTCCCTGGAGAACATGTAGAATGCAGTATGTGCAGTAGCACACTCCTCTTTCAACACTCCACTTATCCTATACAATCTTAACATCTCTAGACAGACTTTCAGAATAGTGAGTATCAGCCCCAGACACAAACAGCAGAGTCCAACCAATAATATTCAAGTAAGTGAAATCTTTGTTTTCAGTCATCTGATGATGTCAGAAAATAAGCCCCTTGGATGTGTCATGTGACCAGGAAGTGCACTGCTCAGAGACCGGATCTCAGTAGCGATGCAGGGTCATGTCGGCAGGGAAGGAAAGAGGGCTCATGGCTTAGGTGTGGAAGAGAGGACAGAGTGATGCAGGTAAGAGAATACATGGACACTGAAGCTTTAGAAAAGAGTTATAGCTATACACAGGGAAGCAGCCCAGAAGACAGTATACACTAGTTGGGTATAGTATAGTATAGTGTGGGGAGAGTTACTGAGTATGGGGTGAGAGAGGCTCCCAGCACTGAGACCCACCTCCATGTGTGCCTCCCCAGCCACTGACCCCACTGCACGTCACTGCACCTATCCCAACATTTATGGGACAGTATTGAAATTTGGGAAGTCACAGTGTGACATCCACACTGTAGATAAAATTTGTGAGGCATAAGGCATATTATTGATTGGTTTTGTATATTAGGCTTTATGCTATATCCATGTCAATACAATTTTACCAGGTTTTCTGTTACATTGGTTATTTTGCTACTAATAAGTACTTGGGCAGGGAGAATATAGGCCAAGAGGTTCTTATCTGCCATTAAATTCTATGGGGGGAATTCAAATGTTTGAAAAGTCGGTTGGGTGTGTTTTTTCCTGTCTATTAGATAGGAAAAAACAGACACCCAACTGAGTTTTCAAACATTTGAATTCCGCCCCATGTTTCTATATTTATATTATGTTCTAAACTGTGTTTAGATGGAGCTGAATTGAGAACAAAGTCTCAAAATAACGTATTAGACTGCATACCCACTGTATCTCTGTTTCATTGTATACAGGAGCTTCTATTTTCTATAACCTTTCTGGTACAGTAAGAGCCCCTTACTAAATATAACAACAAAACAGTTTCTTTGAGTATGTATTATTTTCCATCAGCCATCTGAAATAAAAGCTTTGTTTCTTCCATTTATTTGCTGGTAGAGTATGTACATGATTTTATGTAGCCCTCACTGTTCTGTTGTCCTAGAAACCAGATTAGAAGTTTGAGGATTCTTAATATTTGCATAATCAGCTGGGGAAGTGTGCAGGAGCGCTTCTTCACCCCTGTCGTTCTGTTGTCTTGGAAACACTACAGCAAACTGCAGTTACACTATTTAAAGTAAACTCTAAGAAACATATTCATGGTTGGTAAAAGGTAAACAGACACTTTTAACAATCGTTTAAAATACCAATAAAAATTATGGGGCAGATGTATTAACCTGGAGAAGGCATAAGGAAGTGATAAACCAGTGATATGTGCAAGGTGATAAAGGCACCAGCCAATCAGCTTCAATATGTAAATTAACAGTTAGGATCTGATTGGCTGGTGACTTTATCACCTTGTACATATCACTGGTTTATCATTTCCTTATGCCTTCTCCAGGTTAATACATCTGCCCCATTATTTGGTACTGTGCTCACTGGAAGCATAGTGGTCTTATTTGGAGTAGGTCATCAAATTGAGACTTGAACATAAGAGAAAAATTATGAGTACACAACTGCTGCCTAAGTTGTATTTTGAGATGTGCGTATTTTTAGATACAGAATGTCCAACACAAAACACAGTGGACCTGATTCACAGTTACAAACAAATCAGTGATAGGCAAAGCTATGACTTTACTATTTATTCTTCACTGATGTGGGCCCAGATAGCCTTTTTTATGCTAAATTGCATTGAAAAGACATCTGCTATAACATATTAAAATTACAATATCAGGACAAAATTATCTGGACTTTAACTATACCCCTGTGTCAGTTTGCAATTGTGGGACCACTCAGTTACTATACCTGTCCTACATTAGTGCTTCCCTCCAGAAATCTGCCTCTCTGGTGGTGTTAGAGATGTGCGCCGGACCATTTTTGTTGGTATTAGTTTTGGTTCTAATTTGTCATCGGATATTGGTTTTGCCAAAACCGCCTCACTGGTTTTGGATCTGTATTTTTTTTAAAAGCTGCTAAAAAAAAAAAGTTAAAATCACAGAATTTGGGCTTTTCTTTGTTCTTACATTATTTTAACCTCAATAACATTAATTTCTCAGTCACTTTTGACCACCTCACAGCTCACAATATTGTTTTCATCTAGTTTAGGCCAGAGGCTTCATTAATCTGGCTGGTTATACATAGCCGCAGAACAAAAACACAGCAGTTTAAAGCACATCTATGAAACATTGCCACACACCTACCCTTATGTTGGATATGAAAGGATATGCACAGTTTAACAAATCAAATACGGGGGACAAAAAGCGTAGGGGTCCCCCGTATTTTTTGAACCAGGACCAGGCGCAGAGCCCGTTGCTGGTTGTTAAAATATGGGGGAACCCCTGTCAATTTTCCCCCCGTATTTTTACAACCAGGACCGGCTCAAAGAGCCCGAGGCTGGTTATGCTTAGGAGGGGGGACCCCACGCATTTTTCCCCCCAGATTTTTAACTATTTCACACCCCTTCCCCCTATCAGAACACGGTAAAAAAAAAAGCAGGTCTATTTTAAAACTGCTTTTTTTTACGATTTGTATTTTTTCACGGCAGTGTTTGGCTATTGCTGGCAGTGTTTCTGAGTTCGAATTTTTAGTAAATTACCGAGTTGTATCAAATAACAGGCGTATTTGACTGATGGTGTATTCATTCGTATTTTTTTTCTTTGCCTTCCAAAAAAATACGAATGCCCTCATCACTGCCGAGATTTGTGTTTAGTAAATTCCCGAGATGACACTTTGAAGAAAAAACACCAAATTGGTCAAAATCGGGACCTTAGTAAATATACCCCATTGTGTTACTGGCACTGGGTTGTGAACTGGCAAATCCTATCTGTGTCCCTCTGACAGATTTTACTGTGGGTCTGTCCCCTATAAGTCCCGGAGTGTCTGTGGTGTGGTTGTGCAAGTGACATGTCTGAGGCAGTGAACTCTTCCTCTGTGGGAGACATCTTAGAGACACAGAGGTGTAATATGACACCAAGAGCCTGACTGGGTGAAAGGTTACATGATAGTGTGAATCACAACTGAATCTCATACAGAAAACTGAATATAATCTGTTGAAGATGTGATTTTTAATAGTTCTGCCTTTCATCCACAGGGACCCCTCTGGGTCACATACAAATTTGCACAAGTAGTACAAACTGATACTGACACGGACTCTGATTCCTGTGTCGACACTAGTGATTCCAGTGGAATAGGTCCTGTCAGCGTCCGGAGTATTACCGTTACGCTGGGGCCGCGGGGCTGGCTTCCTTGGTGATGTGCGGGCAGCGGCGGAGGTGGGCTGCTGCGCCGGATCCGTGGGCAGCAGTAGCGGTGGTGAGGGGGTCTGCTCGTGGCGGCGGGACGCAGCTACAGCGGGTCACTCTTGCTGAGCCATTGCTAGGAGACATGGGGTAGTGAGCATTGTGGCTTTGCAAAAAGGTCTGCATTACTGGGCGCCGCCATGTTGGAGACCAAGTTTTAAGCATAGTTCCTGTTTCCTGTTTCTTCCAGCCAATCCAGGGGAAGCTCTCCCTATAAAAGGGGGCTGGTTTAGGACAGGGATGCCAGTGCTTCAAGTTACAACCCTGTTGTAGGTGCTTTAGCCTGTGCTCCCAGGATTCCTGCTGCATTCTGGTTCCTCCTGATCCTGTTTGGTCGGTTCTCTGTTGCTGCTGCAGCCCTGCCGTCTCTAGCCTGTTACTGCCTGTGGAAGCGCTCCTGGAAAACCGGTCCAGTAAGACTCTTTGGGCACAGTCGGCCCCGGGTCTTCTGCCTCGTCTTTCAAGCCACACGCCACAGATCTCCTTCACCAGCCACGCCTTTGTACCACCGACCACAGCCTGCAGATTATTATCTTCAGCCTCGTTTAACAAACCACAGTCCACAGTCCTTGTCTCCCGCCACATCTTCAAGCACCATCCACAGTTCCACAGTTCATCATCTACAGTCTCATCTTTCAAATCACAGTCCACAGTTCTTCGCCCCCTGCCACGTCTTTAACCTTCATGCTACAGCCTCGGTCCTCTACCTCAGCCCTGTACATAATAAATACTTTCCATTGACTCTCAAACCCGGCCTACGTTCTTCATTGCTCCGTGTCCCATGCAAAGGAACTATATCCAGCCCCCTCATCTGGTTAATTCACAGCCTGCTACCTCCTTGGGCAAATCTCAGCTGCCGGATCCTCAAACTTTGCTAGACGTGACAGTAAGCACTGGCCAAATGGATTCGACGGGTGATCAGGCCTCAGGAGGGTATTCAACTGCAGATATCTGGTCTCGCCTAAATAAGCAGGAGACCACACAATCTCAAATCGTGCAGTTCATGCAGAGTATGTCCGAACGTCGCAATTCTCTCTGTGTTGCCATGACGGCCCCTCAAGTATCTACAGCTGCTCCCACATTAGCACCTCCGGTCCCGCTTCCTCCTGTACCAGTACCACTTCCACGGTTGCATTTTCCACCTCCCAGTAAATTCGATGGGAATCCAAAACAATGCCGCAGGTTTCTTAACCAGTGTGAAATCCAGTTCGAACTACAGTCGGCCAACTTCCCATCAGCACGAACCAAAGTAGCCTATATAATTTCTTTACTTACTGGGCAAGCGTTGGAATGGGCTTCACCATTGTGGGAGAGGATGGATCCCACCTTATCCAGAATTCGTGACCAGCTTTCAAAGAATCTTCGACGAACCGGGCAGGACTTCTGCCGCCTCATTGGAGATCCTGCGCCTGCGTCAGGGCACTCGTACGGTCAGTCAGTATGTGATCCAGTTTCGCACCCTTTCCTCAGAACTGAACTGGAACGAGGAGGCTCTCATTGCAGCTTCCTGGAATGGTCTCTCCGAAAAGATCAAAGATGACCTCGCAACTCAGGACGTACCTGATAAGTTGGATAAACTAATTTCTTTATGCAATAAGTTAGACCTAAGTTACAGAGAACGCTGTATGGAGAGGTTGCGGTCAGATCGCCCTAAGCCTAGAGTTGTTCTTCCACCAACACCATCATCACCAACTGCGGAAGAACCCATGCAGATTAATCGCTCCCGCCTCTCCAATGAAGAACGTCAGAGACGGCGACAAGGGAACCTCTGCCTGTATTGTGGTGCATCTGATCACTTTGTTAAAAATTGCAATCTACGTCCGGGAAACGCCCGCTCCTAGTTTGTGCTGGAGAGGTCAAGCTAGGAGAATTCTCAGAATTACATACCAAGAAAGAGTCTGTCCTGTTAACCCAATTGGAGCTCCCTTCTTCTCTTCTCATCCCTGCACTACTCGACTCCGGAGCCGCCAAAAGTTTCATTACGTCAGCTCTGGTCAAACGATCTGGAATACAAACGGTTCCTTTGGATCGTACCATTTCTGTTATCGCAGTGGATGGAAGTTATATCCCTGAGGGGATTATATCCTTTCGTACTATTCCTCTCAAGATGAAGGTCGGAGTTCTCCATTCAGAAAAAATCTCTTTCCTTGTAATTCCTAAAGCCTCTCATGAACTAATCCTAGGGTTTCCATGGTTAATCAGACACAACCCCCACATAGATTGGCAAACTATGGATGTTCTCTCTTGGGGACTAGACTGCTTCCAGAACTGTTTACCTTCAGTTAGACCTCTCTGTTCTTCCAGCCCTTCCAGCCTTCCTGTGGAGTACCAAGCTTTTCAAGATGTTTTCAGTAAGCATGGGGCAGACACCTTGCCTCCGCATCGTACTTGGGATTGTCCCATAGAGCTAGTACCCGATAAGACTCCTCCCCGAGGACGAATTTACCCTCTCTCACTTCCCGAGACACAGGCCATGTCGGAGTATATCCGGGAGAACTTGGACTTACGGGAGGGCCTACAACCTTATACGTATTCGCCCAGGGGACGAATGGAAGACTGCATTTAATACCCGCGAAGGCCATTACGAATACCTGGTAATGCCTTTTGGCCTATGTAACGCCCCAGCCGTCTTTCAAGAGTCCGTTTATGAAATCTTCAGAGATCTCCTCTACGACTGCTTGGTAGTATATCTGGATGACATCCTCATTTTTTCTAGGGATCTGAAGACCCATCGGGAATAAGTCAAAGAAGTGTTAACTCGTTTATGAAGGAATCAGTTATTCTGTAAGTTAGAGAAGTGCACCTTTGAGGTACCCACAATTCCATTCCTCGGTTACATTCTCTCAGGGCAGAGGTTACAGATGGACCTCGCTAAAGTTCAGGTATTTCAGGATTGGGCGCTTCCAGCTACCCTTAAAGGAATTCAACGTTTCCTGGGGTTTGCTAACTTCTACCGAAGATTCATTCAAAATTATTCTTCTATCATAGCTCCTATAACCGCATTAACTAGGAAGGGAGCCGATCCTGCCAAGTGGTCTCCTGAGGCTTTGGGAGCTTTTTCATCTTTAAAGGAGGCCTTCACGACTGCTCCAGTTCTTCGACAACCCGATCTCAGCCGTCCGTTCTTGGTGGAGGTTGATGCCTCTACTGTGGGAGTGGGAGCAGTATTATCCCAGCTTTTCGAGGACAAGAAGGTCCATCCTTGTGCGTTCTTCTCGCGAAGATTCTCCTCCGCTGAACATAATTACGCTATTGGGGAACAGGAATTACTGGCAATTAAGTTGGCCTTTGAGGAGTGGAGGTATTTATGGAGGGAGCTCAGCATCCAATTTCGGTGACCACGGATCACAAGAACCTCCTGTATCTACAGTCAGCCCGATGTCTGAACCCACGCCAAGCAAGATGGGCACTCTTCTTTACCCGTTTTAATTTTAAACTCAGTTACCGACCAGGTTCCCTCAACAAAAAGGCAGATGCATTATCTCGCTCCCTAAGTTCAGAAGAACCCTCTGACTGTTCAAAAGAGCAATTTATCCTGGAATCCACCTCTTTTTCTGCACTAATACCTCTCTACTTCCTCCTCCAGGGAAGATCTTCGTTGCACCAAATCTTCGCAAAAAACTTCTTACATGGGCTCACTCTGTTATGAGCCACGGCTGTGGCTCATTCCTGTTTTGCATTTTTGTTCTGTATTTTATGTTATACTTCTGTTTATGTTCCCCGTGGGTGTCATGGGGTGCTCGGAGCTCACCCTTAAGGAGGGGATACTGTTATGAACCACAGGTAGTGGTTCATTCCTATTTTATGTTTATAAAGTTGTCTTGCATGCCAGGATTTCCCGTTGCTCTGTTTTAGAATACTCTTGTCTGCTGCCGCTGGTGAGTCTGTGTAATTGCAGCTTGTTCCCATGTGTTCAGCCTCACCTGGCTGCTAATTGCATCTTGTCAGTTTAGAGTCATGCAACAGGGCAGCTGCATGGGATTATTAATTAGGCCTCTCTGTTATATGCTGGCTGACTGCAATTCACAGATGCTGGTGATATTTCTTGGTTTTCAGTCTGCTTGAAGTCTGACCTGGTTCCTGCCAGTCCCTGAGCTCCTGTATAGCAGTGTCTGACTAGCTGCTTCCTGTGTTGATTCCTGTGTCAGTCCCTATGTCGATTCCTTGTCCTGCTGTGAGGCGTTCCTGCCCTGAGGTCCAGTGGCTTTGCCTATCCCTGGTCAAGTTCCTGGTTTCCTGGTGTCCACCGGTCTGTCGTTTGGGATTCTGCCTGTCCTTTAGTTCTGAGAGTGTGTGTCGGCATCATTGAGGGTTCCTGTCCGTTTGCCAGTATTCGTACCGGTTCCGTGAGTAGCTGCTCTGCCGCGTCCGTTGGCCTAGGCCGCTGTATTCCATTATTGTTTCTGTCCCTGGTGTTTTGCAGAGGGTTCTGCTTATGCTGTCACCGCCGGTACACAAAGGTATTGTGTCGGCGTGTGATCAGCATTTCCTTTGTTGTTATTTTCCTTTGGCGGTTTCTCCGCACATACTTTAGGTTTTTAGTTAGCTTGTAGCCCCTGGCCTGTTTGCTTAGTTAGAGGGCCTCTTGTTATCATCCTGTCTCGGATTTCCCTTTGTCTCTCACTAAGACCGGGGGGCATCGCAGTTGGGCAGACATAATCCGCCCTTCAAACGCGGCTGCCAAGGGCTCAAGAAACCATAGTCTCGCAAGGGATTTCTGACAGCACGGGTGAGACAACAGAGTTAGGGCGCCAGGGGCTATTCCCTTTCCATTCCCCTTTCCCAGCGTTACGTCCTGGTGCTCTGGACTCACTTCATGAACATCTCCCTTGTTCTGAGCACCAGGAACCTAACATTATCACCAGCCATACCACAAAAAAGAAATAAAACTTTTTTTTTCTTGTTTGGCCCAGTCCAGTGTCTAGTCTAGAATCCAATCCGGTGTTTAGAATCCAGTCTTGTCTAGAATTCAGTGTGCAGAATCCAATCCGGTGTTTAGAATCCAGTCCTGTCTAGAATTCAGTGTGCAGAATCCAGTCCGGTGTTTAAAAAAAAAAAAAAAAAAAAAGTCTTGTTTTGTTTAGCAAAATTTAGTCTTGCCTTGTCTTGTCTTGTCTAGTTTTAAATCCTCCTATGTTTACTATGCAAGCCCTGCAGGCATCTCTCGCAGCCCTGAACTCTGTTTTCAGTGCTTTGAGACCAGAGCGACTAGAAGTTTTGCAGCAATCCCTAAAGCAACTGCAAAACCTTCTGACTAAAATCTTGCTCATCTTGCCAGAAGTCGTTGAGAGTACATCTATCTCTAAAGAGACTCTTGTTCACAGTATGGTGACAAGAGAATCCTCTGGTTTAATTGAAGAGAAAAGGTTTAAACGTTTTCTGCGGCCCAGGCTCTCAGAAGAGGAGCGTCTGCGTCGCAGAAACTTAAACT
This sequence comes from Pseudophryne corroboree, assembly GCF_028390025.1. Classification (NCBI taxonomy): domain Eukaryota; kingdom Metazoa; phylum Chordata; class Amphibia; order Anura; family Myobatrachidae; genus Pseudophryne; species Pseudophryne corroboree. Next base: position 440,127,170 of record NC_086449.1, on the reverse strand, counting down.
TGTGCCTATATTGTGGGGGTTTAGGCCACTATCTGCAGACCTGTGAGTTGCGCAAGCCAAAGTGTGGTGACGAGTCTTGCCCTCTGGCCAAGTTGAGTCAGGATACAAGACCTACTCCTGTCTCTACTGTGGCAGAGGTACTTGTCACACAACCCACACTAAAAAGCTCTCTGTCCTATAATTGGGGTCCTTGGGCAAGGGAGCCCCATTATAGATTCAGGAATCAAAAGAGAATGTTTCTCTCCTCTCTTGAGGTTCCTGTGGAAGCGGAGTTGCAAGCCCCTGGAGTGGTTCCCGATGCCCAGGTTCCTGGAGTGGTGCCCGATGCCCAGGTTCCTGGAGTGGTGCCCGATGCCCAGGTTCCTGGAGTGTTGCCCGATGCCCAGGGTCCTGGAGTGGTGCCCGATGCCCAGGGTCCTGGAGTGGTGCCCGATGCCCAGGGTCCTGGAGTGGTGCCCGATGCCCAGGGTCCTGGAGTGGTGCCCGTAGCCCAGGGTCCTGGAGTGGTGCCCGTAGCCCAGGGTCCTGGAGTGGTGCCCGTAGCCCAGGGTCCTGGAGTGGTGCCTGTAGCTCAGGATCTTGGTGCGGTACCCGATGCCCAGAGTGCTGGTGCGGTACCCGATGCCCAGAGTGCTGGTGCGGTACCCGATGCCCAGAGTGCTGGTGCGGTACCCGATGCCCAGAGTGCTGGTGCGGTACCCGATGCCCAAGCTTATAGAGGGACATCAAATATTGTAGTTCAGGTGTCCATACCAGAAGGGGTCTCAGAAGCTGTTACCCCAGGTAGGGACTTGAAGAGCGCAACCCTAGAAAGGGTCTCTAAAACCATAGTTCTTGAAGGGAACTCGAGAAGCAAAACCCCAGAAGGGATCTTTGAAGTAATGTCCCCAAGTGGGGTCTCGAGAGACGCAGCCCCAAAGAAGGGTCTAGAAGTCGCTTCCCCAGGAAAGAACTTAAGAAGCATAGCATTAGTGGAGGATCTGAACGTTATTGCTTCAGCAAAAGTCCCGTAAGTCATAGTCCCGGGAGAACTTTCGATAATTATCGACTCAGAGAGGGAGGCCGATGGCCCGATCCCAGTCAGGGAGGCCAACGGCCCGGTCCCAGTAAAAGAATCCGAGGTGCTGACCCCAGCGGGGTTCCCGGAGGCCACTGCCCCAGCGGGGTTCCCGGAGGCCACTGCCCCAGCGGGGTTCCCGGAGGTCACTGCCCCGGGTGGGGTTCAGAAAGTCACTGCCCCGGGTGGGGTTCAGAAAGTCACTGCCCCGGGTGGGGTTCAGAAAGTCACTGCCCCGGGTGGGGTTCAGAAAGTCACTGCCCCGGGTGGGGTTCAGAAAGTCTCAGCCCCAGGTGGGGTTCAGAAAGCAACTGCCCCGGGTGGGGTTCAGAGAGTCTCAGCCTCGAGTAAGGTCAATAGTGACCAGGTCCTAGCAAAGCACTCCAGTCAATCAGATGAGAAGGAAACAGATCCTGACTCTGATATCTCAACATCCATAACCTTTGATGGGGACTTAGCCCAATTTCTGGTGCTTTTCAAACACTATTACACAGTGCCGTAACTAGGTAGATGCGCTGTGTGCCTTGCACACAGCGCAGGATGACCTGGGGCGCAATCAGTCGGCCTCACAATTTACTCTCATGAGCTGTACTGCTAGCTCCGCCTCCCCCCGCCCCAAAGCCGGAGCTAGCAGTACAGCTCATGAAGCCGCGAGTAATGCCCGCCCCCCGCCTCCGTGATGATCTCCGCCTCCTCCCCCAGCCAAGCCCAGTGCAGCTGGAACTCTCTAGCAGCGGCGGAGTGCTACGCCGGGATGCCTAGCAGGTATGCTGAGGCTGAGCACTGATGGTGGCTGTGCTATCCCTCCCCCACCTCCCCCTCAACGCTGGCCCGATTCTTCTATGTACCGCTGCCACACTGGAGCCGCGGCTATGAGAAGTTGCTGGATGCCATAACCCATACGCAGCCAGCGCAGTGAGAGGTCGCCAGCCCAGATATGTGTGATACCGGGCCTCTCACTGCGCTGGCTGCGTATGGGTTATGGCATCCAGCAACTTCTCATAGCCATGGCTCCAGCGAGTACCTGCTGCTGACCTCAGCTCTCCCGGACACAAGCAGGATCATTGTAAGCGGGAGGGGGGCTGTCCGCCATTGCTGGTGGGAGTATGCCCCTCTATTACTACCCTAGCTCTCTCCAACCCCACACTGACACTCAGTCCCTATACATACACAGACACACACACACTGACAGACACACAGCCCCCTATACACACACTGACACACACTAACACACAGTCCCTATATACACACTGACACACACACACACTAACACAGTCCCTATATACACACTAACACACAGTCCCTATACACACACTGACACACACACACTAACACACAGTCCCTATACACACACTGACACACACACACACACACACAGTCCCTATACACACACTGACAGACACACACACTGACACACAGCCCCCTGCACCCAGCCTCTCACTAGCATCTCACACACTGCCCCCTATACCCAGCACCACACCCACTGCCCCCTGTACCCTGCACCTCGCACACACTGCCCCCTGTACCCTGCACCTCGCACACACTGCCCCCTGTACCCTGCACCTCTCACACACACTGTCCCCTGTACCCAGCACCACACATACTGCCCCCTGTACCCAGCACCACACACACTTCCCCCTGTACCCAGCACCACACACACTGCTCCATTTACCCTGCACCTCCCACACATTTCCCCCTGTACCCTGCACCAGTGCCGTAACTAGGTAGGTGCGCTGCCTGCCGTAACGTGTAAAAGGGGGACTCTGCCTGCCGTAACGTGTAAAAGGTGGACGCTATCTGCCTTAATGTGTAAAAAGGGGACGCTGTCTGCCGTAATGTGTAAAAATGGGGACGCTGTCTGCCGTAATGTGTAAAAAAGGTGACGCTGTCTGCCGTAATGTGTGAAAAGGGGACGCTGTCTGCTGTAATGTGTGAAAAGTGGACGCTGTCTGCCGTAATGTGTGAAAAGGGAACGCTGTCTGCAGTAATGTATAAAAAGGGGAATCTGTCCGCCGTAATGTGAAAAAGGGGCACTACCTGGTGTAGTGGCGCTACTGTGCGGCATAATTTGAATAATGGAGACTACTGTGCACCATTGTATGAATTGGTATTATTTTGTGGCCACACCCCTTTCCCGCGAAGCCATGCCCCTATATATTTTTGCGCGCGCCTACGGCGCGCACTGCCGCCGGTCTACGTTAAGGGGGGGGGGGCGCCGATGCCATTTCTTGCACACAGCGCTAAAATGTCTAGTTACGGCACTGATTACACTATTATGTTGTCTAGACCATTTCTGGGCATCACTTCAGAAAACCTTGGGCTCTATCTGATTTATTCTTTTAGAGGAGAGCCTTTTGAGTGGGCGACCAACCTAATGAAAGCTGAAGATCCCATTCTTCAGGATCCCCTAGCATTCTGTGATGCAATTATTAAAAGATATGGTTCCAAAGAAATTGGTTCAGGTTCCTCTAAGTCACCCGTCTTGTCTGCTGAGAGTCCACCAAATACTGTAAACTCCCAGCCCGTTGTTTTGACTGCAGGATGTGCTTTTCTGACTTCTTCTTCTAATAATAGTACTTTACCAGAAAGTTCAGCTCCCAAGGGTAAGAGACCTGTCTCTGATTTGAACGCAGCCTTGCTGGGTGGTACCATCAGTTCAGACAATGTTTGGGGAATTACCTTGGTCAGACCTAAAGAGCTTTGTAAAAAGAAGAAGAAGAAAAAGAAATAATTTTTGACTCTTGCCTTGATAAAAAAAAAAAAAAAAAAAGGATTTTTTTTTCCTTGTCTTGTGTCCAGTGGCCACCATCAAGGGGAGGGCACTGTTACAAGTTGTTGTTACAGCTTGTTTTTTTTTTGTTTTCTTGTCTGTTAGACCAGTGTGTCAGGTTTTTTTTTGTTTTGTATCCCTTGTTCTGGATAGTCTGAATTTTGGGGTCTTTTGACCCCTCCTCAAGGGGGGGGGGTAATGTTATGAGCCACGGCTGTGGCTCATTCCTGTTTTGCATTTTTGTTCTGTATTTTATGTTATACTTCTGATTATGTTCCCCGTGGGTGTCATGGGGTGCTCGGAGCTCACCCTTAAGGAGGGGATACTGTTATGAACCACAGGTAGTGGTTCATTCCTATTTTATGTTTATAAAGTTGTCTTGCATGCCAGGATTTCCCGTTGCTCTGTTTTAGAATACTCTTGTCTGCTGCCGCTGGTGAGTCTGTGTAATTGCAGCTTGTTCCCATGTGTTCAGCCTCACCTGGCTGCTAATTGCATCTTGTCAGTTTAGAGTCATGCAACAGGGCAGCTGCATGGGATTATTAATTAGGCCTCTCTGTTATATGCTGGCTGACTGCAATTCACAGATGCTGGTGATATTTCTTGGTTTTCAGTCTGCTTGAAGTCTGACCTGGTTCCTGCCAGTCCCTGAGCTCCTGTATAGCAGTGTCTGATTAGCTGCTTCCTGTGTTGATTCCTGTGTCAGTCCCTGTGTCGATTCCTGTGTCTGATCCCGTGTCCTGCTGTGAGGCGTTCCTGCCCTGAGGTCCAGTGGCTTTGCCTATCCCTGGTCAAGTTCCTGGTTTCCTGGTGTCCACCGGTCTGTCGTTTGGGATTCTGCCTGTCCTCCAGTTCTGAGAGTGTGTGTCGGCATCATTGAGGGTTCCTGTCCGTTTGCCAGTATTCGTACCGGTTCCGTGAGTAGCTGCTCAGCCGCGTCCGTTGGCCTAGGCCGCTGTATTCCATTATTGTTTCTGTCCCTGGTGTTTTGCAGAGGGTTCTGCTTATGCTGTCACCGCCGGTACACAAAGGTATTGTGTCGGCGTGTGATCAGCATTTCCTTTGTTGTTATTTTCCTTTGGCGGTTTCTCCGCACATACTTTAGGTTTTTAGTTAGCTTGTAGCCCCTGGCCTGTTTGCTTAGTTAGAGGGCCTCTTGTTATCATCCTGTCTCGGATTTCCCTTTGTCTCTCACTAAGACCGGGGGGCATCGGAGTTGGGCAGACATAATCCGCCCTTCAAACGCGACTGCCAAGGGCTCAAGAAACCATAGTCTCGCAAGGGATTTCTGACAGCACGGGTGAGACAACAGAGTTAGGGCGCCAGGGGCTATTCCCTTTCCATTCCCCTTTCCCAGCGTTACGTCCTGGTGCTCTGGACTCACTTCATGAACATCTCCCTTGTTCTGAGCACCAGGAACCTAACACACTCGTCCTTCATGGGTCATGCGGGCGGTCATAAGACACTTAAATTCATTCAACGCTCCTACTGGTGGCCTCATCTCAGGACTGACGTTCAGGAATTCGTAGCTGCCTGTCCAAAATGTGCTCAGCATAAAAGTCCCAAGGGTCCACCAGCTGGGTTACTCCATCCTTTGCCGGTACCACTAAGACCATGGACGCATATTTCTATGGACTTTATTACAGATTTACCTACGTCTGGTGGGCGGAACACCGTATGGGTCATAGTTGACCGATTCTCTAAAATGGCACACTTTGTTCCTCTGGCTAATCTTCCATCTGCATCCCAGTTGGCAAAATTGTTTATAGCAGAGATCTTTCGACTCCATGGTCTACCACAGGAAATCGTGTTTGATAGAGGTCCTCAATTTGTGGCCAAGTTTTGGAGATCCCTATGTTCTGCTCTTGGCGTGAAATTAAACTTCTCCTCAGGATATCATCCCCAAACGGATGGTCAAACAGAGAGAGTGAATCAGGATCTGGAGACTTTTCTGCGTTTATTCATGTCCTCCTCACAGGACGACTGGTTGGACTTCCTCCCATTCGCAGAATTTGCCCATAACAATCTTTATCACTCTGCCACAAAATCTTCTCCATTCTTCATTAATTATGGTTACCATCCAAGAGTTCCTGACTTCCAACCTCTGCCTACACTCGAGGTTCCTGCCGCAGAGTCAACACTTCGACAATTTACTGAAGCCTGGAAACAAGTTCACAAGACTTTGCTCAAGACATTCAAGAGATATAAGACCTATGCAGATCTGAAACGAAAAGCTGTACCAAGCCTTAAGATAGGAGATCGAGTTTGGGTTTCCACACGTAACCTAAGATTAAAGGTTCCTACAAAAAAAAGTTTGCTCCCAGATTTATTGGGCCTTACCCAATCGAAAAAGTGTTGAATCCTGTGGCTTACAAAGTGAAATTACTTCCGCAGTTGAGAATTCCTAATGCATTTCATATTTCTCTCTTAAAACCATTGGTACTTAATCGGTTCAGAGCCGCTGTGCCTAAATCACCCAAGATCCAATCAGCACATGGAGACGAATTTGAGATTCACAAGATCCTCGATTCTCGCAGACATTATGGTCGCATCCAGTACCTTGTTGATTGGAAGGGTTATGGGCCAGAGGAGAGATCTTGGGTAGATGCAGAGGATGTCCATGCTCCAAGACTTCTTCGGACATTTCATGCCAAGTTTCCAACTAAACCACATAGGTGTCCGGATTCCACCCGCAAAGGGGGGTACTGTCAGCGTCCGGAGTATTACCGGTACGCTGGGGCCGCGGGGCTGGCTTCCTTGGCGATGTGCGGGCAGCGGCGGAGGTGGGCTGCTGCGCCGGATCCGTGGGCAGCAGTAGCGGCGGTGAGGGGGTCCGCTCGTGGCAGCGGGACGCCGCTACTGTGGGTCACTCTTGCTGAGCCGTTGCTAGACCAGGGGCAATGAGCATTGTGGCTTTGCAAAAAGGTCTGCATTACGGGGCGCCGCCATGTTGGAGACCAAGTTTTAAGGATAGTTCCTGTTTCCTGTTTCTTCCAGCCAATCCAGGGGAAGCTCTCCCTATAAAAGGGGGCTGGTTTAGGACAGGGATGCCAGTGCTTCAAGTTACAACCCTGTTATAGGTGCTTTAGCCTGTGCTCCCAGGATTCCTGCTGTATTCTGGTTCCTCCTGATCCTGTTTGGTCGGTTCTCTGTTGCTGCTGCAGCCCTGCCGTCTCTAGCCTGTTACTGCCTGTGAAAGCGCTCCGGGAAAACCCGGTCCAGTAAGACTCTTTGGGCACAGTTGGCCCCGGGTCTTCTGCCTCGTCTTTCAAGCCACACTCCACAGATCTCCTTCACCAGCCACGCCTTTGTACCACCGACCACAGCCTGCAGATTATTATCTTCAGCCTCGTTTAACAAACCACAGTCCACAGTCCTTGTCTCCAGCCACGTCTTCAACCACCATCCACAGTTCCACAGTTCATCATATACAGTCTCGTCTTTCAAATCACAGTCCACAGTTCTTCGCCCCCTACCATGTCTTTAACCATCGTGCTCCAGCCTCGGTCCTCTACCTCAGTCCTGTACATAATAAATACTTTCCATTGACTCTCAAACCCCGCCTACATTCTTCATTGCTCCGTGTCCCATGCAAAGGAACTATATCCAGCCCCCTCATCTGGTTCATTCACAGCCTGCTACCTCCTCGGGCAAATCTCAACTACCGGATCCTCAAACTTTGCTAGACGTGACAAATAGGTCCTAAGTTAGCAAAAAAGCATTCAAAACATGTTTTAGCTATAAAGGTGGTGTTAGAAGTTACGAAGCCCCCTCTTTTACCACAAGGAGAGGGTTTACTTTAGTAAAGAAGTAATATAATTTTCCCTCCACCTCAGGAGTTGAACAGTCTCTTGGAGGGAGTCTGATTTAACCTGAAAAGAAATTTCAGATTCCCAAAAGGAATTCAGGCAGCTTATCTTTTGCCAAAAGGTGGGAGTCACCCCGCATTTTATACTGGGCCCTGTCATAAAAGAGAAAAAGATGTTTCTCCCTGCGCCTGGAATGGCTTCACTTAAAGAGCCGACAGACCGCAAGTGAGTGAGGTGATCTATTGATGTGGCCAATAGGAAACTACTCAGGCCTACCATTGTCTGTGCGTGGGTGAGTAGTTCTATTGAAAAGTGGTCAGAAAACTTGTCATTAGACATTGACACAATAGATGGAGACGAGATACTCCTAACGTTAGGTCATATCAAAGACGCTGCTGCGTACGTACTAGAAACCGTGAAATATATTGGTCTCTTGGGATCAAGAACCGCTACCATGCAGTATCCGCTCAGAGGGCCTTGTGGATTCGCCAGCGGAATGCTGATGCAGATTCCAAAAGAAATATGGAGGCTCTCCCGTATAAAGGTGAGGCCTTGTTTGGTGATGGGCTGGATGCGTAAGTCTCAGCGGCTACAGCAGGTAAGTTGACATTCTTGCCTTCTGCTCCTGCACCAGCAAAAAAGACACATCACTCTCACATGTAGTCCTTTCGGCCCAACAAATACAAAAAGGCCAAAGGTTCCCCCTTCTTTGCAGGTAGGGGAAGGGGAAAAGGAAAGAAGTCTGCAGCGTCTCCATGATCCCAGGAGCAGAAGTCAACCCCTGCTCCTGCCGAATCTGCAGCATGGCACTGGGGCTCCCTTGCGGGAGTCCGCTCGGGTGGGAGCACGTCTGAAACTTTTCAGCCAAATCTGGATTCAATCTGGCCTGGACCCATGGGTCTTACAAATAGTGTCCCATGGGTACAAACTAGAGTTTCATGACGTCCCCCCATGCCGAGTTTTCAAATTGACCTTGCAGCTTCTCTTCCAGGAAGAGAGGCATTAACAACGGCAATTCAAAAATGACGTCAGGATCAGGTCATTGTCCTGGTATCCTTGTCACAGCAAGGAGAAGGTTTTTATTAAACCTCTTCGTAGTTCCAAAGCCGGATGGCTCGGTCAGACCGATTTTAAACCTGAAAAATCTGAATCTCTACCTGAAAAGGTTCAAGTTCAAGATGGAATCCCTGAGGGTAGTGATTTCTAGTCTGGAGGAGGGGGACTTCTTGGTGTCAGTAGACATAAAGGATGCTTACTTGCATGTTCCCATTTATTCTCCTCACCAAGCTTATCGGAGATTCGCAGTACAGGATTACCATTACCAGTACCAGACGTTGCCATTCGTACTCTCCCCGGCACCGAGGGTATTCACCAAGGTGATGGCGGAGATGATGGTCCTCCTTCATCAAATAGGAGTCAATATAATTCCTTATCTAGACGATCTCCTGATAAAAGCGAGATTCAAGGAACAGTTGGTGCAGAACATCGCACTCTCCCTGTCAATACTCCAACAACACGGTTGGATCATGAATTTTCCAAAGTCGCAGTTGGAACCGACGACAAGATTGTCCTTTTTAGGGATGATTCTGGACACAGAAGTACGGAGAGTATTTCTTCCAGTGGAAAAGGCTCTGGAAATCAAGAAAATGGTCAAACAAATATTGAAACCAACAAGCGTGTCGATCCATCAATGCATTCGGTTGTTGGGGAAAATGGTAGCGGCCTACGAGGCCATACAGTTTGGCCGATTTCATGCCAGAGTATTCCAGTGGAACCTGTTGGACAAGTGGTCCGGATCCCACCTATACATGCACCGGAAAATAATCCTGTCCCCCAAAGCCAGGATTTCGCTCCTGTGGTGGCTACACAGTTCTCACCTTCTAGAGGGACGCAGGCTTGGGATTCAAGACTGGGTCCTAATAACCACGGATGCAAGTCTCCGAGGCTGGGGAGCTGTCACACAGGGGGAAAGCTTCCAAGGAAAATGGTCAAGTCAGGAAGCCTGCCTTCACATAAACGTTCTGGAATTGAGAGCCATTTACAATGGCCTTCTACAAGCGGTACATCTTCTTCAAGATCATCCCATGCAGATCCAGTCGGAAAATGTAACAGCAGTCGTGTACATAAACAGGCAAGGTGGAACGAAAAGCAGAGCGGCAATGGCAGAGGTGACAAGGATTCTCCTCTGGGCAGAAAGACATGTTAGAGCTCTGTCAGCAATTTTCATTCCGGGAATGGACAACTGGGAAGCAAACTTCCTCAGCAGACACGATCTCCATCCAGGAGAGTGGGGCCTCCACCAAGAAGTCTTCGCAGAGGTGACAAGTCTTTGGGGAGTTCCTCAAGTAGACATGATGGCATCTCGTCTAAACAAGAAGCTTCAGAGATATTGTTCCAGGTTGAGAGACCCTCAAGCAATAGCAGTGGATGCACTGGTGACCCAGTGGGTGTTTCGGTCGGTATATGTTTTCCCTCCACTTCCACTGATTCCAAAAGTTCTCAAAATAATAATGAGAAGAAGAGTTTGAGCAATCGTCATTGCCCCAGACTGGCCAAGGAGGGCTTGGTTTCCAGATTTTCAGGAGTTGCTCATAGAAGATCCTCAGCCTCTTCCTCCTCGAGAGGACCTACTACAATAGGGGCCGTGTGTGTATCAAGACTTACCACGGCTACGTTTGCCGGCATGGCTGTTGAGAGTTGGGTCCTAGCCCGAAAGGGTATTCCCAAGGAAGTCATCCCCACTCTTATTCAGGCCAGGAAAGGAGTAACGTCTAAACATTACCACCGTATTTGGAAAAAATATGTGTCTTGGTGTGAATCCAAGAAGGCTCCTATGGAAGAGTTTGAGTTGGGACGTTTTCTCCATTTTCTGCAGGCTGGTGTGGATGCGGGCCTTAGATTGGAGTCAATCAAGGTCCAAATTTCGGCCTTATCAGTTTTCTTTCAAAAACAATTGGCTTCTCTTCCAGAAGTTCATACCTTCATGAAAGGGGTTTTGCACATCCAGCCTCCATTTGTGCCTCCAGTGGCACCATGGGACCTTAATGTAATGTTGCAGTTCCTTCAATCGAGTTGGTTTGAACCTCTACAGGAGATAGAGTTGAAGTTTCTCACTTGGAAAGTGGTGATGCTTTTAGCCTTGGCATCCGCAAGGCGGGTGTCTGAGTTGGGGCCTTGTCTCACAAGAGCCCTTACCTGATCTTCCATGAAGATAGGGCAGAGTTGAGAACTCACCAACATTTTCTTCCGAAGGTGGTTTCATCTTTCCACATAAACCAACCTATTGTGGTGCCAGTGGCTACTGACACGTTCACTGAGTCAAAGTCTCTAGATGTGGTTAGGGCTTTGAAGATTTATGTCGCTAGAACAGCTCGGATACAGAAACCAGAGGCTCTGTTTGTCCTGTATGCTCCCAACAAGATTGGGTGTCCTGCTTCCAAGCAGACCATTGCGCGCTGGATCAGAGGTACGATTCAGCACGCTCATTCTTCGGCTGGTTTGCCGTTGCCGAAGTCAGTGAAGGCCCATTCTACAAGGAAGGTGGGCTCGTCCTGGGCGGCTGCCCGGGGGGAAGGGGGTCTCGGCATTACAACTTTGTCGAGCAGCTACTTGGTCAGGGTCAAACATTTTTGCTAAATTTTATAAGTTTGACACTTTGGCCGATGAGGACCTCAAGTTTGGTCAATCGGTGCTGCAGGGTCATCCGCACTCTCCAGCCCATACTGGAGCTTTGGTATAAACCCATGGTCATGAAATGGACCCCAGCATCCTCTAGGACGTATGAGAAAACAGGATTTTAATACCTATCTGTAAATCCTTTTCTCTTAGTCCATAGAGGATGCTGGGCGCCCGACCCAGTGCGTACTTTACCTGCAGTTTTGTTCAGTTAGTTACACAAGCTGTGTTACATTTGTTTTCAGCATGTTGCTGTAAATGGTTCATGCCTGTTGGCGTGTGTTATGTTGAATGCCATGTTGTGCGGCATGGTTGAGGTGTGAGTTGGTATGATTCTCACCGTTAGTATAAATGTAAATCCTTTCCTCGAAATGTCCGTCTCCCTGGGCACAGTTTCTATAACTGAGGTCTGGAGGAGGGGCATAGAGGGAGGAGCCAGTTCACACCCTTGAAAAGTCTTACAGTGCCCATGGCTCCTGCGGAACCATCTATATGAAATGGACCCCAGCATCCTCTACGGACTAGGAGAAAAGGATTTACCGGTAGGTATTAAAATCCTTCCCCCCCTTCCAGTAGCCAAAGGGACTCTTGGGTTTTTATATACAACTGAACAAATGCAGTGGGATACAGTGCATGGAACCAGAGGCGGAACTACCGCCAGTGCAACCAGTGCGTTGCACTGGGGCCCGCCACTGTCCAGGGGCCCAAAGCATGTAATGAGTCAAACTGACTCATTACATGCCGCTGTGTGCTGCGGGCAACCGCTGCCCGCAGCACACAGCCGCCCGGACAGAGGAGAGGAGCGCAGCGGTATGGGGGAGAAGGAGGAGGAGGGAGGTGGAGGAGGGAGCCGCAGCAGCACTTTACTACTGGTTGAGGCGCTGCTGCTGCTGTCCCTCTGCTTCACTATAGGCTGTCTTCCGAGAACAGCCTATAGTGAAGCAGAGGGGCAGCAGCAGCGCCTCCACCAATAACACAGCGCTGCTGCGGCTCCCTCCTCCACCTCCCTCCTCCTCCTTCTCTCCTGCCCGGGAATCGTGACCAGAAGCTGCAGCGAGGAGCCTGAGCCAGCGGAGAGGGTAAGTATAATTCTCTTTCTTTCTGTCTTTCTTTCCATGTACAAAAAGGGGGACTGTCTGCCGCAATGTGTAAAAATGGGGAATCTGCCTGCCGCAATGTGTAAAAAGGGGGAATCTGCTTGCCGCAATGTGTAAAAAGGGGGAATATGCTTGCCACAATGTGTAAAAAGGGGTAATCTGCCTGCCGCAATGTGTAAAAAGGGGGAATCTGCCTGCCGTAATGTGTAAAAAGGGGGAATCTTTGCTGCAATGTGTAAAAAGGGGGAATCTGCCTGCCGTAATGTGTAAAAAGGGGGAATCTTTGTCGCAATGTGTAAAAAGGGTGAATCTGCCTGACGTGATGTATAAAAAGGGTGAATCTGCCTGACGTGATGTGTAAAAAGGGGGAATCTGTCTGCCGTGATGTGTAAAAAGGGGACGCTGTCTGCCGCAATGTGTAAAAAGGGGGAATCTGCCTGCCGTAATGTGTAAAAAGGGGGATGTTGTCTGCCGTAATGTGTAACAAGGACACGCTGTCTGCCGTAATGTGTAAAAAGGGCACGCTGTCTACCGTTATGTGTAAAAAGTGTACGCTGTCTGCCGCTATGTTTAACAAGGGCACACTGTCTGCCGTTATGTGTAAAAAGTGTACGCTGTCTGCCGTTATGTGTAACAAGGGCACGTTGTCTGCTGTTATGTGTAAAAAGGGCACGCTGTCTGCCGTTATGTGTAAATAGGGGAACGCTGTCTGCCGTAATATGGGGAAAAAGGGGACGCTGTCTGCCGTAATGTGTAAAAAGGGGACGCTGTCTGCCGTTATGTGTAAAAAGGGCACGCTGTCTACTGTTATGTGTAAAAAGTGTACGCTGTCTGCCGCTATGTTTAACAAGGGCACACTGTCTGCCGTTATGTATAAAAAGTGTACGCTGTCTGCCGTTATGTGTAACAAGGGCACATTGGGGTATATTTACTAAGGTCCCGATTTTGACCGAGATGCCGTTTTTTCTTCAAAGTGTCATCTCGGTAATTTACTAAGCAAAAATCACGGCAGTGATGAGGGCATTCGTAATATTTTGGAAGTCCTTGGAAAAAATCACGAATCAATACACCATCGGTCAAATACGCCTGCAATTTGGTAGAAATCGGGAATTTACTAAAAAGTGCAAAACACAAACACTGCCGACAATAGCCAAACACTGCCGTGCTAAAATACAAAACGTGAAAAAGTGCTAAAAAAAAAACAGACCTGCTTTTTTATCCCGTGTTTGTATAGGCATGCACGGATCCATGAGATCCTTGCATGTTTTTCAGTGGGAAGGGGGGGGGGGAATGTTATAAATTTTCATTAAAAAAATGTGTGGAGTCCCCCCTCCTAAACCAAACCAGCCTCGGGCTCTTTGAGCCGGCCCTGGTTGCAAAAATATGGGAAAAAAATTGACAGGGGTTCCCCCATATTTAAGCAACCAGCACCGGGCTCTGCGCCTGGTCCTGGTTCCAAAAATACGGGGAACAAAAAGAGTAGGGGTACGCCATATTTTTGAAACCAGCACCGGGCTCCACTAGCTGGACAGATAATGCCACAGCCGGGGGTCACTTTTATACAGTGCCTTGCGGCCGTGGCATCAAATATCCAACTAGTCACCCCTGGCCGGGGTACCCTGGGGGAGTGGGGACCCCTTCAATCAAGGGGTCCCCCCCCAAGCCACCCAAGGGCCAGGGGTGAAGCCCAAGGCTGCCCCCCCCCCCCCCATCCAATGGGCTGCGGATGGGGGGCTGATAGCCTTTGTTCAAAGTAATGAATATTGTTTTTAGTAGCAGTACTACAAGTCCCAGCAAGCCTCCCCCGCAAGCTGGTACTTGGAGAACCACAAGTACCAGCATGCGGCGGAAAACCGGGCCCGCTGGTACCTGTAGTACTACTACTAAAAAAATACCCCAATAAAGACATCACACACACACACCTTGAAAGTATAACTTTAATACATACATGCACACCAACATACATACAGACTTACCTATGTTCCCACGCAGGTCGGTCCTCTTCTCCAGTAGAATCCATGGTGTACCTGTAGAAAAAATTATACTCACATAATCCATGGTTGAAGGCTCCTCTGCTTGTAATCCTTTTGTAATCCACGTACTTGAAAAAATAAAAAAAACGGACACCCGACCACGAACTGAAAGGGGACCCATGTTTTCACATGGGATCCTTTTCCCCGAATGCCAGAAACCCACTCTGACTGATGTCTAAGTGGATTTCTTCAGCCAATCAGGGAGCGCCACGTTGTGGCACCCTCCTGATCGGCTGTGTGCTTCTGTACTGTATGACAGGCGGCACACGGCAGTGTTACAATGTAGCGCCTATGCGCTCCATTGTAACCAATGGTGGGAACTTTCAGGTCAGCGGTTGACCGAAAGTGACCTCACCGCTGACCTGAAAGTTCCCACCATTGGTTACAGCACTCACTTATTCCTAGAGTTGGGGTGCAACACGGTTTGTGACCACATTGCTTAGACAGAAATCACGGGGGCTCTGCACTCGCTATATTAACTAACAATAATATACAGTGGAGTTTTAGTTCTTGTGTTGATCAATGCATTTAAGCCTGCAACCCCGAGCAAGGGAAATGAAAATAACTATCACATTAGTGATAAACTTTATGTATGCTATCTGGTCTAAATCTCACAGTAACTTTGCTTATATGCATGGCAGTCATTATTAACTGGATGATGATGGGTTTTTATTTCTTCTTTTTATTTGTAAACATCAACTTGTCTCTCCCTAAATAAGTAACCAGACCCAGTGCAACCCATGGCTGTCAGGGCTTGTGGGACCTTGTAGGACTAAAAATGACAGAATAACCTAGCAGTCAAGGCTTACTTAAACATGTAATTCCACAAACGTAGTTAATAGTAAAATAAAAATACAAACATTGATTTTAGAATTGGCTTATTTGATAAATTCTGAGCTAAATCCTTCATCTAACCCTGTATTATTCTAGTTGCAGGGTCTCCTGATTGCAGATCAATCTCCTGATTGCAAGGTTTTTAAGTAAAATGCAATTATTCAATTTGAGGACACTGACACAATATTTTATATACAGTAGCTGTGATGTATTATTTACAAGAATAGCGAAGCACACAAAGATGTGATAATGCAATCAAATATAATGCAGTTTAATATAAAAACCTTGTTAGAGGATATTTATATTAAAACAGAATATGGTTATACTATAAAATAACAATAAAGAGATAAGGCCCCCATACATTAGCACAGTGGCAGGCTGGACTTGGGGGGGCGGGAGGGTGCCATTTGCCCCCCACGCTGGTGCAATTTTGCAGTATGAGGGAAGTTGGTCTGCTCTGTATACATAAACCTGGCAAGGTAAGGGCAGTGTGGCCGGTGCTGTCTCCCAATGTTTTAAACCCAGGCAAGGCAACTGCCTCAGCCTGCCACACTCAGTCATAGTCAGCCTCAATTGTGGGAGCCTACCGCAACTGAGGATATGCCACCAGGACACTGGGGTGCGTGCCCTGGTCCCAGTAGTCCCCAGCTCATTGTCTCTAATCTTCGGATACCCGTCTCCTCCTTCTGACCCTGACACCATTACTTCCGCCTCTAATCCACTCCTCTCCACGATCTCCGCCTCCTCATCCTGTCTTCCGGCTCCTCCACCTTTTATCCCAGGCTCCCCTTCTTGTTATCTTACCCCGGTGCCTCTCCTACTCCTTCTCATGTTATGGCTCATTTTCAATCTGCACTGTTACAGTGCAGCACTGTCACTGAGGAGAAGCCGGCATTTTGGTGTCACCCCCTCGGCTGGTGACACCCAGGTGCGGCCCTCATCCCCCGCACCCCAATAGTGAAGTCACTGAAGTTTAATATCTTCCACTGGTCACTGTATCAAACATTGGACCGTATGTCAAAGTCAGAGTTGGCCGGTAGAGCAGGTTCCAGGCTGAACTCAGATTTTTTTTTAAAGCAGCAACCATTTACAAGGCATGGTTTTCCACTTTAAAAAAAGTCTGAGTTCTGCCGCTGACCCGGACTTCATTACATCCAGCCTTTCGTGTGCCTGTTACCCACTACCAATTCCCCTAAAAGCCCCTTCTATCATCTTGTAACTGCAGTTGGATATGGGTTGTTGGGTCAACACAACTTAGGTTGACAGTCATTAGGTCGACCACTGAAGGTCGACATTGGCATTAGGTCGACATACAGTAGGTCGACATGGGCATTGGGTCGACATGTACTAGGTCGACAGATGAAAAGATCGACATGAGTTTTTGGCTTTTTTTTGGTGGTGTTTTCTTTGTAAAAAGTGACGGGGAACCCCAATTAGTGCACCTAGTTTACTCGCCATGCTTCAGGCAAGGTTACTGTTCCCAATTGTAGTCCATGTGGACCGTAAAGTATGAAAAAGTCCTAAAAAAAAATTTTTTTTAAACTCATGTCGACCTTTTGACCTGTTGACCTAGTACATGTCAACCTAATGCCCATGTCGACCTAGTACATGTCAACCTAATGCCCATGTCGACCTTCAGTGGTTGACCTAAGTTGTGTTGACCTAAAAACCGTGAAGACTCGGAACAAGGCGATCGGGGTGTCCCTGCCAGAGACTGACATACTGAGGGGGAGCCGCCCTGCCCGGGGGGAGTTCAGCGGGAAAGCCCGGGACGTGATCAGCAACATCGGAAAACTGAAGGATTTTCTCCTGGAGCACAGAAAGGATTACATAAATGCTTGCAGCCTTGAGGAAGGGAGAGATCCCGAAACGCGTCGGCACTATATGACAGGATAACAACTGTGGGAAGGAGACTCATCAGACGGACAGAGTTGTGTGGACTTTGGAGACGGGTTCCGGAGCCGGTATCTCCCTATCTTGACATCTTAAGGCACACACACCTCATGAAAATCTGGTAATTCTCCACCTTTACTTCTACGCACTAGGATGTCTGTTCTATATATTGACACCAGCTATTAACATCAGAAAGGCACTGTTAAAAGCTTTGATTTTACCTTAACTCTGGTAAACCTCCATCTATTACCATATATTTTTGAATTGCCTGTTCATTTGGCTATATTCACAAATTTTTATTGTCTGAATAAAAAATTGTTTTATTTAACATACTACACTATATTTGGAATTATCTCTTTCACGCCCACATGTGGATTCCATTTATCCGAAGTACCGGATAGAACCTACGACAGAGACTACATAAGGGAAGTATCAATTGTATATTGTTACCTGATAAGCGCACCGCATCTGGTCTAACTTTCTGCATACTTATATCTAACGACCGTATTCCCTGCAGTTCCAGCATGAACACTACATTATATATCACACTTTTTGAATGTTTCATTTATTTCATAATAATCAAAAGATTTAATCTTCACTGTCAAATGCATCAGCCCACTTGTCTTCCGAGTCTGACAATTCCATGCTGTGGGATTCCACTTACTGTTTCTCACAACAGCATGCAATCTGACAGCTAAAACAAGTTTGTACTTTTGGAAACATATTTTTCTTCTTTCTTCTTGTGTTCACCATATGCACAGCCAATATACAATAGCTATCTGTGATTGACTCCAAGATCTCTCTAGTGATCTGTGAATATCTTGCCACTACAGTGTAATAAACCCTGGAATGCAGGGCCGGATTAAGCCTTGGGGGTGCCTGGGGCACTTAAGACAAGGGGGCCCCCGGTGGATAGTGGGGATGTATATTAGATTGTGCATACCTCCCAACACAACCAATTCCAGGGTGGACAAAATGCTCTCTATCTGGACTTTCCTCTTAATATACTGTATGATTGGTGTCACCTGTGTTGAACTATTTAATTGATAAGAAAGGTGTTTCAACACAGGTGATTGCAATCATAAATTAAGACAGCATGTTATCCCTCCAGGACAGGATCATGTTGGGAGATATGGATTGTGTATATTAAATTTAACCCAATGGTGTATATTAGATTTAAACTAATAGTTTAATAATGAATAGTTTAATAATGCCTGGTTACTGTTTATAGTGAAACCTAATTGAATGACAACTATTTTATACAATTTTAGTGTAGTGGAACAAAGACAATTTAAACAACCTTAGAATACACATAGAAAAAAAATCTGTAATTTGTCACATGCAAGAATAGCAGCAACAGCCTCTGTACTACTTACACACTGGGACAGGACTCAGGAGGACTCTCTATGTGTCTCTCTCTAGATCCTCAGGTTACTCAGGACTCAGACACCCAGGCGGGGAGGAGAAGATGGAATCCCTGTGTCACTTACAGCTCTCCCCACCCTCCTATCTCTACTCTGGTTGTAAAGCTCCATCGGTAGCTTATGAAACCCGATACTTGCCTGCAATGCATACAGTCCTGCTCGCATTCTGGCTGTCTGGTTCTGCTACTGCATGAGAGGGAAAGCTATTGATGTTAGTGTGCTTTGGCTGGGGGGCCCCTAACAAAGGGGGGCCCGGGGTAAAGAATGCCCTGCAGAACCCCTTTAATCTGGCTATGCTGGAATGTCCTTTGCGTCAAACTACTGCTTGACCTTTGTA
The DNA here is from genome assembly GCF_028390025.1 of Pseudophryne corroboree. Taxonomy (NCBI): domain Eukaryota; kingdom Metazoa; phylum Chordata; class Amphibia; order Anura; family Myobatrachidae; genus Pseudophryne; species Pseudophryne corroboree. Next base: position 440,108,241 of record NC_086449.1, on the reverse strand, counting down.
TTGTGCATTGCTTATTTCTATGTACCTATGTATACCAAACTTAGACTGTTGTTAGACTATTCTATTAGTATTACCTCCTTGTGCCTCTCCCATTCACGTGTACTAGATCCTGCTTCAGCTACTTTCTACTTCTGTCCTTGCACACACCACAGTATGCCATGCTCAGGTTTGTTGTTACAGCCTTCATGATTACTGTACTAATGTTTGGTACTTGCTCCAGGTATACTGGTCTGGTTCCCAGGCTGAGTCCGAGCCACAGTCTAACATCAGTTGCCTGGACCTGATTCACTCTTTCTAAATAACTGATACATTGACATCACAGTGTGAACGAAAAAAAGCAGAAGAGGGTACAAAGAAAGCAGCAAATCAAAATAATGACACTGTGCATTCTTAGGGGGGTATTCAAGTGATATATCACGCCCAATCTTCTTTCTAGAGTGATCCCCGTTATTGCGCATATTGTGCACATAGTAATCAGATTTAGCTGCGTAAAGGGCTGGGAGCCCTCGCTACCCCTGGGGTAGCGAGCTGAAATTATTATACCATGCCCGTCAGAAGAAACAGAACAGGTGTGGAAGGGAGGTGAAAAGAATTGAATTCCACCCTCAATGCTGTTCTTCCTCTGTTTATTATGATTATTTTGGTACCTCTGTAAGGAAAATTAAACTATTGCAATACCAAAAATATGCAGCTACTCCCTCAATATCATCACTGTAAAAATACAAAAATATCAAGTGCGTCCATTCCCAAATACATCAAGCTTGCATTCATAGAGTGTCCAATAGTTTATACAGTGGCTTAGACTCCTTGTCGCTAACTTAATCAGAGCAGCAGCTTATCAGATAATGAGGGTCACCTCACTCAATAAATACATGTTATACACTCGGCATCCAATAAACAATTGCACTCTAATATATGTTCAAGCAATAATAGTAGTCGGATACTTATCAGATAGTAATTACCAGATTGATCATATATTCAGTATGTTCGGTACATAGCTCCCAACATAAAAAAAAAAAAAAACCACAATGGTATAATATTGCATGAACAGTCCATTTCCTCTAAAACAGAAGAAACATCCAGTGCTCCAATAGGGGGGAAATTGTGCCACACAGATGTTAAGTGCAGTCACCAGAAGTGTTACCCCTAACTTCACTGGAAATTCACCACGTGTATAAGAGATGATAAATGGATGCTTACACATTGCTTACATGTAAGTCAGCTGTTGATGAGCACATAAAGGTTTCTTTTCCCCGTCACTTGAATTTATAAGCTGGATGACAACTACTAGACTGTCCACCCATCGGGCAAAAAAAAGCATCTTTTATTGAAACAGAGATTTCCATAAAATCAAAAGTAGGGATCATAAACAGCATACATCCGCATATAAGGTCAGATGTTATAATCACCAGTTGCAAGGAGATAGAAACCCCGGGTTGCCTCATGCTCCAGGTGCGACTAAAATAATGCTGTGTGAAATGTATGTCTATCCCTGGTCACGTTTCCAATGCGTTTCAACGCACCTGGCGTCTTTGTCAAAGATGTTTACAGTTATCAAGTTCTGAGTATGTTCAGTGTATTTAAAGACAGCTTCTGATGCTACCCACTGAAATATAAGTATCCCACTAGCTGTGCTAGGTAGGCCCATTTCTTTTCTTAATGCAGATATTAAATTATTTACTGAAGTCCTTAACCCTGTGACCTCCATGAATGACCCAGACCAAGTGGGCTTTGTTCCCCTCAGACATGCTCTGAATAACCTCAGGCTAATTGTCACCTTAATTGCTCATATTAATCAGTAGAAGATCTCCTCAGCAGCCCAGGCCGCAAAGAAGGCATTTGAAAGGCTATCCTTTTCATTTCTGCTTCAGCCTATAAAAATTCATCTTCTTTGGCAATGTTGCCATCTCTGCCTTATGATCAGCTTTTCTAAGCTAACTATCTTCCTCTGTTGCATAACATTAAACTAATTTCACTTGTTGGAATCCACTAAGTATTTCCTGGTATTTATTCTAAACACTACCAGTCAAGTCCCCATATTTCTCAATATGGGATAGATTTACTTGGAAGGGAAACCGCCAAGGTCTAAAAGAGCATGTCTCTGCTGTTAATGGTGGTTTGGTACTCCCTGGTTTTAAACAGTGGTTTTATATTGAAACCGCCCTCTCTCAAGACAAGAAAGTACATCCTGGGATTTCATCAAGTATAGATTGTTTCCTCCATCTTGCTGCAGATATGTGCTGTTAGTATTCCTACATTCCATTGGAAAGCTTTATTCAAACCCAGTATCAGGAACGTAAGCTATGCCAACCTACTCATTTTAATTATCAATGCATATGCAACCCAGGAAGTAAATGGTCTCTAACCATTTTGTATGCTACAATTGTGTCCCCTTCTTCCCAATGTGTGGAATCTTTTGATACTGCTTGGGAAATAAATCTGGGAGTGTCTGTGGACCAGAAGGTGTGGCCACTCACCCATCAAAATTTGCAAAGGCATCTGTTAATACAGCTGAAAATGCTTACTTATTCCCCACCAGAGCACACTCTATTCATCCACAATGTAAAAATATATATATACTGGCGCCGGCTGTAAAACCTATAAGGGACAGTAATCAGTTGATAAAAAGTCACGTGTTTTTAATAAACATAAAATAATATAATATATTTAAAAATGTCTCAGAAGTATCACAATTACTTTATCTGTTTCTAAGTCAGAAGCAAAAGATGTTGATTCGGACCGATTGGATCCCACTCATAGTGTATATTATAGGTATGGCTTCCTGAGGAAGCTGGCAGCCATTAGACCAGCGAAACGCGTTGAGCCAAGGACACTGACCACCAGTCTTGGATCCACCTGATATTTCCGGTACTACCTGGACTCTTTGCCCCTATTGGACACTAAAAGCCCATTGCTAAAACTGAGATCCTGGGGACAACATCCATAAGGACTGGGTAATACTATTCTATTGAGTGAACCATAATATAATGAGGAGGGAGCCCTAATCGGAGACTGTGTACCTATAATATACACTATGAGTGGGATCCAATCGGTCCAAATCAACATCTTTTGCTTCTGACTTAGAAACAGATAAAGTAATTGTGATACTTCTGAGACATTTTTAAATATATTATATTAATTTATGTTTATTAAAAACACAACTTTTTATCAACTGATTACTGTCCCTTATTGGTTTTACAGCCGGCGCCAGTATATATATATTTTTACATTGTTGTTTCATTACATTTAGGGGCTGACCCCCCCCTTTACTGGCTGCCGCTGACAGCGCACTCATACTTTTTCCCGTTTCTATTCATCCACAGACTTGTGATTTGTGCTGGAGGTGCTGCAGCATGAAGTGTACTTATGATCATGTTTGGTGGGAATGTCCAGCTATTTTGAAATTCTGGGATGATATTTTAGTCCTTATTACCCAGGTTCTGACATGTTTGGCTCTCAACTATCCATTGGCTTTCTTATTGTGTAAACCTGCGAGATCACTTAGTACACTGGCAAATCAGTAGGTCCAAACATATTTGCCAGCAGACACTGCAAATAGCCATAGCCTAGAAAAGGCAAACCCTCCTTCCATGACTGCTATGATCAAATAAATCTGATACATTATGTGGTAGTAATGGAGTATTTTACCAAGCTATTGCATAACAATTTGGAAGCCTTTCACAGGGTTGGGTATCCCCAGCACTGCTACAATGGTTGTCCCCCTCCTGGCGCTATATAGATGTATCAAAGTGTCTTTAACCCTTAGAAGCCTCCTATTGGTACCCTATTTTCCATACAACTCTATCAGTGCCAGCTGTTGTTTACGTGCAAACCCCCCCCCCCCCCCCCCCCAATCCTTTCCCCCATGTATAGCTCCGTTCCTGTTTGGAACAGGGATAAAGTTGAATGATGCGTGTTTTGCCCCTCCAGTGAAGTCTTGTTTGCATTCTCACCTGAACGTGAACAAGCCTCCTTTGGACAGGGGATACGCACATCATTCAACTGATCCCCATTCCAGGGTCAGACACCTTGGGGTATATTTACTAAAATTCGTATTTTTCTAAATGAGGTTAAAGTTCAAACACGAATGACAAACCAGCCTCGGGCTCTTTGAGCCGGTCCTGGTTCACAAAATATGGGGGAAAAAATGACATGGGTTCCCCCATATTTCATAAACCAGCACCGGGCTCTGCGCCTGGTCCTGGTTCCAAAAATACGGGGGACAAAAAGCGTAGGGGTCCCCCGTATTTTTGAAACCAGCACCGGGCTCCACTAGCCAGGTACATAATGCCACAGCCGGGGGACACTTTTATAGTGGTCCCTGCGGCCCTGGCATTACATACCCAACTAGTCACCCCTGGCCGGGGTACCCTGGAGGAGTGGGAACCCCTTAAATCAAGGGGTCCCCCCTTCCAGCCACCCAAGGGCCAGGGGTGAAGCCCGAGGCTGTCCCCCCCATCCAAGGGCGGAGGATGGGGGGCTGATAGCCTTTTGAAAAAATGTGAATATTGTTTTTAGTAGCAGTACTACAAGTACCAGCAAGCCTCCCCCGCAAGCTGGTACTTGGAGAACCACAAGTACCAGCATGCAGTGGAAAACCGGAAACCCGACCACGCACTGAAAAGGGTCCCATGTTTACACATGGGACCCCTTTCCCCGACTGCCAGGACCCCCCCCCCTGACTCCTGTCAAAGAGGGTCCATTCAACCAATCAGGGAGCGCCACGTCGTGGCACTCTCCTGATTGGCTGTGTGCTCCTGTAGTGTCTGTCAGGCTGCACACAGCAGAGATACAATGTAGCGCCTATGCGCTCCATTGTATCCAATAGTGGGAACTTTGCGGTCGGCAGTTGACCGAAAGTAACCTCACCGCTGACCGCAAAGTTCCCACCATTGGATACAATGGAGCGCATAGGCGCTACATTGTATCTCTGCCGTGTGCAGCCTGACATACACTACAGGAGCACACAGCCAATCAGGAGAGTGCCACGACGTGGCGCTCCATGATTGGCTGAAGGGACCCTCTTTGACAGGAGTCAGGGGGGGGAGGTCCTGGCAGTCGGGGAAAGGGGTCCCATGTGTAAACATGGGACCCCTTTCAGTGCGTGGTCGGGTTTCCGTTTTATTATTTTGCCAAGTACGTGGATTATACAAAGGTCAGATTCTACACTGGATTATGTGAGTATAATTTTTTTCACAGGTACCCCAAGGATTCTACAGGGACAAGAGGACAGAGCCTCGTGTGAACATAGGTAAGTATGTATATGTTTGGAGGTGTGCATGTATGTAATAAAATTATACTTTCACGGTGTGTGTGTCCTGTTTTTTTGGGGGTATTTTTTTAGCAGTAGTACTACAGGTACCAGCGGCCCAGTTTTCCACCGCATGCTGGTACTTGTGGTTCTCCAAGTACCAGCTTGCGGGGAGGCTTGCTGGGACTTGTAGTACTGCTACTAAAAACAATATTCACATTTTTTTCAAAAGGCTATCAGCCCCCCATCCGCTGCCCTTGGATGGGGGGGGGGACAGCCTCAGGCTTCACCCCTGGCCCTTGGGTGGCTGGAGGGGGGGACCCCTTGATTTAAGGGGTTCCCACTCCTCCAGGGTACCCCGGCCAGGGGTGACTAGTTGGGTATGTAATGCCAGGGCCGCAGGGACCACTATAAAAGTGTCCCCCGGCTGTGGCATTATGTACCTGGCTAGTGGAGCCCGGTGCTGGTTTCAAAAATACGGGGGACCCCTACGCTTTTTGTCCCCCGCATTTTTGGAACCAGGACCAGGCACAGAGCCCGGTGCTGGTTTATGAAATATGGGGGAACCCATGTCATTTTTTCCCCATATTTTGTGAACCAGGACCGGCTCAATGAGCCCGAAGCAGGTTTTGCTTAGGAGGGGGGACCCCACGCATTTTTTTTTTTTTTTTAAATTAACACTTTCCCACCACTTCCCACTAATAAACATGCACGGATCTCACGGATCCGTGCATGCCTATCAGAACACGGTAAAAAAAAGCAGGTCTATTTTAAAACTGCTTTTTTTTACGATTTGTATTTATTCACGGCAGTGTTTGGCTATTGCCGGCAGTGTTTGTGAAATACACATTTTAGTAAATGACCGAGTTCTATAACAGGCGTATTTGACCGATGGTGTATTCATTCGTATTTTTTTTCTTGGACTTCAAAAAAAATACGAATGCCCTCATCACTGCCGAGATTTGTGCTTAGTAAATTCCCGAGATGACACTTTGAAGAAAAAACGCAAAATCGGTCAAAATCGGGAGCTTAGTAAATATACCCCCTTGTGCTATCTCAAGTGTATACAGCGTATTTTGAGTTGGACACCTCCAGCAGCTTTTCCTTACTCAGATGCTCTCTCATCTGCACCAGTGCAATTCCCTGCAGTGCACACAGTGACAGGGTTTACACTGGATCATTAAGCAGAGAGCAGAAGCGCATCCTTTCTTTCAGTGTTGAAGGGAATACTCATCAGCCATCAAGTGCTTTTGCAAATGGAATGACAACAGTCCCCCTGCGATCTATCGCTAGGTTCTATCTTTCTGCTACCTTTAATTCAGAGAGCATTGCTACAGTATACACTGTAATTGTTTTACTGACATTGGATACAATTAATGACATTATACAAAATATCTGCTGGCCCTAACTGGATTAATACTTTAATATCAGTATTACTAAGCATATACTTACCAAGCAAATTAAATGGTCTGAATATAACTGATATTTTATGCACAGAGGTCAGATTTTTGTATTAAATACTAGTTGGAAAATTAACTTGGGAATTAATTTGTCATCATTACAGTACATTTGAGAATAGATTTCCTTAGAGTGAGAAGCAGTCCTATGACGCTTTAAAATAATATAGCTGATACTGTACATCTGATCTTGCAATTATACCTAAAAAGTGTTGTTTTACCGCTGTATCTAATACTAGTACCTACAATGCAATGCTTAACTAAGGAATCCTCACATGCACAACTATTTCTCTGGTAACTGAGCCTCCCTCCACCAATATTTTTTTCATCTTGACCTTATAATTTACTTTGACTTGCACATGTGTGTCTGTAAAAAGCTGTACTGATAAGTTCTTTATAGGCATCAAATAAATTGGTATACTTGTTGTTGCAATTACACTTCCACATGTGTCTTTTATCTAACACTAGTAATACAAACCAATAAGAATAAATGCCCTGTTTAATATATGCGCAACTATTTTGATAGATATATGATATTTTGAGATGTTTATAGTAGGTAGCCTGCATTCTCTATTTTCAGATTTATGCAAAATATTATTATTACCAAACTTTAGCCCAATTAAAGCAGGTATGAACAATCTATGGGTCTCATTCAGACTTGTACGCAAACCACTGGTGTATTTATTATGGGTGCAGTGTGTGCGGTGCAGGGGGGCCCCTATCGCACACACTGCACCCATTTTTTTTAATAGTCACCCTCCGGAGTCCCGTGCTAACGGCAGTAGTGGTGTTAAATCACAGTGAAAATGGCACAGCGGCCATTTTCACAGCATTCTGCGCATGTGCAGTAGAGAAATCACTGGGAAAATGGCCACCGTACCATTGTCCCGGAGATCTGCACATGCGCAGTAGAGTCTGAGCCCTGCTGGCAGAGAGGAGGGGGACCGAACAGAGGAGGCTCAACACGGGCCTCTTCCTCTCTTAAAATGTCCCTGATCCAAATGTTTCCGAACTAGCCTGATGGCTGGGGGTCTGTCATGCAGCGGGTGGTTATGCTGTTTTTAAAATGGGGTATGTCACCTCCGTTTTTCAGGCATGGCCAGACCAGGGTCTGTGTCTTCCGACGCAGACATCCTAGCTTGGCCTGAGCAGTTCCATTGGTAATTGTGAGTAAGCTGAGGCTTGCTCAGGTGTTCAAGGGCTGTGACAATCATGACCAAGGGTTGCGATGGTGATCTGATGCTGTACCTTCAGACACAACACTCACATCTGTGATGCAGAAGCAATGAGAATAGTGTACATCTCTGAATCAGGCACTATATATTTTTATCTGAGGAAATTTAATTATTGATTTTAATACCTGTATATGTAGTTATATATTTGTTTGTCTGTTCACTCACTAAGGGAGTGATACTGTCAGCGTCCGGAGTCTTACTGGCATGCTGGGGCCGCAGGGCTGGCTTCCTTGGCGATGTGTGGAAAGCGGCGGAGGTGGGCTGCTGCGCCAGATCCGTGGGCAGCAGTAGCGGCGGTGAGGGGGTCCACTCGTGGCGGCGGGACGCCGCTACTGCGGGTCGCTCTTGCTGAGCCGTTGCTAGGAGACATGGGGCAGTGAGCAATGTGGCTTTGCAAAAAGGTCTGCATTACTGGGCGCCACCATGTTGGAGACCAAGTTTTAAGCATAGTTCCTGTTTCCTGTTTCTTCCAGCCAATCCAGGGGAAGCTCTCCCTATAAAAGGGGGCTGGTTTAGGACAGGGACGCCAGTGCTTCAAGTTACAACCCTGTTGTAGGTGCTTTAGCCTGTGCTCCCAGGATTCCTGCTGTATTCTGGTTCCTCCTGATCCTGCTTGGTCGGTTCTCTGTTGCTGTTGCAGCCCTGCCGTTTCTAGCCTGCTACTGTCTGTGGAAGCGCTCCTGGAAAACCTGGTCCAGTAAGACTCTTTGGGCACAGTCGGCCCCGGGTCTTCCTCCTCGTCTTTCAAGCCACACTCCACAGATCTCCTTCACCAGCCACGCCTTTGTACCACCGACCACAGCCTGCAGATTATCTTCAGCCTCGTTTTCCAAACCACAGTCCACAGTCCTTATCTCCAGCCACGTCTTCAACCATGATCCACAGTTCCACAGTTCATCATTTACAGTCTCGTCTTTCAAATCACAGTCTACAGTTCTTCACCTCCAGCCATATCTTTAACCACTATCCACAGTTCTGCAGTTCATTAATCACAACCTCGTCTTTCAAGCCACAATCCGCAGTTCTTTATCCGCAATTACGTTCCTTAACCATTGTGCTCCAGCCTCGGTTCTCTACCTCAGCCGTGTACATAATAAATACTTTCCATTGACTCTCAAACCCCGCCTACGTTCTTCATTGCTCCGTGTTCCATGCGAGGGAACTATACCCAGCCCCCTCATCTTGTTCGTTCACAGCCTGCTACCTCCTCTGGCAAATCTCAGCTGCCGGATCCTCAAACTTTGCTAGACATGACAGTAAGCACTGGCTCAATGGATTTGACGGGTGATCAGGCCTCAGGAGGGGATTCAACTGCAGATATCTGGTCTTGCTTAAGTAAGCAGGAGGCCACACAATCTCAAATCATGCAGTTCATGCAGAGTATGTCGGAACGTCTTGATTCTCTCTGTGTTGCCATGATGGCCTCTCAAGTATCTACAGCTGCTCCCACATTAGCACCTCCGGTCCCGCTTCCTCCTGTACCAGTACCACTTCCACAGTTGCATTTGCCACCTACCAGTAAATTCGATGGAAATCCAAAACAATGCCGCGGGTTTCTTAACTAGTGCGAAATCCAGTTTGAACTACAGTCGGCCAACTTCCCATCAGCATGAACCAAAGTAGCCTATATAATTTCTTTACTTACCGGGCAAGCGTTGGAATGGGCTTCACCTTTGTGGGAGAGGATGGATCCCATCTTATCTAACTATCCAGAATTCGTGGCCACCTTTCGAAGAATCTTCAACGAACCGGGCAGGACTTCTGCCGCCTCATTGGAGATCCTGCGCCTGCGTCAGGGCACGCGTACGTACGTACGTACGTACGTACGTACGTACGTACGTACGTACGGTCAGTCAGTATGTGATCCAGTTTCGCACCCTGTCTTCAGAACTGAACTGCAACGAGGAAGCTCTCATTGCAGCTTTCTGGAGCGGTCTCTCCGAAAAGATCAAAGATGACCTCACAACTCAGGACATACCTGATATGTTGGATAAACTAATTTCTTTATGCAATAAGTTAGACCTGAGGTACAGAGAACGCTGTATGGAGAGGTTGCGGTCAGATCGCCCTAAGCCTAGAGTTCTTCCACCAACACCATCATCACCAACTGCGGAAGAACCCATGCAGATTAATCGCTCCCGCCTCTCCAATGAAGAACATCAGAGACGGCGACAATGGAACCTCTGCCTGTATTGTGGTGCTTCTGATCACTTTGTTAAAACTTGCAATCTACGTTCGGGAAACGCCCGCTCCTAGTTTGTGCTGGAGAGGTCAAGCTAGGAGAATTCTCAGAATTACATACCTATAAAGAGTCTGTCCTGTTAACCCAATTGGAGCTCCCTTCTTCTTCTCTTCTCATCCCTGCACTACTCGACTCCGGAGCCGCCGAAAGCTCCATTACGTCAGCTCTGGTCAAACGATCTGGAATACAAACGGTTCCTTTGGATCGTACCATTTCTGTTACCGCAGTGGATGGAAGTTATATCCCTGAGGGTATTATATCCCCTCGTACTATTCCTCTCAAGATGAAGGTCGGAGTTCTCCATTCAGAAAAAATCTCTTTCCTTGTAATTCCTAAAGCCTCTCATGAACTAATCCTAAGGTTTCCATGGTTAATCAGACACAATCCCCACATAGATTGGCAAACTATGGATGTTCTCTCTTCGGGACAAGACTGCTTTCAGAACTATTTACCTTCAGTTAGACCTCTCTGTTCTTCCAGCCTTCCTGTGGAGTACCAAGCTTTTCAAGATGTTTTCAGTAAGCATGGGGCGGACACCTTGCCTCCACATCGTACTTGGGATTGTCCCATTGAGCTATTACCCGGTAAGACTCCTCCCCGAGGTCGAATTTACCCTCTCTCACTTCCCGAGACACAGGCCATGTCGGAGTATATCCGGGAGAACTTGGAGAAAGGGTTCATCAGGTCTTCTACATCTCCAGCCGGAGCGGGGTTTTTTTTAGTCAAAAAGAAGGATGGGGGGTTGCGGCCCTGTATTGACTATAGAGGTCTCAATGACATAACAGTTAAGAACAGATATCCGTTACCTCTGATTCCAGAACTGTTCGACCGTGTTAAAGGAGCTACTGTATTTACTAAGTTGGACTTACAGGGGGCCTACAATCTTATACGTATTCGCCCAGGGGACGAATGGAAGACGGCATTTAATACCCGCGACGGCCATTACGAATACCTGGTAATGCCTTTTGGCCTATGTAACGCCCCAGTCATCTTTCAAGAGTTTGTTAACGAAATCTTCAGAGATCTCCTCTATGACTGCTTGGTAGTGTATCTGGATGACATCCTCATTTTTTCTAGGGATCTGAAGACCCATCAGGAACAAGTCAAAGAAGTGTTAACTCGTTTACGAAGGAATCAGTTATTCTGTAAATTAGAGAAGTGCACCTTTGAAGTACCCACGATTCCATTCCTCGGTTACATTCTCTCAGGACAGAGGTTACAGATGGACCCCGCTAAACTCCAGGCGATTCAGGATTGGGCGCTTCCAGCTACCCTTAAAGGAATTCAACGTTTCCTGAGGTTTGCTAACTTCTACCGAAGATTAATTCAAAATTATTCTTCTATCATAGCTCCTATAACCGCATTAACTAGGAAGGGAGCCGATCCTGCCAAGTGGTCTCCGGAGGCTTTGGAAGATTTTTCATCTTTAAAGGAGGCCTTCATGACTGTTCCAGTTCTTTGACAACCCGATCTCAGCCGTCCGTTCTTGGTGGAGGTTGATGCCTCTACTGTAGGAGTGGGAGCAGTATTATAGCAGCTTTTCGAGGACAAGAAGGTCCATCCTTGTGCATTCTTCTCGCGAAGATTCTCCCCCGCCGAACAGAATTACGCTATTGGGGAACAGGAATTACTGGCAATTAAGTTGGCCTTTGAGGAGTGGAGGTATTTGTTGGAGGGAGCGCAGCATCCAATTTCGGTGACCACGGATCACAAGAACCTCCTGTATCTACAGTCAGCCCGATGTCTGAACCCACGCCAAGCAAGATGGGCACTCTTCTGTACCCATTTTAATTTTAAACTCAGTTACCGACCAGGTTCCCTCAACAAAAAGGCAGATGCATTATCTTGCTCCCTAAGTTCAGAAGAACCCTCTGACCGTTCAAAAGAGCAATTTATCCTGGAATCCACTTCTTTTTCTGCAACTAATACCTCTCCACTTCCTCCTCCAGGGAAGATCTTCGTTGCACCAAATCTTTGCAAGAAACTTCTTACATGGGCTCACACCTCCTCCTTCATGGGCCATGTGGGCGGTCATAAGACACTTAAATTCATTCAGCGCTCCTACTGGTGGCCTCATCACAGGACTGACGTTCAGGAATTTGTAGCTGCCTGTACAAAATGTGCTCAGCATAAAAGTCCCAAAGGTCCACCAGCCGGGTTACTCCATCCTTTGCCGGTACCACTAAGACCGTGGACGCATATTTCTATGGACTTTATTACAGATTTACCTACGTCTGGTGGGCGGAACACCGTATGGGTCATAGTTGACCGATTCTCTAAAATGGCACACTGTGTTCCTCTGGCTAATCTTCCATCTGCATCCCAGTTGGCAAAATTGTTTATAGCAGAGATCTTTCGACTCCATGGTCTGCCACAGGAATTCGTGTCTGATAGAGGTCCTCAATTTGTGGCCAAGTTTTGGAGATCCCTATGTTCTGCTCTCGGCGTGAAATTAAACTTCTCCTCAGGATATCATCCCCAAACAGATGGTCAAACAGAGAGAGTGAACAAGGATCTGGAGACTTTTCTGCGTTTATTCATGTCCTCCTCACAGGACGACTGTCTGGACTTCCTCCCGTTTGCAGAATTTGCCCATAACAATCTTTATCACTCTGCCACAAAATCTTCTCCATTCTTCATTAATTATGGTTACCATCCAAGTTCTGCCTACGCTCGAGGTTCCTACCGCAGAGTCAACACTTCGACAATTTACTGAAGCCTGGAAACAAGTTCATAAGACTTTGCTCAAGACATCCAAGAGATATAAGACCTATGCAGATCTGAAATGAAAAGCTGTACCAAGCCTGAAGGTAGGAGATCGGGTTTAGGTTTCCACACGTAACCTAAGAGTAAAGGTTCCTACAAAAAAGTTTGCTCCCAGATTTATTGGGCTTTACCCAATCGAAAAAGTATTGAATCCTGTGGCTTACAAAGTGAAATTACCTCCGCAGTTAAGAATTCCTAATGCATTTAATATTTCTCTCTTAAAACCATTGGTACTTAATTGATCAGAACCGCTCTGCCTAAATCACCCAAGATCCAATCAGCACATGGAGACGAATTTGAGATTCACAAGATCCTCTTTTCTCGCAGACGTTATGGTCGCATCCAGTACCTTGTTGATTGGAAGGGTTATGGGCCAGAGGAGAGATCTTGGGTAGATGCAGAGGATGTCCATGCTCCAAGACTTCTTCGGACATTTCATGCCAAGTTTCCAACTAAACCACATAGGTGTCCGGAGTCCACCCGCAAAGGGAGGGGTACTGTGAGCGTTCGGAGTCTTACCGGTACGCTGGTGCCGCGGGGCTGGCTTCCTTGGCGATGTGCGGGCAGCGGCGGAAGTGGGCTGCTGTGCCGGATCCGTGGGCAACAGTAGCGGCGGTGAGGGGGTCCACTCGTGGCGGTGGGACGCCGCTACAGTGGGTCGCTCTTGCTGAGCCGTTGCTAGGAGACATGGGGCAGTGAGCAATGTGGCTTTGCAAAAAGGTCTGCATTACTGGGCGCCTCCATGTTGGAGACCAAGTTTTAAGCATAGTTCCTGTTTCCTGTTTCTTCCAGCCAATCCAGGGGAAGCTCTCCCTATAAAAGGGGGCTGGTTTAGGACAGGGATGTCAGTGCTTCAAGTTACAACCCTGTTGTAGGTGCTTTAGCCTGTGCTCCCAGGATTCCTGCTGTATTCTGGTTCCTCCTGATCCTGCTTGGTTGGTTCTCTGTTGCTGCTGCAGCCCTGCCGTTTCTAGCCTGCTACTGCCTGTGGAAGCGCTCCTGGAAATCCCGGTCCAGTAAGACTCTTCGGGCACAGTCGGCCCGGGTCTTCTGCCTCGTCTTTCAAGCCACACTCCACAGATCTCCTTCACCAGCCACGCCGTTGTACCACCGACCACAGCCTGCAGATTATCTTCAGCCTCATTTTCCAAACCACAGTCCACAGTCCTTGTCTCCAGCCACGTCTTCAACCACCATCCACAGTTTCACAGTTCATCATCTACAGTCTCGTCTTTCAAGCCACAATCCGCAGTTCTTTATCCGCAATTACGTTCCTTAACCATTGTGCTCCAGCCTCGGTTCTCTACCTCAGCCGTGTACATAATAAATACTTTCCATTGACTCTCAAACCCCGCCTACGTTCTTCATTGCTCCGTGTTCCATGCGAGGGAACTATATCCAGCCCCGTCATCTTGTTCATTCACAGCCTGCTACCTCCTCGGGCAAATCTCAGCTGCCGGATCCTCAAACTTTGCTAGACGTGACAGATACCTCCCTACTTTATTTGAAACCTATGTATTTAATAAAATTGATACGTTTTAAAATCTTACACATTACATACAAAATTGCTAATATCTCTTTTAGTAAGCATGCCCCAGTAAGAGGTCTTTTTTACTTTTTTTTGCCCTCTGCAAAAAAAAAAAACGTTTTGTGTACAAAAGCACCTATATATCAAAAAGTTCTGGTAATTCTTACATACTGTAGTTGTAATTTGTTGGCCACACTTAAGCACAGGTTATTTGTAAGCTTTGTCAGCACATTTACAACCTTATTCGGAGATGGCTGCAGCAGCGGCCGCATCCATCAGTTCTGCACATGAGAAATGGCCATAGTTCGTGTGTGCAACGATTCACCATGTGGCCGCATCCCGAAAGGATGCGACCGCAAGTTGATTGATAGCATTTTCGAGATGGCTGCATGACATCACATGCAGCCGCTTCAAGAAAATAATGGCACCAGACCACCTGCCAGCACAGCCAGGCTACGAAGGCAGGGGTCAACCTCAAATTGATGTGTTCGCAATGAAATTGCAAATGCATAACATGGCGCCACACACATGCTGGGTTGCCTTGCCCTGTGCTGGGCGTCCGCCAGCATGTGAGTAGATGGATGCAGATCTTGCTGCAGAAGCAAGATCTGCATCCATCTCTAAATAACCCCCCTAGTGCTATAGCTTTCTTTCCTGTGCAGCTTATACTCCTTTTCCACCTGCCTAAAAAAAACATGATTTTTCAAATGAACGCGCACTTACCCAGAATTTCTTTCAGTGGAAACGGCTACATGTCAAGCAGGGTTTTTAGCAGGTATTCCCCGGGTAAACTGCAACAGCTCTTACCTGGGATTTTAGACCTGGGAATATGCAAAAGCCACGGATTGGTCCCTCTGGGCATTGGCTGCTAATGTCATCGACCAGGGACTGGAGCATATGCTGGAGATGTTGTTGGTGTTTGGTGAGCTGGGCACAGATCTGGACACAGAGCTGGGCACACACAGGCCGCTGGGCCCAGGTGACAGTGCACAGAGAGGGTGGTCTGAGGGTGGCTACCATGTGATCTGTTGAGGACATCAGGGAGCTCCTGAGTATCCGAGGTGAGGAGGAAATAATGCGGCAAATGACGGGCACAATGAGGGATGCCACTGTGTATCATAATATCACGAAGATACTGGCAAGTTGGGAAATTAAAGGTCACAACAACAAGTCATTAATAAGTTAAAGCCTATGTGCAAAATGTTTACAAAAGTTCATGACCATAACCGTAATAAGAACAGTGCCAAAATAATGGAGTGGAAGTATTACGAGTCTATCATCATCTTTAAGCGCTGAAAGATTGGAGGGGAAATGCAGTGAGCAAAGCATGACCAGCAGTCTAGCCTGCCCCGAATCACCGCTGCTAGCATCCAATGACACAAGTAACATGTTTCGTTCATGGAGATGCCGAGCACTATTGATCTGGAGTGGACAGATATGTTTTTAGAAATGCACAACCACAAGTAAATAGAGAACCACTTTTCGTCAAACTAATTTAACAGGTCAACACGCCCCTTTTTAACACCTCTTGTTGCTACCACTTTTTAATTGTGTTTGAGATAAAAACTGATATAAAATTGATATCAAATGATAATTGATTTGCTATTAAGAAAAAAAATTGTCCCTAAGACAATCAGCGCATATATTAAATGGCTAACTGAAAAAAGCTGATAAAAAAGGCACATTACACTGTGTTAAACCCCGGAAGTTATTGCGGTGCTGATAAATATTATAAGGTGAATAAAGGGGTATTTAAAAGATCTGATGTTAAAAAATGGTTACAACAGGAAGATGCTTATATGTTGCACAAGCCGGCACAAAAAAACCTATAAAAGCAACATGATTTGCGTATCGGATATAAATCAGCAGTGGCAATGGAATCTTGTCTTGCTCATATACCTCACAAAGAACAATGATGGCTTTTCTAAAAAAAGTGTTAGAAAAATACGGCATACAACATTTCACAACCAATAACGATATGAAAGCGGCTGTTAGGAATACTTTAAAACTAAAAAAAAACTGCCGCGTTTAGCCGTTGGTAAACATGTACGCATATCTAAATATAAGGATATATTTCATAAAGGCTATGAACAGAATTTTTCTGAGGAAATATTTGTAATACATGTAGTGAACACTAAAAGTCTTAAGCCGCTTTACACGCTGGTGGATCTCTACTGTGAAGCCATTACAGAACATCCCAAAAAACTTTAATAGAATTTACAAAGTGGAAAAGTTTTTTGAAAAATAAGATAGTCAAATATGTTAGTCAAGTGGTGCGGATACCCCACAAAATTTAACAGTTGGGTTGCTGTATCAGAGATAAAAGAAATATAAAGTGCCACACTCTCTAAACAAGGTGAACAATGGATGACAAATCATTCTACATAACCTTGTCGAGTAATGTTTCAGCAGACATATTTCCACAAAATAGAATTTCTAACTACACGATAAAGCTGTCAAAGGCGATAGACTTAACCGGTGAATGGAAAGTCGCTCTTACAGAGATACAATACCCACACACATGGAATACTTTTTATATACCTGATTGTTGGTTGTAAATAACATAGGGTGGTACGCTGGCTCAAACGGTGGTGAGAGTTATGAGCTTGTGCATTAAACCTGGTTTTTATGAAACAATTGAATTGCTACTGGGCATAATCAGCTCAGAAATTCTGAAACCTAAACTGGAGGTTGAATTAAAACTAACGTATGACCCATTTGAACATATTGTGTCATACGACAATAAGCAGGGTTATCAACTCACCGCCGCCGCTAAACTGACAAGGATACTGATAGAGTCAGTTTTCTACCTTTTTTAACACAAGCTATTTACTAATACCTTCAAGCCGTAATGGCCGCTAAACCTCGTGCACGTGCTACGCACTCCGTACGCTATTTGCGTATGAAGACCTCACATGTGGTACGCAAGTAACGTACACACACTGCGCTGGGTGTATGGAATACACACAGCGAGCATACACACAGACAGTACTTTTATAAACTTTAAACACAGAGCCTGATTATACTGTAAGTCTTAGTATTGAGATACTGCAATGATATACCACTGGTTAACCTGGATATTTAAGCAAGCTGTTTGAGTGATTGAGATACTCAGAAACCCTTTGTATTAGCTAGAGAAACACAGACACCTTGCTGAGGTTCCAACACCTTTACTAACGAGATTTAGCTATGTAAAAAGGGAAAAATACAGTTTACAGCTTATACACTACAGCACTAACATGAAACACCTAAGCAGGATAACTGGACATAAATATACAATAGCGTCTTAATCCTAAACAATAACAGTGAGAGAGAGAGAGTATGGCAAATACAGACAGAGATTAAGTTGGTCACAGAGAAAAACTTACACACTGGGGAATGATCGCTGCGCAGTCCTGGTCACCAGCTCCATAGTTAGTCAGTGATGAAAACCTTTTGTGGAGAGTAGACTGAGCGGGTCCAGCCTGGCTGTTTCTTATATACACAACATACAGTACACTACAAAGGGCCCTGCAATCTCATTGTTCATTGGACACAGGAATCTGTCTTCACATTATAACAAAAGGTCATAGGTTTGTTTGAACAGGTGGGCTGTGACTATTCCAGACTGCTCAGGTGGGAGGGAATCTCAGGACTCACACCACATGTGTTATAAAACAGCAAATACTTTTAAAGTCCATAACCTACGTTTATATATAACTATACGATGGAGCGACCGATCTCTTCCTATCCAACACCGGAATGTTTCTAATGAAATACTCTTCGGTTAGGTACTAAACACCACTGTTCAGACCCTGTCTGACCCTTCGTATCATGCAAAGAGGAATTCCTTTGTTCATGAACCAGTTACACTAAACATACTTACAGATATTATTAAAGGGACCATAACCTATAAAATATACTATTTGGATTAACTATGTAACGATCGAGTCGCCCGCCAGACGCACACAAACTCTACCGTAAATGCACATACCACGCGCCTGAGCGCACGACCGTGGAGGCGCCGTCACGCAACTGCGAATATGCGCACGCATGGGAGAGAATGTGCACGTACAGCGGGCAAGCGCATGGGGTTAGTACAAGGCATCATAGGTCGCTATATTTTTTGACTTTGACAGTCCACCCTTTGGCAGTCACCAATAACTGCCACTTCCTAAACAGTTCAAACAGAAAAATATATGTCATCATGTAAATACCTTTTTATGATTGGGTAAAGGTAGGAGAGGAGAAGGTGGGAAAAGTATGACCTAGTGAGACAGTAAAAGCATGTGTGTATGAAATCCATGTTTGAGGGGTCATGTATCATCGTGCCGTACGTGTTTTAAATCAAGCTTCGAGGTATTGTGAAGTATACATGTGAATCCTTCTTATCCCGTATCAAGGGTCTGTGGATGGGCTGTCAAACTCTACAGAGCTCTTTTCGGCTTTTGGTTGCAACAAATGGGGGAGCACATTTAGTTGATGATACATGAAGGGGGGGAACATGTGAATGCTACTATGTGAGAATCACCTGTCGACTATGTGAGATACTACCTGGAGGTTGTAGAGATGAAGATAAGAAACAATCGTTATAAATGCAGTCGTAAACTATGTGAGTTTAAATAAACAGTCGCCGATTGAGGTCTTGTCTGATGTCTTGTCTGGTGTACATGTTGTCTGATGTCTCTCGGTGCTTTTGCTGTAAATAGCGAGCAAAAGCTGTTCCAGTGTCCATAAAATTACAGTCTCTAAAGTATTGGGCTTTCGTAAAAAGTTAAAGTCACTAGGGATATTGGGGGTCTGTGGCATAGTTCATCAATGGTCTGTATAAAAGAGGTTGTCAAATTCTTCTTCCAAGCGGATGTCTTTGTACCTTGGAGGAAAACAAAGGAGAAACGGGTGAAAGAAACGGACCGTGGAATCACATTTTCATCACAACATTGTCTCTATCGTTGGGTCATAAATCAAATTAGTTGTTATTATTACAGTGTCCTCGCTCCTCAGACTCATCACTCTGGTACTACCTTTACACTTCGTTAAAGCCTGAACGCATCTAAATATCAGACCAACCAATATGACGACTCCCAGAATACACAAGAGAAATTTCCCTACATCCATTATAATACCTTGGGCCCATTCTCCTAAACCAGAGAACCAATTTCGTGGGTTCAACCATGACACCCAACTGGTCAGCGCATTACCCACAGCAGCGAGTGTGAGATTGTGTTTTCTTCGAAACTCCCACTTCAATTGCAAAATGTCATCCATCTGTTGGTCTATGACCTCGGCCGGGTCCTCAGTGCGGTTTGTAATATACGTGCAGCATTTTATTCCATATTGAGTTGCTAGGGTAACACAATACCCGCCTGTCACTGCTGTGAGGTAATTGAGAATCATCCTATGCTGAACCAGCTCTGTTTTGTAGGCTTGTAACTCTCTCCCAGTGTACCTGAATGTGTCGTCATACATTTCGGTGATATTGTCTAATAAATTTGCTAGCGCCGATATATATCTATAATTTATCACTCCTCTGACGGTACGAGTGATATCTAACGCAAGTAGGACTTGAATCCCGGTGGATTCATGGATCAGGTCAGAGGCCGGATGCTCTGTTCTTTCTATCAGGTGCCGTTTAACGACGTGCTCGTAATGAGTGTGAGTATAAGGAGCTTGGGCACCACGGTGAATGTCTTTCATTTTGATATGGGATACAGTCATTACTTCAGGCAGTACTTTTCCAATGTAGCACAATCCCTCTGAGTTTGGGGCAAGCCACTTATACGCCTTTCTCCCGCATATGAAATATGCATCGTCGGGGAGAACATATGGGACGGAGTATGACATAACCATGTTACAAATTTTCCATGTGAAATCTCCTAACCCTAACTCTCCCATCTGTCTAGTACACGTATCAGGTTGTACGATATGTGCACAGTATCCTGGTGATACTTCTCCAACTCGCATGGTCCTACTTCCTAGAGTATACCTATACCGGAAATATTTTCCACTGTTGGCTATCTGGCGTATAAGCTCTGTGTCTATGGGCATTCTATCGGCTCTATATGAAAATGTCATGGTTTGATTACTCCATGACATTTCCCAATTTCCCGGCTTTCGGGGATTGGAAATGTTAAAGCATACTAAGGACTTATCCACATGATATTGGTGGAGCTTCAAACTAGGAGGACTAGAGATATTAAACCTCTTGTCCACCGGCCTCCCACCACTTAACTCAAGTACCTCTCCTACAGTTAAAGGGAATGGTACTAGTCCTGATTTGCTATGACCTTGAGGTACTTGAGAGCATACCCAACAGTCTGTCTGGTTTAACACTCTACCCACTAAAGAGTGATAGTCACTCAATGGATGCCGGTCCATGTGGACATTAAAACTGGACTGACATTTCTTGATGCACCCATCCTCAACTATATTGTCACAATGCCTACAGATGCAGTTTTCTTCAGCTAACAATCCTTCACAATTCCTTCTATTGTCAATGCTACCAGATCGTTTTCTGATACTCGCCTTTACTCTGTGTTTATGTTGCTCTTGGAAAACTACGCCTCCATCCTGGTCATCAGAACCCATTCCAGATCCTTTCTCGACCTCCATGGTACTCTCACCGAAACAGACTGCTCTGGTCAACATCATGGTCAACAGGAAAATCCGGATCACAGTCTCTTGGGGCAAGTCCATTTTAGAGGAATAGAAAGAGAAATTTGTAATGGGGGTACAAAAAATAATTTTAAGGGAAAGAAAAATGTTACGATGCTTTTGTCCTCTAGTCTTGTTGTTTTTCTTCTTGCTCTGTTGTCATCTTAAAGGTGCTGTCTCTCAGTCTTCCAAACGAACATTCTGGTGATACAATATTCCTTCCAAATCTGCGATCTTTCTGTAAGGAGCAAAAATCTTGCATTACCATTTGTCTAACTGATGTGTGACATACCATCTGTAAAGCATGAGAACATGAGAGAGAAGAGGGGAAAAAAAAAACGAGAGAGAGAACAATTCATATATATGTTACCTAAAACAACACACAAAAAAAAAACATTGTCAGATCTTCCGCTCACCATCAGGCTGTCACACCATCACATTCATTGATATCTTTGCGCAGTCTCCCCCACCAGTATTTCCACACTCCACCCTTTTGTGCCTGGCCAGGACACACCGATGTTGGTAGGTCACACTGGGGTTAGGTAGACTTCTGCAAAGACCAAGTAGCTATGTGATGTTTGAGTTCTGCTGATGAACGTCAGAGATGGGGAAAAGAAACATTTACAGATAAATTACAAAGTTTACTCGGCCGTTCCTGTGTCTACAAGGGACTGACCTCCCAATATCCTTACTTGTAACCTCAGGCTTACTATCAAGGTTAAATGACCAACTTTCCGGATCATAAATTATAGGTGTAGCTCAAAATTTTACATATGTGGTACCTGATTACAATTTCATTTTTCATGTCGTTGCCTAGGGGTTTTATATGACTTTTGTATATTTTTGACTCTACAGTCTCGTGCAAAATGTCCCTCTTTGTGACAATGGTAACAAACTATCATATTTGAATTTCTCACAGGGGTTTGGGGCTTAAGCTGGTGTGGCTTCGTTGTCAGGACTTGTCTACTGATTGTCATTTGCTTACTGCCCTGTGACTCCAGGTGTCTTTTGATGTTCCATTCATGGTCAATAGCAGACTCTCTCAAGACAGCCACCGAGACACCTCTCCAGTTAGGTAGAGAGGTCTGTACCCTTGTTCTCAACACTTCCTGTAAACCATCCATTAATACCTTAACCGCTATATCTCTATGCTGTGCATTTTTCTCAATGTCCGTGATCCTAGTATCTCTAGCCATTACTCGCAGTGCTCGATTGAAATAATTAGAAGTACTTTCCCCCTCACTTTGTCTTATGGAGAAAAAAAATTTCCACTCGACAACGGCTGGGAAATATACTCCTAACTGTCGGTTGATCTGCTTAATACATTCCTGATTGTGTTCCTCCGTACGAGGTACTTCTGTGTCTAATTTACAATCAGTAATAAATTCTGCAGGGTCAACACTGGAAGGCAAACATGCCCTCAGCACTGTCCGTCACTCTTTGTTGGTGGGTTCTGTGGAGTTTCCTAGTTCTTTAATAAACCTCTGACATGCAACTAGATCTCTCCTAGGATCAGGAAATTCAGACATAATTGTCCTTAATTCTGTCCGGGACCAGGGGCAGGGCATTGCACTGCTCCTGGCGGGAATGATTCCCTGAGCGTCAGTCTTCCCATCTGGGACTGCGATCACCCCGACAGGGTTAAGTTCAACTACATCATCTTGTGTTGGTTCTACAATATGAGGTACATTTGTTTGTGCGTGATATATAACACCGTACGTACCTGTGGACACGACCTCACCTGACCCTCCGTTAGGGGGTTCGATTACTGCCTTTACCGATTGGGTCGCGTCCACCTGGATGTCTTGTATGATGACTGCTGGAAAAGGTGCCGACCTCGTGCTGGGCTCACTTTCTTGCTTGTAATCTTGAGGGAAGTTTAACATGGGGTGCAACTTGCACAGGTTAACAGTTGTACATTTAACAGTTTTACTTTTATCATTGTTACATTTACTACTACCATAATTATTAATACAGTTGCTAAGTGCATTTTTATCATACACCAGTGTGCCATTCTCTGTAACCACTTTCTCTCCCGTTGCCATATTTTTCTTACCAAAGTGAGAGTCAGCTGTATAAGCTAATTCTCCTTGTATTTCACTTTCCCGTTGCCATAACTGTAAACAATCATAATATTTGATCCGTCTCTTTGCAGATTTAATGAGACATATCCTTCTCCTTAGATTTTGTAACACCTCGGGGCTAAAACTGCCTACCCGTGGGAACTTTTCCCCGTCATACACAGTCATTCTTTCCCATTCATCGCACAAAACCTCTGTGTGTGAACCGTATTTCTCACACATGATATACCTTGCCGACCCTATTGGTCGGCTTACTAAATCAACCTGAACCAGGGTTGATCGCCCCCTACCTGAACAACTGGCCCCAATCTTTGCAGGTGTTGCTTTCACTACCTCTGACCTTCAAATCAGGGTCTTCAGCGAACCCTTACAAAAACCAAGATGTCCGGGGTAGGCCGACGGTGAAAGTTTACCGAGTACCTTCACTCACTCGCCCACGTCGACCAATACGCCCACACACTGCCTTAGCGCTGGCGTACTCAACCTAGGGCCCCTGCAACCTGAACCTATATTTACTGGAACATGTGGGTGTGATCCGAAGAGCACTTACCCTTCCCAGTAAATATCAGTTGCTGGAGAATTCCTGAGTGACCAGCGAACCTCCCTTAAAATAAAAAAATTACACAAATCACGTTAGAATGTACAAATAGTGTTTATGACCCCTCTAGCATACGCAAATGGTACTGGGTCAAGTTACAAACTAATGCACACAATTACATGCGGTACAATCGTACTGCACATAAGCAACTAATCTTATGTGCGGAACGACCAACGGAATCGAAAATTGTGGCTGCGAATTCCTTCAGCCAGAGCTTAATGGCCTATATGGGTATCGCACCAACCCTCCTGGGGTTGTGCTTCTTGACTCTATCTATAGCGGACTTCCTAGTCCGCTGTACCTAGACCTCCTGGTCTGTCTCTGGACCTCCTGGTCCGTGACCTCCTGGTCTGCTATGCTCTAATGCTCTTATTTCAATATTTAACAAGGGATGCCTCCCAAGCCACTGCGCTGTCACTTTCACGAATGTACCTCACGAGAACTCGATTTCCTGTGGTTCCAACCAAAAAATGAGAAACTTATATATATATACACACTCTTTCACCTCATATACTCTTTACTTTCGTTTCTGTACAGAAATCCCTTTCATTCACTATCTCAGTCTTAGTCCCGAAAGGAGTTACAACTAGAGAAGGATTATTTACGCTAACATTTAGGACACTGAGATTGACTTGCGCTATTATCGCGTTGCTTCCGTATCGCATACTATAATAATACTATCGTGTGATTTGTATTACGTGGGCGTACCCATACGCTCCGTTGCGTAATATACGCTACGTGTGTAAGCCCTTGCGTACGCTTGTTCTGCCCCTTTTTAGAGACACATGTACGCAGGCCAGATATGTCCACAGAAATACAACTAACACGTTTATATCAATGTAAATGATCTTTAACTGTAATCATCTACCGAGCACCACACAGATCTTTCCTTGTATCTTTAGGCAAAGCCGTGTGCGTTTTACAAATTACTCCTTTACGTATTATTTTTACTTTTAACTACCAATAGCAACAAATCTTTCTCAGCACATTATCAATGATAAATGGCAAACAGGAAAGTGAGATATGTGAAAATACACAGATGAAAATGCAATTCTAAATTAATCTAATAACATACATTGATGTAAGCACGCACATATAGATATTACATCTATGTACTAATCACTATTACATCTATGAGACCCTATTCAGTGCTTCTAATTTGCATATGAATGTGCTTTTTAACTATCTGTGAAGGCGATTTCTTTCACTGCTGGGAGAAAGAAAAACAAAAACAAAACCCAGTTACACAGGTTCATTTGCATTTCAATGGCCCATCTCACAAGTAGCAGAGTTAAACAGGCTCTTGAAGGAAGAAAGAGAAGAGAAAAAAAAAACAACAACTTTGCTTTATTTGTGTATTTCCTAAATCAAATATTCATTTTACTATTATCTTACATCAAACTCTAAACTATTTATAATTAATTATGATATGGATTAAATAAATGCATTAAAAACTCATTAAATGGTGATTTCTTTTTGACAATGGATGGCTGATTATTTCCCGAGTCAACTGAAAATCAGCCATTCAGAAAAAAAAATTTGACCTTCCCAAAATGGCCACTGCTCCTCCCCCTTCCACATCCATGAGGGCTACACAAAATGGAGGACAGACCATGCGGCCTCCCTTGTCACAAAGAAAATCATCATGCCAGCCCCTAAAGTTATTTTAGGCCTGAGTTAAAAATAAAACTATCAAGCTATGCAGAGCGATTAAAAATACTTTTAAACCTATTTAAACAGACAAGCAATCCAATCTGCGTGTGCAGTTGGCACCAAATAGAAATTAAAACCAGATTTAAAAAGACAATAGCTTAATGTTCTTACCTTCTTCGGTTCCGGATTCCACCAGCACTCCTACAACGTAGCGATGCAGACGCTTCTCTAGTCAGCACTACCGTATCCCCAACCACCAACACGGATACCAAGGGATACTACCTTCCCCCTTTGCTGACAGATAAAGTCTGCTTGTGTTCGCTAGTGCGGATATGTGGAGGAAGGACGAGGCCCCAATTGATAGAGTCAGTTTTCTACCTTTTTTAACACAAGCTATTTACTAATACCTTCAAGCCGTAATGGCCGCTAAACCTCGTGCACGTGCTACGCACTCCGTACGCTATTTGCGTATGAAGACCTCACACGTGGTACGCAAGTAACGTACACACACTGCGCTGGGTGTATGGAATACACACAGCGAGCGTACACACAGACAGTACTTTTATAAACTTTAAACACAGAGCCTGATTATACTGTAAGTCTTAGTATTGAGATACTGCAATGATATACCACTGGTTAACCTGGATATTTAAGCAAGCTGTTTGAGTGATTGAGATACTCAGAAACCCTTTGTACTAGCTAGAGAAACACAGACACATTGCTGAGGTTCCAACACCTTTACTAACGAGATTTAGCTATGTAAAAAGGGAAAAATACAGTTTACAGCTTATACACTACAGCACTAACATGAAACACCTAAGCAGGATAACTGGACATAAATATACAATAGCGTCTTAATCCTAAACAATAACAGTGAGAGAGAGAGTATGGCAAATACAGACAGAGATTAAGTTGGTCACAGAGAAAAACTTACACACTGGGGAATGATCGCTGCGCAGTCCTGGTCACCAGCTCCATAGTTAGTCAGTGATGAAAACCTTTTGTGGAAGGTAGACTGAGCTGGTCCAGCCTGGCTGTTTCTTATATACACAACATACAGTACACTACAAAGGGCCCTGCAATCTCATTGTTCATTGGACACAGGAATCTGTCTCCACATTATAACAAAAGGTCATAGGTTTGTTTGAACAGGTGGGCTGTGACTATTCCAGACTCCTCAGGTGGGAGGGAATCTCAGGACTCACACCACATGTGTAATAAAACAGCAAATACTTTTAAAGTCCATAACCTACTTTTATATATAACTATACGATGGAGCGACCGATCTCTTCCTATCCAACACCGGAATGTTTCTAATGAAATACTCTTCGGTTAGGTACTAAACACCACTGTTCAGACCCTGTCTGACCCTTCGTATCATGCAAAGAGGAATTCCTTTGTTCATGAACCAGTTACACTAAACATACTTACAGATATTATTAAAGGGACCATAACCTATAAAATATACTATTTGGATTAACTATGTAACAAATGAGTCGCCCGCCAGACGCACACAAACTCTACCGTAAATGCACATACCACGTGCCTGAGCGCACGACCGTGGAGGCGCCGTCACACAACTGCGAATATGCGCACGCACGGGAGAGAATGTGCACGTGCAGCGGGCAAGCGCATGGGGTTAGTACAAGGCATCATAGGTCGCTATATTTTTCGACTTTGACAATACTTACAACCTAAAACTAAGATTTTTAAACCCTGCGCCGACATCAACAGGCGTCTATATACGTTGTACGTGTACACAGACATTATCGAACACCAGAGGGTCGGGGATAGTTATGTACCACTGCTTCGCACTGTTGAAATTAAGGGCCGTAACAATGAGATGGTCACAATTCGATACGAGAAACCAGATTACGTACCTTTGTGCAAAGCGCATTTTGACACGATCATCATAGAGATAATGAATGACCAGAACAAGAACATCTAATTTAAGTTTGGGAAAGCGATCGTGAATCTACATTTTAGACAACGGAAAACTGATTTACAGTATATTAAATAGAATGGTCATCATTAACAACTTTGGTGGAGAAAAGTCTATACATTGAAGTTCAACCTTTAGCGGCGTTATCCGAGACAGCGCTGCTTGAATTTTATATAGAGGCGAACACTACTACGATCTGAACAACACCCTGTTGTACGTGACGTGTAAGATTGTACTACCCAATAACAAGCCCCAAGGGGCTCGAGTAGCCGTTATTAATTATCCCATAGCGACTTTATTCAGTCAGGTGGATGTATCTTTGGGTGACAGGCTCCTATCACAATCCAACAATCTGTACACCTATCGAGCCTACATCGAGACTATATTGAATTATAGCTCTTCCGCTTTGTCCACAAAGCATACCACAAGCTTATTTTACAAAGATGTGGCTGGAGAACAACAGGGCTCTGGATGGAGAAAATACAGGTTTTATAAAACGCTTAAGAGGAACGGCTCAGAGTCGCACTGTTGAATTATTGGGGCCGCTGCACTGTGACCTTTTCATCAACATAAACTTATCTTAAACGCTGATATAATAGGAAAAATAGGAAAGTGTGTCAAGTGGCGCAATGCAGCTATAGTACTTGATAGTTTAAATTAAATGTCACCACATTTAAAAACAAAGATAGATACAACAAATATAAACCCTCCTAGTACACACAGCGCAAAAAATAAAATTAGAATTACGTTCCTGATTGGATGTGTGGAATCAGATGCCTTAATCCAAACTTCCAGGTAAATGGAATCCAGCTCGTTTAGTCCCAATATGAAACAGAAAAAATAGCAAGAGGACAACCAATATGTAGTACTTCACAACAATGATGAATCAAAAACGTCTTTGAAGAAACAGAAACAGATATCTAGATCCAGCGTACCCCACTCACTCAGTGATAGGTGGATATATATATCAAGGTTTCTTTGTGTAGTCAATTGGCGTATCCATACACCCCTATTGCACACTCCAAGGGTGTATGGAGACGGCAATTGACTACACAAAGAAACCTTGATATATATATATCCACCTATCACTGAGTGAGTGGGGTACACTGGATCTAGATATCTGTTTCTGTTTCTTCAAAGACGTTTTTGACTTATCTTAAACGCTGTTGATTTGAAAATAAAACCTACCAGAAATAAAGACGCATTCTGCTTAATGTCCTCAGAGGCATCAGATGCGACCATGCCTGCAAGTGCTTTATCTGACCTGGTCGCATCCTGGATGCGACCAGTCAGATAAACTGAGATAGCAGCGACAGGGAAGGAAAACTTCCCTCCGCTGCTGCTGTCAGAGGTACCGGACTGTTTTTGGTACTAAACCTAAAAACAGATTTTCTTAATAAAACACTCTACTTCGTACAGGTACGCTGTAGATTTTCATCCCCACACGATCAATGGCATATTTTGCGTTGCCATTCATTAAAGCCGGCGCCTGTCTGATCCGGACGGCTGGCGAGACGTGAACTTTTTTCACAAACAGGGATGCTGCGATGATCTGTATTTTAAAGGCGTTTGCCTCCGCTGACATTAAGCAGAATGAGTCTTTGTTTCTGGTGAGTTTTATTTTCAAATCAACAGCATTTAAGATTAGTTTATGTTGATGAAAAAGGTCACAGTGCAGCGGTCTAATCCAACAGTGCGACTCTGAGCCGTTGCTTTTAAGTGTTTTATAAAACCTGTATTTTCTCCATCCATAGCTCTGTTTTTATGTTCTCCAGCCACATCCTTGTAAAATAATCCTGTGGTATGCTTTGTGGATAAAGCCTTAGAGCTATAATTCAATATAGTCTCAATTTAGGCTCAATAGGCGTACAGATTGTTGGATTATGATATGAGCCTGTCGCCCAAAGATACAACCACCTGACTGAATAAAGGGGGTGATTCAGACCTGATCACTGGGCAGGGATTTTTGCAGCCCTGCGATCGGATGGTCGCCGCCTATGGGGGCAGTGTATTTTAGCTGTGCAAGTGTGCGACTGCATGTATAGCAGAGCTGCACAAACAGATTTTGTGCAGTCTCTGCGCAGCCCAGGACTTACTCAGCCGCTGTGATCACATCAGGCTGTTCAGGACCGGATTTGATGTCAGACTCCCTTCTTGCAAACGCATGGACACGCCTGGATTTTTCCAAACGCTCCCTTAAAATGGTCAGTTGCCACCCACAAACGCGGTCTTCCTGTCAATCTCCTTGCTATCGCCCATGTGAATGGATCCTTTGCACAAACCCATCACTGAGTGGCTTTCCACTTTGTAGCCGTGCGAAGCGCCTGCACATTGCAGTGCATATGCATGCGCAGTTTGTATCTGATTGCCCGCTGTGCAAAAATGCACAGCAGCGATCAGGTCTGAATCAGCCCAAAAGTCGCTACGGAATAATAAATAACGGCTACACTTGGGGTATCGGATTATTATCGGGTCGTACAACCTTACATGTCACATACAGCAGGGTGTTGTTCAGATCGTAGTAGTGTTCGCTGCTGGTCGCTATATAAAATTCAAGCGGCGCTGTCTCGGATAAAGCCACTAAAGTTGAACTTTGATGTATAGACTTTTCTCCATGCTAGTTTGCATTGGGGGTACGTCAAAAAGTTCCAGCTCTGATTTTGCGCATTCAACAGACTCGTGGATGAAAGACATGCTTAAGAAATATCACCAACCCTTTGTGTTGATTTTCTTTTCTTACTTAAGTTTTACTGTCTCCATTTTTTGTTTAAAAGGGGCACACACCAAGGCAGAAGTAATGTTGACTGCTTCTGTTTTCTTTTAACCGCTCCTTTCCTTGTATATATTAAACCTGAACCATCTTGTTTTATTTGATTCGACTCGTGCAATTTATTCATAATTTCGTAAAAAGAGGCACAGCTGTTCTGAAGAGGCTTCAAAATATGCCGCCTAAACTGCATGTACGCGCTGCCGTGAAACCCCGGTAAACCATTACCGGCTTGTGCTTTATAATATTGCGTTTACAACGCTGGACCACCATAGTTTTTAACGATGACCATTCTATTTAATAGAAATCAGTTTTGCGTCATCTAAAATGTAGTTTCACGATCGCTTTCCCAAATTTAATTGAGATGTTCTTGTTCTGGTCGTTCTTTATCTCTATGACTATCATGTAAAAATGCGCTTTGCACATTGGTACATAATCGGGTTTCTCGTATCAAATTGTGACCATCTCAATGTTACAGCCCTTAATTTCAACAGTGCGAAGCAGCGGTACTATCCTTGACCCTCTGGTGTTTGATAATGTCTGTGTACACATACAACGTATATTGACCCCCATTGATGTCGGCGCATGGTTTAAAAATTTTAATTTTAGGTTGTCAACCCAGTATCCTTGTCAGTTTAACGCCGGCGGTGAGTTGATAACCCTGCTTATTTTCATATGATACAATACGTTCAAACGTGTCATATGTTAGTATTGATTCAACCTCCAGTTTAGGTTTCAGAATTTCCGCATTGATTACATCCAGTAGCGATTCAATTATTTCATAAAAACCAGGTTTAATGTACAAGCTCATAACTCTCACCACCGTTTGAGTCACCCCATGTTATTTGCAACCTTCAATCGGGTATATCCAAAGTATTCCACATGTGCGGGTATTGTATCTCTGTAAGAGTGACTTCCCATTCACCGGTTAAGTCTATTGCCTTTGACAGCTTTGTCGTGTAGTTAAAACTCCTATTTTGTGGGAATGTGCTGAAGCATTACTCGACAAGGTTATGTAGAATGATTTGTCAGCCATTGTTCACCTTGGTTAGAGAGTGTGGCACTTTATATATCTTTTATCTCTGATGCAGCAACCCAACTGTTACATTTTGCAGCGTATCCTCGCCACTTGACTAATGAGTAATTCTGACCTCTGATCGTCTTATTTTTAAAAATCTTTTCCACTTTGTAAATTCTATTATAGTTTTTTGGGATGCTTTGAAGCTCCTCAGTATAAAAACTTTAGTGTTCACTCCGTGTATAACAAATATTTCCTCAGAAAAATTCTGTTCATAGCCTTTCTGAAATAAATCCTCATATTTGAAATTGCGTACATGTTCAGCAACGGCTAAATGCGGCAGGTTTTTTTTTTTTTAGTTTTAGAGTATTCGCCGTACATCTTGAAAATTCTCAAAACGTTTGAGGGGTTAACTTCGCACGGAGAACACTGAATCGTTCTATGGTATGTGTTATTATAGCTATATATGAAACCTTGTAAAACAGCTGTATATATGTAAGTGTTCTGTGCTGTGAAATAGTACCACATCTGTGTTTTTAAAGTCCTATTGAAGCGTTCTATAACACCCGCTTTCACATCGTTATTGGTTGTGAAATGTTATATGCCGTATTTTTCAAACACTTTTTTTTAGGATTTTGTTTAGAAACTCTTTACCGCAATTGGTTTGCAACTTCTTTGGCACGCAACCCTGTTGGAATATTTTTCAAAAGCATTAGCGACTGTTGGAGCATTCTTGGTTGTTAGACCAACAGCCCACGCTCTCTTACTGAAAATATTGATAATGGTTAATAAATAGTTAAAGCCATCATTGTACTTCGTAAGGTCTATGAGCAAGACCAGATTGCATTGCTACTGCTGATTTATATCCGATATATAAATCATGTTCCTTTTATTGTTTTTTTCGCACCTGCTTATGCAGCGTATATGCATCTTCCTGTAGTAACCATTTTTTAACATCAAATCTTTTAAATACCCCTTTATACGCCTTATAATATTTATCAACACTGCAATAACTTATGGGGTTTAACACAGTGTAATGTGCCTTTTTCATCAGCTTATTTCAGTTAGCCAATTAATATACGCGCTGATTGTCTAAAGGACATATTTTAGCGACTCAATTATCATTTGATATCAATTTTATATCAGTTTTTATATCAAACACAATTAAAAAGGGGCAGTAAAAAGAGGTGTTAAAAAGGGTCGTGTTGACCTATCAAATAAGTTTGATGAAAAGTGGTTCTCTATCTACTTAGATGCCCTGCCTTGTACACTGACATTTAAATAATGGGCCTGATTCAGAAGAGGATGCAATGCTGCTGTTTGCGCAGTTTTGTTTGTACTGTGCATGCATCATAGTTGCACTGAGCACACACAGCAAATCATTAGGCAAATCATAGGCTCAGTGCTCAGAGGCTGACCTTGTGTCTGGAATCAGGTGAGCTCTGCCTCACACAGTCACCAGCAGCAGTGCACCACTAAAATGACACTTCTCAATTCCGCAGGCCTAATATGGGACAAACTGCATGCCAAAGTGAATCAGTACGGGATGTAGCAGGTTACTTTGAAATCTGGGATGATTCTGTACTATACAGGACGTGGGACAACACTAGGTGGGTGTGTCATGGAAAGCAGTTGTGTACAAAGACGCTGTTGCACTCATGTTCAGAAGGAGAAACTGCACCTGCCATAGGGCTGGAGGAAGTTCCGATGTTGCAAATGATAAAGATGCACCAATTGGTACTTCAATATCTATGGATAAAGACAGTAGGCGTCTCTGTCCTTGCACGCTCAGACACAAGGATCTACATCAGGGAAGAACTTTGTACTGCATTAGCTTAAAGATGCAACTGCAGCAAATGCCGCATTTGCATCCAACTTAGAAGCAGCCCCCATATGTGTAACAGAATTACAGGTTATATACTGTAAATATCCCTGAATAACAGCTGATAACAGATGTCCTTTCTGCAGCTTAGATGGTTTTGTCTTTCCATAAATATGTTGTTTTGTTTTACTTATTTCGTGTAGAATACTGTGCATGTTTATTCTATTTCCAGGACACCCCAGTTTGCTGGTCAACCCTTTTCTTCATGTGATATTTAGATAGCAAGATCACCAATACCAAGTTTTCATGTTTTTCTTGTTTTTATTTTTTGCTTCTTCAGCTTCAAAGGATTTATTCAGCAGATTTTTTTAAACAGTTATTTTTGTAGGCAATCTGTGATTTCCAGAAAAGGTTTGGTTGGTAATGCTGGGATGCCATGCACTATATTACCATTTCATTATTACCTTGGAAACACGTCAGGCTTTTTTTTCATCACTCATGTCAGCCTGTGACATATATTTATATTCATCAGAGAGATTTTTGGAGAGAAGAGAGCTTTTATTGAAATTACCCAGCAAAGCTTTGACAGTGATGGGAAAAGCCAGAGTAGAATGCATTTAAAAGAGTTGAGCTATGCCATTGTGTGCCTGGCAGGCTGATCTAGCCATCCATAAACCTATTTTTGTTGGTGGTGACAAAATGATTGCAATAATATTATGATCTGTTGGTGAATTATAAAAGAACCACTGTATAAATTGGGCGTAGGAGCAATCAACGGGTGAAGCATTTTCTTGGAATATATACCTGGACAGAATTATTTATTATTTCTAATAATAAGACCTGTCCACATACTGTAGCTGTATTTTTAAAGTATCACTTGTTTTGGCTCATTTTACTCATCTGATTTACACACACACACATGTGCAGGTAGGTGCGACTCCAGATTTGCCACCTACTGTACCTGTGCTTGAATGAATTGTATGTTCCAGCAGCTGCTGTCACTAACAAAGAAACCTTGAAAACAAGACACTATCCAGAATCATTGAGTACCAGAGTATTAGAGATATATATATATCTTTTTTCAAAAGGAGAACAGCAGCAGCACTACTGCTATTTCTGTCAGTCAGATTTGATAAAAGAGTGGCAGGTACTAGGACTCGCCGCGGCTCTAACAGCATGATCATGTGGTAACCATTGGTGAGGCTGGAGCTGCAGCTCCAGCCTCCCCCTGCTCACACCACAACCTACCTCCCCCACTGCCAGCCAGCCAGAGTCCAGCCCAGGCACGGGGTTCAAATGCCAACATTGAGTAAGACTGTTACTTATGACGGCACAGAAGGCTTCATTAGCCCTCACTGCACCGCACAGTTTCCCAGCGCTTCCTCCTCCACTCTCTTTACCACCATGCTAGGTGCAGTCAAACTTAGTCTCAGCTTTGAGAAGGCGGCCCGTGTAATTGTGACAGGGCTGTCCTGCAGATGTCTTATGCTGCTTGTTGGAGATCCAGCTGGCTGCTTCTGCTAATCAAAGATGGGCAGTTCGTGTCCTGCAGTCTGAGTCTCAGTACAGTGCCCAGAACAAGGTATTCTGCACCTGCCACCACCAACTCAAAACTTTAAAAATTATATTGTGCTGGGGTGCCTTCCAGGCTCTCATACCTAATGTAACAGGTGACCAACATTTCAAGGCCCAATCAGCCTTTTCATCAGGGTGAAACATTGGCAATAAACCAGGATGCGCTCCTACAGCCAATCATTACCTGATGGCGAATTCTGTGAGGACACGCCTCCTGTGATACCACACCCCCTATCTGGAAGCACGCGTGCCTTAGGTGCATGTAAATATAAATTTTACCGTTCCCATATCATGGTGCCCCTCCTTTAATTTTCTTCTGGATCCGCCCCTGTCACTGACCAGGGCCATAACTAGGTGTGTGCAGATGGTGCCTTGCCCACATTTACCCTGTGGGTGCACCTACCACACACACACCCCGAGTGGCCTCATATTCCCCCGCTAATGGCCGCGGCCACTCCCCTGTGTGCTCTCCATGTCTGCAGATGGTGCTTTGCCCATATTTTCCCTGTGGGCGCACCTTCCACACACACCCCGAGTGGCCGCATATTCCCCCACTGACAGCCACGGCCGCTCCCCTGTGTGCTCTCCGTAGCCCCAAGCTTCAACCAGCGGGTGCCTCTGCTGCTGGCCGCTGCATAATAGCGCTGAGCTGAGTCTATCCCCATGTGCTGCACTTCTGAGTCAGGAGCCTAAGCATTGCACTGCACTCCACTCCACTATTCACACTGCACACTCTCCTCTCCTCTACTAGAGGGCGGTAAGGTGCGTAACGTGTGTAAGGGTATCTACCTGGTGTAATGTGTGTAAGGGAATCTACCTGGCGTAACATTTGTAAGGGGATCTACCTGGCATAATGTGTAAAAGGGGACTCTACCTGGCGTAATGTGTAAAAGGAAACTCTACCTGCTGTACTGTGTAAAAGGGCACTCTACCTGGTGTAATGTGTAAAAAGGGGCTCTACTTGGCGTAATGTGTGATAGGGGCTCTGCCTGGCATAATGTGTGATAGGGGCTCTGCCTGCCGTAATGTGTAAAATTGGATTCTACCTGACGTACTGTGTAAAAGGGGGCTCTACCTGGCGTAATGTGAAATAGGGGCTCTACCTGGAGTAATGTGTGACAGGGGCTCTACCTGGCGGAATGTGTGTAAGTGTGCTACTGTGCGGCATAATTTGAATAATGGAGACTACTGTACAGCGTAATACTAATTGCTATTATTTTGTGGCCACACCCCATCTGCATTAAGCCATGCCACTATATTTTTGACACGCGCCTGTTTTAAATATGGGGGTGGGGGGTGCCGATGCTGATTCTTGCACATGTTGCTAAAATGTCTAGTTAAGGCACTGTCACTGACATGACCTGATGCACTGTGAACATAAACATATTATCATTTGCATGGACCAAAATTATTTTTTTAAATAATATTTTTATACAAAAATACTTATTTTCCATCTAATATTATTACCAGATCTAATAAATAAATGTGCTGCAATCAGGACTTCATAAACAACTTATTATTGGCTACACTTATTCCATTGATATTGTTCTTTTGTTGCAAATAATATTACTTTATCTCAAAAGAGTAAGATATATGGCAAACTTTCCTATATTATATACTGCTAAAAATACATTATAAATTCAATAATATTTAATGAATTGCGTAGGTTATATTGGGGCAGATGTATTAACCTGGAGAAGGCATAAGGAAGTGATAAACCTGTGATAAATGCAAGGTGATAAAGGCACCAGCCAATCAGCTCCTAACTGTTAATTTACATATTGGAGCTGATTGGCTGGAGCGTTTATCAACTTGCACTTATCACTGGTTTATCACTTTCTTATGCCGTCTCCAGGTTAATACATCTGCCCCGTTGTATCTTACCGTACACCTAGCATCTAAATGGAATACTGTGTAAGATGCCTAGAGTGATTCAGTATTGCATTCCATCCTTTTCTTCCAATTCGCAGAAGCAGCAAAACACCACTCACACTGTATCAGAGGCACTGGGTTGCAAACTGCACACAAATTAGCTTTAAACATGTTCATTGTCGCAAATGAAGCACAACTGAACATTGTGTGAGAAAAAACCACGGCTGTTGCATCATAGCCCTTTTGCATACAGATTCAGGCTCATTCGCACACAGATTCACCAGTGCTACACATCAAATTGATTAGGGCAGTCTAGCAAAGTCGTTCTGTTGCTTCCAGTTGCTTTATTTATGCAAATAAGGATGCACATATTGAGTGAAAAGACGTTTGCTGCCACCAAGTTATCCCATACCAGAGGGGCTGTTTGCTGTGACTGAAGCCGCAGTGTATGAGGACATAAATATCAGTATATAATGTTTTGCCTCATTTTTCTGTAAAATATGTATTACACAGAAATAAGGTAAAACAAACATTTGTACAAAGGAAATATTTTAGTCATCTCCAGAATGAGTATATGATTTACTTGACATTTTGAAACTTTTACATTGTATGGTGGAAATAAAGCAAGAAAAGTCTGATGTAATCTGATAAAACAGGGGCTCTATAAATTGAGTAATTTAAAGTAGTGGCTTCATGATGTAGAATAATAATGATGATAAAACAAATGTCATTACAACCCTTTGAGAACTGCAATGTCCAGTTTCCACCAGTACAGTACATTGTGGACATGATTTTATCCTTTAATCTTCTTCTCTGCTCCTGCAGCATGAATGACTTTAATAACATTTCATAACTTCTGATTGACTACTCTATATAGAAAGGTCTTACATACTTTAATACATCAGATGCTTTCTGCACACATGCACAGGAAATGCTCTATCAGTGAGCTTGCTGTAGCTGAAAGCTGAAAGCTACTGTGTGGGAACTATTGCTATAGTTAGAAACAAGGAATTACATTTTATATAGTAACTGTTATTGGAAATCACTATTAAATACTGTAAGGAATATATTTACTAAGCAGAAGTATTTGAAATGTCAACGGTACACTTGGTGGTGGGGGGGCACTAAGCACCCAGACATCACCTGACCCTGACCAGGTATTATCTTTTAGATGGAGACAATTGTCTTCCTCTCTGCATTGTAACATTTCGAACCTCCAATCGCGTCACATTCGGTTGGCAGCCAAGGGGTAGCTGATGCGCATACAAAACCAAGCACCTCCTCCCATCAGTCATTGTGGATATCACTACGTGAAAGGATTACTGTTCATGACTCCATTGGCAGCTGGTGAGAGATGTTGGCTGCACTGAGATATAAAGTACAACTCAGCTAGAGGATAAGGGGCAGGCTACTACTGGTGCACTTGGTGTGTCGTATATGATTGTAAAGCTAGATCTATGTTTCATGTGATTATAATGCAGTAGATACGCCTGTAACTAGATAAAGTTTATTAAAAGTCAAACATCCGCTGTGGGCGCCCCTATGAGTTAGATGCCATGCTGATATTCACATAAATGGTTGATGTTTTTAAATTGTGCATGTGTTGAAATTGCCAAAAAAGTTGCACAGTGCCTGTCAAGCAGTGTGAGTGTACAGAGTTGTAGTATCGATTGAGATGCACATACTCAGAAATGTAGTAACTGTAATGAGCATTCCTGGGCAGTGAGTCGGAGGTGGCTATTCACACGTGACAAGATGGTCCATTATATGGGCGTATTGCACATGTGGTGGCAGACTCAGGTGCACACATTCACACACTGGAAGCCATTTCCTGACAGAGAATCTGTACTTAGCATATGTTTCGTGCATGTTTCGATGGTGCGACTGATGGTTGCATCTACATATGCACCAAGTGATATTTCAGCATCTAAAGACTCTGAAAGAAGGAGTCTCAGGCCTTGCACTTTCAGGTGCATGGATGTACACACTCAGGGAAGTGGCTGTAGCACAGATGCAAAAACACAGATATTTTAGGAATTTTTATTCCCATCCTGACCGCAGTCGAGGCTGCGGGGACTACCCCAAAAATCAGGAGTTTTCTGCAGCTTCCAGGAGGGTAGGCAAGTATGACACACACAGGAGGTGTAGCATCCACCACATAATTAGCCACCTAGTGTATTAAAATGCCATTAGAAATTCCTGCTTCAAATGGATACCTATACAATAGTTATGGTATTATACACAGGAGCACCCAGAGTGCTTTGTTTTTATTGCACAGCTTTTCATTCTGGCAGGGCCGTAACTACGTGACAAAGCACAGTCGACCTGAGGGCGTAACTTCCTGCATTCCCTAAAGTCAGCGGCATTGTCATGAGTCAAATTGACTCATTACAAGCCGCCTGTGTGTGCCGGATCGAGGAGAGGAGCAGCTCCAGGGGCAGGTGAGAAGGTAGAGGAGGGAGGGTGAGGAGGGAGCCGCACCAGCGCACTGTAATTGGTGGCGGCGCCGCTGCAGCTGTCCCTCTCTTTCCACATAGGCTGGCCGCCGCTGTGAATGCTGAGATGCTCTTCCCTCTTCCCAGCATTCACAGTGGCGGCGGCCAGCCAATGTGGAAGGAGAGGGACAGCTGCAACGGCGCCGCCACCAATTACAGTGCGCTGCTGCGGCTCCCTCCTCCTCCTTCCATGCCTGCCCGGGATCTGCCAGCAGCTGCTGCACCGAGGAGTCTGACTGCCTAAGCCAGCGGAGACAGTAAGTATAATCTATTCTGACTGTCTGTCTGTCTATCTATCTATTCTGTCTGACTGCCGTAATGTGTAATAAGGGGACGCTGTCTGACGTAATGTGAAATAAGGGGACTCTGTCTGTCGTAGTGTGCAATAAGGGAACGCTGTCTGCCATAATGTGTAAAAAGGGAGACTGTCTGCCGTAATATGTAATAAGTGGACGCTGTCTGCCGTAATGTGTAATAAGGGGACGCTGTCTGCCGTAATGTGTAAAAAGCGGGACTGTATTCAGTAATGTGTAAAAAGGGGACGCTGTCTGCACTAATGTGTAAAAGGTGGACTCTGTTTTTCATAATGTGTAAAAAGGGGACGCTGTCTGCCGTAATGTGTAAAAAGCGGGACTGTCTTCATGTAATGTGTAAAATGGGGATGCTGTCTGCCGCAATGTGTAAAAGGTGGACTCTATTTTTCATAATGTGTAAAAAGGGGACGCTGTCTGCCGTAATGTGTAAAAGGTGGACTTTGTCTGCCGTAATGTGTAAAAAGTGGAATCTGTCCCCAGTAATATGTAAAAGGGGTTCTATCTGGTGTAGTGGCGCTACTGTGCAGCGTAATTTGAATAGTGGAGACTACTGTGCACCATAATATGAATTGGTATTATTTTGTGGTCACACCCCTTCCCCATGAAGCCATGCCCCTAGATTGTTTGCACGTGCCTACGGCACACATTACCCCTATTTTATATAAGGGGGGGGCGCCGATGCCGTTTCTTGCACACAGCGCTAAAATGTCTAGTTACGACACTGCATTCTGGCCCTATTCTATCGCTGTTGATATATTTTGCTGGTTCCCTGCTGTATTTTAATTGCATGAAATTAAGGTTTATTTTGTAAGTTTATATGTACCCTGGTGGTGGTCTGCCCTTTTCCTTCTGGTTGTTTTGTACTTTACAGTAATTCTCGATATCAGGGCCACAAAATAAAATGTGGAAATCCTGTGTTTGACCCTGAATGTACAGTATTGTGATACTGAAAGCTCTGATGCCTAGCGATACAGATGCAATGCATTATAAAGCACAGTGAACACAATGAGATCAGAAAGTCTTGCAAGATGCAAGCACACCCTTCCTGTGAGCAGTTCGAACACGTGGGGTTACTGATACAGCCACACTCATGTTACGCAAGGCTGGATTCTGTATCTTCAAGTGCTGCACCTTCTAGTAAATATAGCATACCTCCCAACTGTCCCGATTTTCGCAGGACTGTCCCATTTTTTGGGGACTGTCTCGCTGTTCCACCCGCGGCCCGCAGTGTCCCATGGGGAGGGGGCAGTTGGAAAGCTTCTGCCACTCACTGCTCAGCCTAGCAGAGCAGCGGTCAGTTGAGTCATGGCATGCCCCCATAGAGATGGAAAAGGGGGATGTTGCTCACGATCGCGGCACTCCCATGAAGCCACATGCCCTTTTCTATAGGCCATGCCAGGCAGTCCTGCTTCCCCATCTCCCAATGTTGGGAGGTATGAATATAGTATATAGACCTGTGATGGAAAACACAGCATCCACTCTGGGATATCTGGGATTGAGATTATGCTGCAGAAAATGCAGGGTAGGAACAGGGCTCTATGCCGGCCTCTGCCGGGCTCGTCCCCTAAACCTTGACGTCACACCTAAGGAACTCAGCCACCGGCTCTAGGAAGGAGAGCACTGCCTTCGGCATACTAAGGATGCTCAAGGCAGCTCTGTAGCAGTCTACTGACTGCAGTATGCTATGCCTGTCACAGAACTAGCGCTAGATGTTTGAGCACTCGGAGATTCTTCCGATGGTTGGGAAGGGGGACTGAGACTGTGTCGGAACAAAGAAGGATGGATGAAGGTCCTCCACGTGCAGATACTCTGACGTAGGTATGGGTAATGTTCACCGTGGTGATTGAAGTCTCAGAAATAATCTGGTGGTAGGGAACCATGCTATATACAGTTCTGTAGCTAGGCACGCAACAATGACCTGGGCTGGTACCAGATATGACTGGTAGCGTAACAGCAATCCGGACTGATACCGGATATAATAGGGTATGCAACAATGATCCGGGCTGGTCCCGGATATAATCAGGTCCGCAACTATGGGGGTCATTCCGAGTTGATCGCTCGCTAGCTATTCTTTGCAGCGCTGCGAACAGATAGTCGCCGCCTATAGGGGAGTGTATGTTTGCTTTGCAAGTGTGCGATCGCATGTGCAGCCCAGCGGTACAAAAAAGTTTTGTGCAGTCTCTGAGTTGCCCAGGACTTACTCAGCCGCTGCGATCACTTCAGCCTGTTCTTGCACGGAATTGACGTCAGACACCCGCGCTGCAAACGCTTGAACACGCCTGCGTTTTTCCAACCACTCCCTGAAAACGGTCAGTTGACACCCACAAATACCCTCTTCCTGTCAATCTCCTTGCGAGTGTTGCTGTGCGAATGGATTCTTCGTACAATCCATCGCTCAGCAACGATCCACTTTGTACCCGTACAACGCGCCTGCACATTGCGGTGCATACGCATGCGCAGTTCTGACCTGATGCAGCGCAGCGAAAAATCCTAGCGTGCAATCAGGTTGGAATGACCCCCTATGATATATCTGATTCGCAACAATGATCCGGGCTGGTACCAGATATTATCGGATTTACAATAATGATTCGGGCTGGTACCAAATATAGTCATATTCGCAGCAATGATCCGGGCTGATACCGGATATAACGGGTAATGGAAAGATGATCCGGACTGGTACCGGATATAACGGGTAACGTAATGATGATCCAGGCTGGTACTGGATATTACGGGTAATGTAAAGATGATCCAGGATGGTACTGGATATAACTGGTGTCACCGGTAATATAGCAAGGAACCGGACTGGTGCTGGTAACACTGGAACTAAGGCAAAGAATAGGATTGATTCTGGTTTCAGTTACACTGCAGGGATCTGGAAGAAATTCAAGGCAGAAGACTCCTAGAAGCACAGCTGGTGTCATGTGGCGGCCGGGACCTGCCATTGGTTTATTCCCGACATGTGAACGCCGGGAATAATGGTGGCACCCTCGGACTAGAGACAGCGGGGAGGCTGCATCACCCGCATGCCGGGAGCAGCCCTGCACCGGAGCACACAGCATAGCGGCAAGCGCACCAGCTGCCGCTCCCTGGTGCTGAGAATGCCAGGCACCCTGCAAACCACATGCCAGTACCATGGGGCAGCAACGGTGCTTCTCTCAGGGCCATGTGCTCTCGGCAAAGGCACCGCACGCACACCCATAGTTATGGCCCTGGGAAATGGGACCTGCAATATTCCTGTGTACTGGGTAAGTTTCCAAATGACTCAATAAATCTGTTTAACCTTTTATAGCGACAACATACACAGGATAACGCACTCCCCCTGTTTTTAACAAAGTATTTTAAATAAAGTCATGCAGTTGTCTGATGCTTTAAGTCTGCGCATGTGTCTGAGTCACAGTGGTTGTTATTGCTCAGAGGCGCAGAACACAGTGCACAGTCTGTACAATTCAGTGGGAGGTAATTGGGTGGCAGCTAAGCAGACGCGGGCATGCTGCAGGCATGTCGCTGTAAGCCACACAAGTGTTCACACAGGAGGTCATGGTCAGATGGAGAAACTGCACCTATCATAGGGTTGGTGCAAGTTTCTATGATGCGTCCGTATGTATGGCGAGGGTGCCTCTAAAGACGCACCAGGATGGATTTTCAAAAACAGAAGGCGCTGAGAGTGGCCATCTCAGCATTCACAAGATTGGCTGTGGCATTAGCACAGAGACACAGCTGCAGTCTTGTCTGTGTGAGACTCAGTATCATCCTCTAAGTTTGCTTTACCACCCAAGAAATTCTTTTCCATTTCTCCAATCTTCATTTACTGACCTTGATAGACACTGGGGGGAGAGGGGGGGGGGGACTCGGAGGTAGACGCTTGTAACATCATTGCTGCATCTTTGGATCTTTCTCAGTCATTCTGCACATGGGCGAATGGGTCCTGCGCAGTCCACCCACCATTGGGTTTGCATTCATCTCTGAATA
This sequence comes from Pseudophryne corroboree, assembly GCF_028390025.1. Lineage (NCBI taxonomy): Eukaryota > Metazoa > Chordata > Amphibia > Anura > Myobatrachidae > Pseudophryne > Pseudophryne corroboree. The sequence continues at coordinate 440,065,023 of NC_086449.1, read as the reverse complement.
AGGCCCACGGGCCAACTTTATTAGAACAGAAGGTTGGTAGGTTATAGGAATCTCAATCAAGCTGATAAAACCTTAAATCAACACTGATTTTTCGCAAGGCGTACGCAGACTTGCACGGGGCGGGTTTTCACTCTGTCTGGTCAGCGGCTGTCCGATTGTAGACGACTGCAAATTCACAGAGGAGTGATTAGGTCTGAATAACCCCCTATGTCCTGTTTTTGTTGTATTTTAGAAATTTCACTTTTCATTTAGTGAATTCAACATATCCATTTATGTCTAAATATATTATCCTATTTATTTATTTATTTATTTTAGTTTTAATCTGTTTTCATGGCCATATTAATAGGAAGCCTTGCATGAGTTTAGAGCATGTACTCTCCAAGGGAATTCTAAATACAATCAGGGCCAGCATGGAGTACAGATTGTGAGACAGCTGGGGCAAGATGTCAGCCCTTGTGCTCTCTCCTGGGCATATTTTATATACGGTATCTTAGACAGTTTGCTTCAGTGATGATTTTTTTCTATGCTCTGATTAATATTTTTCATATTCCTGAATAATATTCATGAGAATATTTATACAAAAGTACTGGAATATTTTTTGACATCTACAGAATCAAGTTGAGAAAAGACAATGGCAAAGGATGTATTTAATAAACCAATATTTTCAGATTAAGATGCGTAGTATCTGGTTGATCCTTTTCCAAATTCTGTGCCTTATTCAGAAATGGACGTAGTCGCTGTGTTCGTATGCAATGATCCATCGGATCTGCGCACGCCCACTGACTATAGCCCTCACCATGCAGCCGCATCCCAGAAGGATGCAACTACAAGGTGATTTGACAGCGGCGGCAGTCGGGGGGCATCGTTGCGCCATTTGGTGGGTGTGGTCTGGACACTGCAGGCGTGTCAGCACTGTTTTCAGAGCGGCTGCCAGACATGACACGCAGACTCTGTGATAATAAAATGGCAGTGGCCTGCCTGCCAGCACAGCCAGGTAGCGGTCAACCTCAAATCGATGCGTTCGCTATACAATTGTGAACGCATCGTGGGGCAGCACCTCACACATGCTGGGCAGCCCCAGCATGTGAGTAGATGGACACAGCTCTTGCTGCAGAAGTAAGATCTGCATCCGTTTCTGAATAACTCCCTCTATCTGTGAAGATTTGGAACAAGACCAAACAAATTTTCCAGAAAGGCAGCTGGCAGTTTATCATTGGAGGGCAAAGGTGTGTGCCATTTCTTCCAAAACTCATAACGGATTATCCAACTTACTAGTATAGTTGATTCATGTAAAAAAAAACAGTCCAAAAAAAATAATTATTATGTTGGGTTTTTCTTCCACTCACTCTCCCCAGTTCTTTTATTAGTGATCCAAACAAACACGCAAAAGCCAATGCAGTAGAGTCAGTTGGCAGTTGCCCATCTGCAAGTGTATGTAAATGGCCTACAAATGCATTCCCATGTGTCCTTCCATGCAGCTGAATAGCAATGACATTTAATGCCCATGAATGCTGTAATACTGATAAGTGCATCCTCATAAACCACCATCAGTCACACCATTTAAATGTACCAGCACTTTGGCAGGTGTACTTGCTCTGTCGGACCATGATCTAATATGCTTGTGTTAGGGAACTACAGCACTGTGTGAGACCCTTAGAGCTCTGAAGAGGGTCTTCTGCCAATAGCAACCACCTGCTGTTCCCATAGTGCTTGATATACACACCAGTACTTAGGGGGCCCCTGAACTTAAACCTCCAACAGTAGGGGCTCACACAATAGGCCGGAGACCACAAGGTAGCTAGCCTGGGGTTTAGCTGCAGGATGACTGGCAAGGCAAGGGTTACAGCAGACAGACTGGATGCCGCATGACTAGACAAGGTTATGCAGACTATGCTGGTGTAACTGAAGACAGCAGGACTTGATGAAAACCAGAATAACAGCAAAGCAGTAGTTAATTGCAGGTAAGGTTAGCAGTTAACTGGAATGGCAACTGTAGACAGGCTTGACAAGATATGATGACTGAAGATTGCAGGACTGAATATGCACTGATAACTAAACAATGATAACTGAAGTAATAAGGTGGTTAACTGCTGGCAACAACCAGGTGCTGAGTATGTGTGTTGAGTGAAAGCAGAGTACTGGCAGCTTGAACTTTGAAGCAGAGAGACTTGCTAGATGAGTAGTGACTAGGCTGCAGTCTGTAATAATACACAGTGGCAAGATGTAGCTTGAGTATTGGATATGCTGCAGGATAGTGACTTACAGGCATGGCTGGAGTAAATTTACTTTATTGCAGAAGGCATCCACAGACACACAGGCTAGATGTGAATGGAACTAGGACTGGAAAGATATATCCAGAGACTTGACAGGAGCTTAGATAAGGATCAGGACCATGCATGAGAATAACTGGAAGGCCACTGCAAGACTAGGACACGTAGCAGGAATGAACACAGGGTGGCAGGTATAGGGCAGGATCCAACTGGGGATGGGTACAGGACTAGCAGGGACAGTACACTGAGGACTGAGGCAGGATACAAGGAGACAGGATTCGGACAGATAGACCAGGGCATAGGAACAGATAGTCTGTTAACTGTACAGTGACCTTGTGACAGGCTTGACTAGGACACAGGAACTTTGGAATATCACCGGCAGGAAGGAAATCCCCACATTACCTATTGAAAGGGAGATGGACCAATAAGAAGAGTCATCAGGCTGGAATCAGGTAACGAGGTATTCAAAACAGGTGTATTGCTGCACGTAGCAGCCAGTGTCCAAGTTGCCAAGCAACAGCTGGAATGCAAACAGGAATGAGTCACAGCGGAGACTTAGAACAGCTTGTGGCTGTGCATCTGTCAAAGCAACCACTTGCAGTGACACGCCTACGACACTCCCATAATACGCCCACTGAGCGGACTATTTTTCTGTGCTTTTCTAGCCACCTCCATGGCACTGGAATACCCATCACTTTTCCACCACACTTCTGATTCTATCTGTCCTTAATGCAGCAGCCCATCGTGCAAACACTCAGGGTAATACAAGTGCTGTAAGAGATTTCAGAAGTTTTCACACAGTTGCAAATAATCAACTACGCAAACATGGGCACTGGCTGTGGGTCTGAATCAGAAGATATCTGCTGATATCAGAAGGCATTGAATTATAAAATCTGATCAGAACACACTGCTGTGCCTGAACTATGAATATTGGCCCTCATTCCGAGTTGATCGGTCGCAAGGCGAATTTAGCAGAGTTACACACGCTAAGCCGCCGCCTACTGGGAGTGAATCTTAGCTTCTTAAAATTGCGACCGATGTATTCGCAATATTGCGATTACTAACTACTTAGCAGTTTCAGAGTAGCTCCAGACTTACTCTGCCTGTGCGATCATTTCAGTGCTTGTCGTTCCTGGTTGACGTCACAAACACACCCAGCGTTCGCCCAGGCACTCCCACCGTTTCTCCGGCCACTCCTGCGTTTTTTCCGGAAACGGTAGCGTTTTCAGCCACATGCCCCTGAAACGCCGTGTTTCCGCCCAGTAACACCCATTTCCTGTCAATCACATTACGATCGCCGGAGCGAAGAAAAAGCCGTGAGTAAAAATACTTTCTTCATAGTAAAGTTACTTGGCGCAGTCGCAGTGCGAACATTGCGCATGCGTACTAGGCGGATTTTCACTGCGATGCGATGAAAAATACCGAGCGAACAACTCGGAATGAGGGCCCTTATTTTATTTTTCTTTGCTATCTGTGTTTCATTATCACAAACTACTACTGAGCAGGCATTATTACTGGCCACCTATGCGTGCTAATTAATGTATCTTGGTCATGGCTTATATATTGAACCTAAAACTGTACAGAACCCGACCTTTCACTCCTCTTGTGCCAATTCTTGATGTTGTTACACAGAATGGTACAGTAGTTGCTCAGTCACTTCATTGGTCCATCACAGGTGCATGTAAAGGAGGTGTTAGTCTAGATAAGCAAAAACAAATCCCCCAGAGAAGTACAATGGCCTAGCAAGGAAGACTAACATCTTACATAATAATATAAATGCAGAGATCTCCATTATATTGTCAGGAACTGGTGCAGAATCCGGAATCAGGTACCAAGTGGTTGACGTTACCCAGAACAGAGGCGCGGAGTCTAACACGCCGGGAGATTTTCACAAGGGAACCCCACAAGGGGATATGGGCTTCGCGGCTTCCGACATGCAGGTCGTGGCCCCCTGTCTGGATCACTTGATACCTGAACTGGACTAGAGTTATGGTAGAGGTGTTGTATATGACAAACCGCAGGGATACACAGGAACTGGAGAAGTTGGCAGGGTGTACACGGCCAGATGGTACACTGGGGCCGTGGAGATGGAACAGCAGCAGGAACTCTAGGAGAGACACAGGAGGTAGCGGCACACGGACGGACTGGGGTGCAGACACTTGGAGACAGGGTAACGGCAGTTGGCAGACTAAGGTCGTCAGCAAGATGGTGAAGCTGGAATTCAATCCAGGAACAAGACAAAACCCACTGGACAGATGAACTGAGACCAGAGAGGAACCAGAGAGCAGAACACCGCGTGGAGTAGCTATAACAGGCAAAGGCTCTTGGGATTGGGAGGCTTAAAAGAACAGGCTGGACCAATCAGCTGTGAGCACCAGACAGGCCCCCCAGTAATTGATATAACATGCAGCTGCAGTGCAGACTGAGCAGGCTGACAAGCTGAATAGTAGTTTTCAGGTAACCAGCTGTAATTACAGAATCCAGACACCTGTGAAGTCAGTTGCTGAGTGCAGGAGCTGAGGCACTGGGAGACAACTATGCAGGAGCTAGCTGTGACCTGTAGTTCCACAAACTGAAGCAAAGGTAAATCATAACAATAACTAACAAAACATGAGTGCTCAGGATTGTAACATATATACATTGCAAACTTACAGTAAGCCACCAGCCATGGCAAGACGTCTTTGCTCTGGTGATCCTACACTGGATGATAATAGCATCACTTTTGGTCATTCATTTATGTATTTTTAAATTCAGAGCCAACTCACATGGAGGCATTCCAGGATCCTCCAATATGTCACTATGGGGTCTATTTACTAAGCCTTGGAGAGTGATAAAGTGGATGGAGATAAATAACCAGCTCCTGTCATTTTTCAAACCCAGCCTGTAACATGGCAGTTGGGAGCTGGTTGGCTGGTACTTTATGTCCATCCACTTTATCTCAATCCAAGGCTTGGTAAATAGACCCCTATGAACTTGTCATCTTTTACTTACTAACTGCTTGGGGCAAAGTGGTCCTATACAGAGCCGGAAAGCAGGGGCGACAGGGGCAGTCATTCCTGGGCCCCGACACATTAGGGGCCCTTACATCCACTGTGTCCCCATGTCAGTGGGAGCGAGTTAGCATCGTGTGGCGTTTTTCTGCCGAGCAGCACTGAGCACCAGAGCACTTGTCTCAGACGCTGCCCGGCTGTGTGCTGCACCGCATGACATCAGAGGACATACAGCACCGCAGCACCATGCTGCGGAAATGCAGCCATACTGTAATGGCCAGTCGGGATGGAACTCGGGAGGAGGAGGGAGCTCTGCTGCTACTACGGACCTGACGGGAGTCAGGAGGAGGGAGCTCTGATGCTGCTGCGGACCTGACAGGACGCGGAGGAGGAGGGAGCCCTGCTGCTGCTGCAGACCTGATGGGACGCGGAGGAGGAGGGAGCCCTGCTGCTGCTGCAGACCTGACGGGACTCGGAGGAGGAGGGAGCTCTGATGCTGCAGCGAACCTGACAGGACGCGGTGGAGGGAGCCCTGCTGCTGCTGCAGACCTGATGGGACGCGGAGGAGGAGGGAGCCCTGCTGCTGCTGCAGACCTGACGGGACTCGGAGGAGGAGGGAGCCCTGCAGCTGCTGCAGACCTGACGGGACTCGAGAGGAGGAGGGAGCTTTGCTGCTGCTACAGAACTGACAGGACTCTGAGGAGGAGGGGGCCCTGTTGCTGCTGCAGACCTGACGGGGCTCGGAGGAGGAGGGAGCCCTGCAGCAGCTGCTACAGACCTGACGGGACTCAGGAGGAGGAAGGAGCTTTGCTGCTGCTACAGAACTGACAGGACTCTGAGGCGGAGGGAGCCCTGTTGCTGCTGCAGACCTGACGGGGCTCGGAGGAGGGAGCCCTGCAGCAGCTGCTGCAGACCTGACGGGACTCGGGAGGAGGAGGGAGCTTTGCTGCTGCTACAGAACTGACGGGACTCGGAGGAGGAGGGAGCCCTGCAGCTGCTGCAGACCTGACGGGACTCGGGAGGAGGAGGGAGCTTTGCTACTGCCAGCCCAGCCCCAGTGAGACAGCACCACTCCCTGTTGCTCTGTGATGGTGCAGGTATGGGTTTGTCATGCGGGGGGGGGGGGGGGGGGATTGTTTGTAAGCAGTTTTACTGGGGGAAGGGGACACACAACTTCATTGTCCCTTGGCCCCCACCAGCCTTAATCCCAATGAAAATACAGCTTATCTGATGAACTGATAAATCATAGCATTGCTGCATAAGTTCACACCTGCAGTTTTCCAATGTAATGCAAGTGGATCGTTGGTGCGAATGTACACACCAGTGGCGTGCGGTGAGGTCAGTGGTTGGTAAGGCACTGCAGCGATAATGTTCACTGAGTTCCGTCGATGATCCCTCCCGTCGCCCACTACTGCACCTGAGCCGATGCCAGCTGCCGCCGCCCCTGGTGCCCGCTACTCCTGCCACTAATGGGCACCGCTTCCGCCAATGGCTTACAGAATCGCCATCAACTACCCCACCCCCCCAACACTAATTTGCATCTCAGTCCACTACCGCCAATGCACGCAGCCTGCCTGCTCATCAAACTTGTGATGAGCAGGCGACTAATATATTGTCAATTTTTATCAAATAAAAAAATAAATATTAGTGTTTAGGACTGGGGAGGGAGTGGGAGGAGGACATGAGTGCAATTTTGTTGTCCAGAGCTTCCATTAACTTAATATTGCCACTTGTGCGATGCTATTAAAAGTGAATGAAAGTCCTGGATAACAAAATAGCCAGCAAAGCGTGACAGGAAGTGTTTGATGCCAGGGAGCTGGTGCCAGGAAGAGGGTGACAGGAAGAGGGTGGCAGCAGTCAGTGCCAACTGTGGGTGACAGGGAGAGGGTGACAGGAAGAGGGTGGCAGCAGTCAGTGCCAACTGTGGGTGACAGGGAGAGGGTGACAGGAAGAGGGTGGCAGCAGTCAGTGCCAACTGTGGGTGACAGGGAGAGGGTGACCCCAGGGAGAGGGTGGCAGGAAGAGCATGACGCCAGGGAGAGGGTGACAGGGAGAAGGTGACAGCAGTGGGTGACACAAGGGAGAGGGTGACAGGAAGAACGTAACGCCAGGGAGGGGGTGACAGCATTGGGTGATGCCAGGGAGAGGGTAACAGCAGTAGCAGAGGGTGAGAGTGTGATAGAGAGAAGGAAAGGGTGATGGGAACACGTCCTGGGCCTAGAACTGCAGCGCGGCTCCTCTGCACGGACCACACTCAGAGTGACCATAGCATACCTCCCAACTTTCTTTATCCTGAAAGAGGGACACACGTGTGGCGAAAAGGGGCGTGGCTTTGCGGTGATACAGCGAACGTAAGCCACGTTCCCTAGTCCGTCACTGAAGGGGGCATGCCCAGCGCTCTGTGAGCTGCTGGCATGCCCCTCTCCCTCTGTCACTCGTGAATAGAAGCTGTGCGCATGCGCACAGCGTCTATTCACTGCTGCTCTGCAAAGCAGAGCAGCAGTGACAGAAGCCTCTCAACTGCCCCCCCTCACACCACGGGACACTGCTGCCTGCGGGAGGGACAGTCCCAAAAAAACGGAACTGTCCCACGAAAATCGGGACAGTTGGGAGGTATGCCATAGTAAGCCAGAGACAGGCAGTGGTGGCAGTGTCAAAGGGGGAGTGAGGTGCAGGGGCAAACGCAGGATTTAGTCAGGGGGGGTTGTGTGTGTGTGTGTGTGTGTATATACATATATATATATATATATATATATATGTACTTACATGCGCTCGGCACTCACAATAAAGATAATCTACCTGCCGGGTGCTCTCCTTCAATAAATGTAATATATATAGTGTAACAGGTTGCACTCACGGACTTCTCACAAACAGAACTGGACACTCCCGGATTTATTTCAACATTTCGGTTTTTAATAAACCTTCGCCAGGAAGGTTTATTAAAGACCGAAACGTTTAAATAAATCCGGGAGAGTTTGGTGATGTGCTGTCCCTGACGACGGGGTATATCCCCGAAACGCCGTTGGAACAATAAAATTATGCTATTTTAAAACGCATTGAAAGTCTGCTAGAGTGCCGCCGAACTTTACGAACTATATGGGGTTAGTGCAACTAACCTACGGAGGGCACCGCAGCAAGTAATCCACATATCCCTTTAGTGGAGTGCCGGGTTACAGCTGTTTTCTATATATATGTATATATATATATATAGTAGTACAACTCAGCCGGCACTCAGCTTCAATGGACAGCGTGCCCCGGTGCCATAATCCAGAAAACATACACAACTCCAATGGTGGACAATAAGGCACTCAAGAGGCTTGGTATAAACAATGAAATGTATTGACACAAAGCGACGTTTCGGGGCAGAGCCCCATCCTCAAGGCATACCAATACCAATAGATATTATATATACAGTATACATACACATATATACTGAGAGCCCAGCACTCACCATAAACGTATATACATACATACATACAGTAGGCACACACATTCATAGATCATACACAAAAACCCACACATACATACCTATGAATACAATACATATATACATTCTGTACACTCAGATGTTAAACTTACTTGTATTTGATGCACCACAGGGGTTGGGAGCAGACAGCCAGCAGGGTGGCTGAGCATGCACACCCAGCAGCTCCCTCTCATACATTCTGGATGCAGAGAACTGCATAGTTCTCTGTTGTGCTGGAGCAGGCAGCTCCGTGGTCGCGATTGCGATCGCGCCTTTTGCTGAGACGGAGACCAGCAGTCTCCGTCTCAAAAATAAGGGGGGGTTCCTGCTTGCGCCACTGATAGTGGAAGTGGGACTGGGGTCTCTGTGGCACCATCGCGCACAGGGAACTTTTTCACCATATAGTTCCCTGAGTGGCTCCCTCTTCTACCTGGTGCAGGGGGGCGGGCTGCTAGATGGGCTAGAGGACGGGCAGCTGTAGGTGATTGTGCTGGGGTCCAGGTTGGAAAACGGGCTGCTGGACGAGCGGCCAGGGACGGCCGCATACAGTTAAGTGTACTGTAAATATCTCACATCCTTGGTGCCCGCTCCTCCCCCCTACCCTTCCCGAACCCTCTACTGCCCAATCACAGTGACAGGGGCGTGCTTTCATATGGACTGAAAGCACGCCCCTGCCAAAGAGGCACTTTTACAAGTGCCGCCTATAGGGATTTTTTCAATGGCTTTTTCCTGCCCGATGCTTGGCCCCGCCCCCCTCTTCCGGCCCTTTCACACAGACAGTGGGAGGCACCCCAGAGCAGTGCCTCCGAAACACTTTTCAAACTCTTTTTCACAGGGTAGAAATAATTAGAATAATATAAAGGGTAATGCAGATACTTATGACACAGAATATGTGTCATAAGTATCTTCTTTATATTATTTGAATCATTATGACAGGGGAGGCACTGCCTCCCCTGACTGCACGTCCCTGGTACACACTTACCTGGCATATTCACGACCGGCATTGGCAAAACTGCAAATGGACACATCAGTACTACTACTTCTCACGGGTTCGGTATGAATTACCGGTGGCCAGGATGCCGGCCGTCAGTAAACAGACAGCGGCATCCCCGCCACCAGTATGTCGGCAGCAAAGAAATCGCTAGAAAGTCCCTTGCGGGCTCGCTGTGCTCGCCACGCTGCGGACATGGTGGCTTGCTGCGCTCACCACAGGTTATGTTCTCCCTCTATGGGTGTCATGGATACCCACGAGTGGCAATAGACACTATGGGTCGCCAGTATTTCTGAAACAGCACAGTTTGTGAACTGTTTGCGTGCTGCTGTGGTGAAAGTGTATCATGACTGAACAAATGCCACCATTGCGAGTAACTGACATGGAAACTGCGGAGCACCACGTGCCATTGATGTGAGAGGTGAATGTCAGCTACGAAGGTGCGTGAGGGCTGACCGACATGTTACATATATATAAAACTTTGTATATCAGAGAAATGCAAAAGAAAAACCCGGGAAATCGCGCAGAGCATAGCATTTTTGTTCCATATTGATGCTTCTGATAAACAAATATTTGTGTACTGAACTCAGACTGGCTCAGAATCTTATCATGGTACAGTATCTTTCTCACACAGCACTTCTGGATGCAATTCCTCCTCAGGATGTGACTCTGTAACACACCCAAATCCCCAAATCACCCAATGTTGGACAGAGCAGTTTTTATTACATACAATATCTAAAATTTGTGTGTGTACATTTTTAAAAGTATGATCAGTTCAAAACTTGATCAAAGGTTATCTGATAAAGGCTGCAGTCCCAGGATTTTTGCAATTTCCATTTCATCCAAATGGATGGGAGCTCCAACAGAAGGATATCACCATGGATTTCTGTGGTGTCCAGATGAAGAAGGGTCCACCAAAGCATTTTGTCGTGAAGACATCCGCCAGGAAGTTAGTTTGATAGCACTTATATAGATGATCAGAAATGTGGGGATGCTCAGGAATTGCCAAAACCATTAAGGAATTTGGGAAGTAATTGATAGTTTTGAACAAAACTGTTTAGTGGATTTTTAGACAATTTAATAATTATAACTTGGGGATATGGGTATTTGTAATGCTGGGCATACACGCTGCAATTATCTGTCCAATTCGCCCAATATCAGCAGATCGGCACATACTGTAATTGCAGTGTGTATGTGTCATCGATCCGGTAATATCGATCGGTCACGTATGCCGGATCATCCAGCATGTTTCTCCGATTCGATATTTTGAAAGTGTCAAGCTCGCCGCATCAGGCAGTATATGCCCTGCCGTGGCCGACCGATGTACATTTCCTCTGTTCCTTCACATGGGAAGGAACGGCTAAAAGTCTCCTCCCAGACAGCACCGATATCATGGACAATACATTGTGAGAGATCTCACAGTGTATGTCTGTTATATCTGCAGTGTCAGATTAAATGTGTGTCGGTCTGACAGGCATTTTACCTGCCTGTGTATGTCCACCATAAGTAATAGGTAAAGGAAACCCTACCTGTACTGTAAGGATTTGAGTTGTAGCATAGAAATTGTATTTTAGAATATTCATCTTACACAGACTACTCTCTAGTCAGCACCTCATCTGCTTTTTAACTTATAGGGACTTCTAAGTTCAGAAGAATGAGTTCTGGTTATAAGCCCAGTCCCAAGAGCATCTTCTTTTTGCCTTTGTTGTATGTTGTTGATCCTCCTTGGAAGATTATGAAGTATCAAATTATAAATGTGTGCAGTAGAATGGGTTCCTTACAAGGGCGTAGCTACCATAGGTGCAGTGAGTGCAGTTGCTATGGGGCCCAAAGCTGAGAGGGACCCCTCTTCTCTGTCACAGTTACATGTGTTATATACATTTTCAATATTGGGTGATACATAGGGGCCATAACAAACCTGTGCCTTGGGGTCTACAATATATCTAGTTATACCCTGGATCTGCTCGTTGTAATGTGGTATAAAAAGAACTGGAGGGCATTATAATGTTTACATAATATGAACTGAAGATTGTGGCACAGTATGAAGTGGAGTCTCTATAGTGTGGCATAATATGAACTGGGGACACTGCAGTGGTGGGATTCAGCCGGTTTGCACCGGTTCTTCAGAACCGATACCTAAAGTTAGGTATGGTTCTTAGAACCGGTTGCTAATTGCGTGGGTGCTCCCGGGCCCGAGCACCCATGGACCGCGAGGAGCACCCATGGAATCCGCCGCTGCCCCAGTAGCGCTAGCCGCCGCTGCCCCCGCAGTAGATTGAGACACGCTGGGGGCTGCGGAAGTGCTTCTGTACCATAGCAATGTAAAAAAAAACAACCAAAAATGGCCGCCGCCAAGGAGGAGACAGATGCTAGAGGTCACATTTGACCTCTAGCACCTGTCTCCTCAGCGGCGGGCATTTTAAGAGGGTGTTTTTTTTACACTGCTGTGACTGCTATGGTACAGAAGCACTTCCGCAGCCCCCAGCGCGTCTCAATCTACTGCGGGGGCTGCGGGGGCTAGCAGTAACCACTGAAGTCCGCACCCACCCTTCTCAACTTTACTGGGGCAGCGGCCAGGAGATACCTGGCAACACGCAGGAAACACCTGACAACGCACAGGAGACCCCTAGCAACGTGCATGAAACCCCTGGCAACGCACAGGAGACTCCTAGCAACATGCATGAAACCCCTGGCAACGCACAGGAGAACCCTAGCAACATGCATGAAACCCCTGGCAATGCACAGGAGACCCCTAGCAACGCGCATGAAACCCCTGGCAACGCATAGTAGACCCCAGGCAATGTAAGTGGCATTATTGTGTGTGGGCATAAAATGGTGTCAGGACCATAACTCTGTGTATCATAATATGTAATTGGCATTACAGTGTGTGGCATAACGCATAATGGATGTTATTTGAGTATTAAATGCATGAATTATTAAACTACCTTTCGGTATACTTAAAATGGTCATTAGGACATAGAACCGGTTGTTAATTTATTTGAATCCCACCACTGGGACACTATGTCATAATGTGAATTGGGGATACTGTGTGGCATAAGGTGTACTGGCAGCCCTACAGTGTGACATCATGTGAATTAGCAACTACTATGGTGTAGAACATGAACTAGGACACTATTATGGGGCAGAAAATTAACAACTGCTGTAGAGAGTTGTCTGTCTGGAAACTTTGGGACAGGGGCTCCTTCTAAATGTTACTATGGGGCCCACTAAGTTCTGGCTACGCTCCTGGTTCCTTAGGTGCATCAGAGACTATATGAAACAAATGTAATTCATCTATAAACACACAAACTTTGTTTAATGCAACATTTTTACAAATATTGTATAAAATGACAATCAGGCTGTGTGTATAAGGTGTGTATACAATGTGTATAAGGTGAATATGAAATATAAACGCATTGTGTGTTTAAACTTGGGTCTCATCCTCAGGATATCTCATTATAGTATGCAAATATGGAAAAACACAAAACTGAAAACACTTCTGGTTCCAAACATTTCAGATATGGGAGACTCGATCTGTATCAAACATAGATGTTACACAACCCATATCAGAGCTAGAGTCACATATGTAATGTAAGGGTATGGAAATGTCAATCAGCATATGAACAGTGACATCCATAGTGACCAGGGCAGAAGTGAATGGGAATCCTGGTGGATAAAGGAAAATATGACTGAACATATGTAACCAAAGTTGATGGGCAAATAAATACACTAGAATCTCACTCCACGTATTTTCAAGTTGCCGCACTAGGCTAGTTAACAATAGAGATGTGCGGCCGGCACTTCTCGTGTCTTGTGTTTGGTTCTAATTCCACTTTCGTGTCTTGGTTTTGCCAACACAAACTCCTGGCCCAGACAGGAGGGCAGATATAAAAAAAAAGGCCCCAAACAGCACATCATGCAAAGAAGAAAAAGATTTGCAATGAGGTAGTTGTATGACTAAGCCAAGCGACACAAACAATTTGCCCATCTAGGTGTGGCACTGCAGTGGCACACGGGAGGGCAGATATCAAAAAAAGGCCCCTAACAGCACATGATGCAATGAAGAAAAAAAGGTAAACCGGGGTTGCTGTAGGCCAGGGGTGGCCAATCAGTCAGCGACAAAGAGCCAAGAAAAATCTTTGGGCATGCCAAAGAGCCGACACCATGTGCACGCCAAAGGCATGTGTGCAAAAATGGGGCGTGGTCTTGTGCCCGCTAGGCCACGTCCATTATAAAATACATTGAAAAAGCCAAATCCAAAATAAAATACATAGAAAGGGACAAATCCACATAAAATAAATTTTAAAAGCCACATCCACATAAAATACATAAAAAAAGCCAGAGCCAAATAAAATACATTTAAAAGCAAGGTTAACATAATACATATCAGTTCCTCCATGTGTCACTCCAGCTCCCCATGCCACTGTAGTAGCTCTTCATGTGTCCAGTAGCCCCTGCTCCAAACCCGAGGTGGTCCATGCTGAGGTAGCTGTAGTCCCCCTTTGCTTGCCAGTGGGTTCTCACCTAGTATCCGGCTCCCTCAGTCCACTTAGTGACGCTGGCACTGCGTGCACGGCTGGAGCACAGTGGTTTCTGTATCTTTTGCGGTCACCTGACCTCAAGTGTCAGGAGCCGCATCTGAATGGAGAAAGAGCCACATGCGGCTCAAGAGCCACTGGTTGGCCACTGCTGCTGTAGGCCTAAGCTAAGCGACACAACCACCTGGCCCATCTAGTAGTGTCTCTCAGTGGCTGAATGTCGAGAGTGGGCTGCAATTGTTCGGTCCACTGACAGCATCTCCAGCATGCTTCAGTCACACTAAAAAAAAATCTGCAATTGGTGGACTTATACGGCAGTACCCCTGGACTAATACAGCAGTACCCCTGGACTCATACGGCAGTGTCACACAGGACGGCACTTTTCAAACACTAGGCCCTAAACAACACCTCATGCAAAGATGTCGAAGAGATGCAATGAGGTAGCTGTATGACTAAGCCAAGCAACACAAACAATTCCAACTGGAATTATACGTCCAAATCACTGGAATTAATTGGCAAGATCACTGTAATTAATAATTATAAATCACTGAAATTAATTGGCAAAATCACTGTAATTATACGTCCAAATCACTGGAATTAAATGGCAAGATCACTGTAATTAATAATTATAAATCACTGGAATTAATTGGCAAGATCACTGTACTTATACGTCCAAATCACTGGTATTAAATGGCAAAATCTCAATATCGCCTGCCTAGTGAAGTGGAATCTAGATGGGATTTGGTACCAGGCACACAATACCTCCATCAATTGTCTAAATCCCACTGCACTAATGGCGGATACCGGGCGCACGTCTAACACCAACATAAGTGTCAAGGCCTTAGTTATGAGGGCTTCCATCATCATGTGAAGCTGAACCACTAGCCATGAACATAGGCCAGGGCCTCAGCCGTTCCTTGCCACTCCGTGTCGTAAATGGCATATTGGCAAGTTTACATTTCTCCTCAGA
This sequence comes from Pseudophryne corroboree, assembly GCF_028390025.1. Classification (NCBI taxonomy): domain Eukaryota; kingdom Metazoa; phylum Chordata; class Amphibia; order Anura; family Myobatrachidae; genus Pseudophryne; species Pseudophryne corroboree. The sequence goes on along the minus strand of NC_086449.1, from coordinate 440,049,798 downwards.
CCATTTAAATTTCTTTTTTTGGGTCTTTTTACTGAATTTTGGCTTTTTGGATTTTACATGCCCTCTACTATCACATTAAGCATCGGCCTTGGCAGACGACGTTGATGGCATTTCATCGTCTATGTCATGGCTAGTGGCAGCAGCTTCAGCAATAGGAGGAAGTGGTTCTTGATCTTTCCCTATTTTATCCTCCAAATTTTTGTTCTCCATTATTTTTTTGTAGTTATATAAGACAATATGCGGCACAGGAATGACTGATGGCTGATGGCCAGGACACTACCACTGGTCTGATGCAGCACAACACAACAACAATGTAAGGGACTTGTGGTTGTTATAATTATTATACTGTAGCAGTGGACATATAGCAGCAGCGCATATCATCACTGGAATGACTGATGAGACAGGACACTGCCACTGGTCTGATGCAGCACAGCAATACTGTAGGAGACTTGTGGTTGTTGTTATTATTATTATAATACTGTAGCAGTGGACATATAGCAGCAGCATATATCGTCACTGGAATGACTGATGGACAGGACCAGTGGCGTATAGCAGCAGTGTATATAGTCACTGGAATGACTGATGAGACAGGACACTACCACTGGTCTGATGCAGTACAACACAACAATACTGTAAGAGACTTGTGGTTGTTGTTGTTATTATTATTATTATTATTATACGGCAGCAGTGGACATATAGCAGCAGCGTATATCGTCACTGGAATGACTGATGAGACAGGACACTGCCACTGGTCTTATGCAGCACAACACAACAATACTGTAAGAGACTTGTGGTTGTTGTTAATATTATTATACGGCAGCAGTGGACATATAGAAGCAGCGTATATTGTCACTGGAATGACTGATGAGACAGGACACTACCACTGGTCAAATGCAGCACAACACAGTCAACAACACTTTATACAGCTACACTGGCAGGAAAGGACACCAACACTGTGACTGCCTGGACTGATGCAGCACAATACACGGACTACACTGGACTGGACTGAGCAGCACAACACAGCACAAGACTTGCCACCCCACTTTCCCGCCTCCACACAGACACTGGAGGACGGAGACATGTCCTCTCACTACACTCTCCGAGACTTGAGTGAAAATGGCCACGACGCGCGGCTCCTAATATGGAATCCAAATCCCGCGAGAATCCGACAGCGGGATGATGACGTTTTGCCGTGTTCTGGTTTCCGAGTCAGGTGGGAAAACCCGAGCCTGACTCAGATCCGGGCTCGAGACGTGAAGTTCGGTAGGGTTCGGTTCTCTGAGTACCGAACCCGGTCATCTCTAGTTAACAATACCCAAGTCCATGGAAACCTCTGCAATCAGCTGAAAACCTGCTTTCTGTTTGACCCCTGGAGCTGCTGCGGGCTACTAATTCTCTGCTTGAAAGTGAGACAGCCAGGATCATCACAGATCAGCGTAGCTCACTGCAGCAAAGTTGTTTTCAGGTAACACGAGAAGAGGACTATCTGCAGTGTTGATATGTAATGGCAGCCAATGAGACGCTGGCTGGCTGAGAATTTTCATCTCCTAGTGTGACTGGAATGAAAATTATTATATATATACATGCATCTCTATAGTGGAGTCTTAGAAAGACTAAGCATAATACTGTACCGTATGAGAATACTAAATGAAAGCTTTGGAGAGACAATAACAACTGGTACTGTGTGTATATATATATATATATATATATATATATATATATATACACACATGCGAGCATTTGCAAATGAACAGTTATTTATTGTAAACACAGTGGATGGAAGTGATAGAATCTCTGTTACAATTAGTTTTTATGGTTACATGAAGTTCTCTTTATTACTACTGGGATGGTTTGTGTGCATATGAGATGTATTTATATTTTTATCTTTAGCTTTATGTTTGACTAAATTGTAAATACATTATTTTTGGGGGGATTAATTGTCTCAGCAAGACACAGCAGAGCACTTACTTTGTCCTTTTTAATCCTAGCCATGTGGGTGATTGCCTCCTAATCTACCACTACAGCTGTGTCTTTAACTCCTATATATCATCAGACGCTGGGTGTATCCCTCATATAATGCATAACCCATGTCACATTTCACCCATAGAGATTGTTTCAACCTCATGGAGGTGGAATATATAGCCACGGCTCTACCCTGGTTGCAGGTAAGGAGGCGTAATTATTAACATGAGTGTTATTGAAGTAATGTTGGGGATGGTTGGCATAGTTGGTGACACAGAGTGCATACCTCCCAACATTACCCTCTCCAGGAGGGACAGAATGCGCTGCTTCTGGACTTTTCTCTTAATTAATGATTGCCGGCAACTGTGTTGAACAGGTTAATGGATAAGAAAGGTGTTTCAGCACAGATGATGGCAATCGTAAATTAACAGGGAAGTCCAGGAGCAGAGCATAATGTCCCTCTTGGAGAGGGTCATGTTGGGAGGTATGAGAGTGTTTACTCATTGCCAGGTCATCTATATTTCATATACTTATCCCTGTTTCAAAACAGGGCCTAACATTCAAGAATACAAGCAAGTAACCATTGATTTTAAGCCATGAGCAGCAGCAGGTAGTGTAATCTCCAGACCAGGTGAAAGAGAGCAGGGCAACATGCAAGATGTCCTTATTGCTATGGGGCAGTCCTAATTTTTCTGCAATCTGGACTTTGTCACAATTTCAATGACAATGAAAGATATGTCACACATTGTTCTGTTCTCCTCTTAAAGTTGGAGCATCTTACGTTACAGTTAGTGCTGTGTATTAGTAGTGGAAGGGTCGGGATTTGTAATTGATCTTCCACTGCTCAGAGTCCGAGCCCCCACCCCCCTCCCTCCCTTGTTGCGGCCCTGCCCCTTGCATGATGGGTATCTCCACTCTGGTGCATTGACATGGAATATCCCATTCCCTCCAGAAGTCCTACTTTTGCCCCAGGAATGATAATTTAATGCATTTTGATAATTGAACCTGATTGTAACAGTATATGTTGTGTCTTTAGTGCAACTAGTTGTAGATATCACTTTTGATTAGTTTTACTTGGAATATTTAGCATGTGTGTGTATGTACAATATATATAGATTTTTTTTATGTGTAGTGCAAGGGGGTTCACTGTTTAACCTCCCCCTACAGCTCGAGTTTGTCTAGAAAATGCTGTGATGTGTGGATGTGGGTAGAGCCTGAACCAATAGGGCCCTATGAGGTCTTATTCTTTACAGACACCCACTTCCGTTTAATGAAGGTGCAGAGTTTCACAGATTTTAAGTTTCTCTGAGAGATGAGGAATTATTGTATTTTATGTGCAGAAAAAGGTAGATTTGTATTTCTACAGAGAGTGTTCATATTATGCTAACCTAGTTTTAATGGTACCTCGCTGATAGTTCCTGATGGAAATGTCCAGGTGGGAGGTGCGTGGGCATAGTACTGCAAATCATGGATGAACATGTCAGGAGAAGTCCTATTCCACATGGTACGGAGTGACGATTGAGTCGGAGGATGACTATTGCGGGGCTGTGTGAATCAGTTTGTGTGTCTTACAAGGAGAGGGGACATTCTGTGGCTAACTGCTACTCCTTTATGGAAGTCTTTATTACTATGTCCATAGGCTCACCAACGATGCAGGTACTGGTTCGGATTAAACAAAAGGTGGTCAGGTGTATGCCCATACTTTAATTACGCAGGGTCTGCTCCCAGATGAGAATATTTCTTATGATCAAAAATATTGCAATAGTTTGTTAAGCTGGCCAACCACTTCACAGCCATTCCCATTTGGTCAGTCCCTACACTGACTTTCAAATATATGAGCATTGCTCTCAGGCATCTTTTGGATTGTAAATACACAGTATGCTTCTATCATGGGTTTAGGTCCTGTCTCACTCCTTTAAAGAGACAGGAACCACACCAAGGCATATCAGTTAATAAACACCTGGGGAATTTCTTGACATTAAATTTACAAATGGACAATAGGGGTGCAAGAAAAAGTGCGACCACAACATTTTTATATAAACAGTAGGCTAGAATCCACAGCGCTCATACATCTGCGGTGTCAGTGGGTATTTGTGACCACCCCATTTAAATAAACAAAATCATAAAATTAGGTGAGTGCTGAATTTGTATGATTTCTATTTATTTAAATGGTGTGGTCACAAATACTACTGGCATCGCAGATGTATGAGTGCTGTGGATTCTAGCCTATTGTGTGTGTGTGTGTGTGTGTGTGTGTGTGTATGTATGGATTCTAGCCGTGTGTGTGTGTGTGTGTGTGTGTGTGTATATATATATATATATATATATATATACAGTGTCGGACTGGGGCATGAAGGGCCCACCGGGGGAATGCAGTGGTAGGGGCCCATACTTAAGGGTGTGGCCAGCCTACAAAGAGGGGGTGTGGCCAGCCTCCACAGAGGCTTGAAATACACAATAGTCTAGTGCAGTGTAATGCAACATATCTACCATGTATAATACAAGTGCACAGTCTGGAACCTGATCCCTAGAGAAAGGAGTGAGCATTCAGGCATTGGGGCCTACCGGTGGTTTCCCTGGTACCCCTGTGGGCCAGTCCGACCCTGTATATATATATATATATATATATATATATATATTGTGTGGAATAGCTGGCACTCAGTGATAGCGACTAAGTACCGGGGTGCCCTCCTTCAGATATACACAGTGAAGCTGGGAGACAGATGTCCACTGCCCCCGTGTCACAAAACCAGGTGGCACTCCACGGATTTAGGTAAAAGAGAAAAATCTTTATGTGAAAAACAACATGAGGGTCCAACGTTTCAACACCGCGGCGGGTGTTTTTTTCAAGGACACATGGTGAAGCAAACAGTGTTAAAACAATTCTCACCTTAAATACTTACACACGCCACTGCTGTCAAACGAGGGCGGAGCGCGGGAGCGGCTCCGGCGGCGGGTGATGACGTGACCGTCGCCAGGCAACCAGGCAAAACCCAGTCCGGCACATCTCGCGAGAGATGTCATGGCCGTCGCCTGGCAACCAGACGCACTCAGCCCAGCGCCGCTCACAGAGGCAGATGGGGAGTGTAATAACAAAGTGCAATGTGCATGTAAACTGTGACAAATGCAAAAGTGACACGTACATCTGTAAGGGAAACAAAATAACGTTTCCAACGTGATATGGTGCATTAAAAACAAACTGTATATTGCATACAAAGGGAACATACTCAAAAGGCACATATTATACTCAGGTCCCTACAGTCCTACGTTCTGCTCAAAGCCGTATTGAACAATGTAAATTGGCTACAAAGTGCTGCACTAAAATGCAGTCAAAAACTGAAAGCAAACGTAGGCTAATGTTGGAACATAAATGACACAACAAGCAGCCCTAGGCTAGGCTAAACTCTACGTGTATAAGAATACAGTATACACTGCACTCCAAAGGTTAAATCACTGCAAGAAAACATTACAAGAAAATGCTCCATACTACTTTTTCATTAAGTCCGTGCGGAGCGATGGTGTTAAGCCGGACAATCCATCGTGTTTCACACTGCGATAACAGCTTCTGTCTGTCGCCACCTCTGATGGGAATAGGGATATGATCCACTATTTGATATTTCAAACTAGATAAAGGATGTTGGCAAAGTTTGAAATGCCTTGCGACTGGCTGATCGTTATCCTTGCCTTCAATGGCGGCTTTGATGGCCGATCGATGAAGGGCCATACGTTCTTTAAAGGTTCTGATGACTCGTTAATGTATAATTACTTATAATGAATGTACACATTCTTTGGACTTCTCATAGCACTGTTCTAATTGCGTACACTAGACCGTGAGTCCGCATTGGTATACTACCGTTCTGCGGGTTCGTCTGCCCATGGCATACTGTCAGTATCCACCACGTTATATGTCTCAGCTGGTCCACTAATATCTGACCAGAGGTAGGTTTAGGCTGACTTTATCCTTGTTATATGCACATACCTGACCTGATCCCAGTGGGCATTCCCTCTTCTCTGAGGCTTTATAGCACATTCATGTATACATACCCCTAGAGCGTTGGATCGCACAGGGTATTATTTATCCATATGTATTTATTTCAAATATGTTTGGTATACAGCAGTATTACTGTCTTAGCCAGTGTGACGCGCGTTGCGCACACCATAATGTATGTTAAATTTGACTAATGTGTATTTGGCTATGTGTGGTTTCCCAGGTCCCCGATATACCGACCATAACACCCCATTATATACTATATACTTTATTGACTTATTTGCTTTTGTGTCCCATAAATGGCTGCAAAGGCCCCGCCTCCTGTCATTACACACAGTGACTACCTGGAACGCAAAGCACTACGAGCGTGGAACGCATGACTTCCGGTCTCGACCGGAAGTGACATAGCGGCATCATGGGTTGCCATAGTTACCAACGGTCCAGCCGTGGATATTGTGCGGCTGACCGCGGCGGGGCCCAGGGGCATGTTTTAACAACACGGCTGCACACAGGCTTTCACGGGGGTGCTACATACTGATGTCCGATTGGTATGTTTTATACAGCGCTGCGTCCGACGGAACGTGACTTCCGGTTGCACCGGAAGTGACGTGCCGGCCGCTGCTACACATGATTCACTCATTCATTAACACACAGGTATATATAGGGGGCCAGGGAGGCTCTATGCAGGTCCTGGTTCCTTCTTGATGCTGCTGTCGATGAGACTGATGTCTTGACTATGTATTGACTGGCGTATACCTTGAGAAAGGTCCAAGCATAGGACCGAAACGTTGGTGAGCCTTTTCTGTGTATATATACTTTTTTTGTGACATGAAGTTACATGGAACCAAGCTTTTGAATAAATGACTTTATTGCTTACATCATATCACGCAAGTCTGGAGAGTGCTATCTTTTTCCACTGTTATGTGGAGAAATACTGTATTGTACTAAGAGTCTGACCCCGTGATTGGATTAGACTTTGATTTGGCACCCCAGCCGTTACCTGTGTCGGGTGAGAGTGTGGGACTTCCCGTGTATATATATATATATATATATATATATATATATATATACACTGCTCAAAAAAATAAAGGGAACACTAAAATAACACATCCTAGATCTGAATGAAATATTCTTATTAAATACTTTGTTCTTTACATAGTTGAATGTGCTGACAACAAAATCACACAAAAATTGTCAATGGAAATCAAATTTATTAACCCATGGAGGTCTGGATTTGGAGTCACCCTCAAAATTAAAGTGGAAAAACACACTACAGGCTGATCCGACTTTGATGTAATGTCCTTAAAAAAAGTCAAAATGAGGCTCAGTAGTGTGTGTGTGGCCTCCACGTGCCTGTATGACCTCCCTACAACCCACATAAGTGGCTCAGGTAGTGCAGCTCATCCAGGATGGCACATCAATGCGAGCTGTGGCAAGAAGGTTTGCTGTGTCTGTCAGCGTAGTGTCCAGAGCATGGAGGCGCTACCAGGAGACAGGCCAGTACATCAGGAGATGTGGAGGAGGCCGTAGGAGGGCAACAACCCAGCAGCAGGACCGCTACCTCCGCCTTTGTGCAGGGAGGAACAGGAGGAACACTGCCAGAGCCCTGCAAAATGACCTCCAGCAAGCCACAAATGTGCACGTGTCTACTCAAACGATCAGAAACAGACTCCATGAGGGTGGTATGAGGGCCCGACATCCACAGGTGGGGGTTGTGCTTACAGCCCAACACCGTGCAGGACGTTTGGCATTTGCCAGAGAACACCAAGATTGGCAAATTCGCCACTGGCGCCCTGTGCTCTTCACAGATGAAAGCAGGTTCTCACTGAGCACATGTGACAGACGTGACAGTCTGGAGACACCAAGGAGAACGTTCTGCTGCCTGCAACATCCTCCAGCATGACCGGTTTGGCAGTGGGTCAGTAATGGTGTGGGATGGCATTTCTTTGGGGGGCCGCACAGCCCTCCATGTGCTCACCAGAGGTAGCCTGACTGCCATTAGGTACCGAGATGAGATCCTCAGACCCCTTGTGATACCATATGCTGGTGCGGTTGGCCCTGGGTTCCTCCTAATGCAAGACAATGCTAGACCTCATGTGGCTGGAGTTTGTCAGCAGTTCCTGCAAGATGAAGGCATTGATGCTATGGACTGGCCCGCCCATTCACCAGACCTGAATCCAACTGAGCACATCTGGGACATCATGTCTCGCTCCATCCACCAAAGCCACGTTGCACCACAGACTGTCCAGGAGTTGGTGGATGCTTTAGTCCAGTTCTGGGAGGAGATCCCTCAGAAGATCATCCGCCACCTCATCAGGAGCATGCCCAGGCATTGTAGGGAGGTCATACAGGCACGTGGAGGCCACACACACTACTGAGCCTCATTTTGACTTTTTTTAAGGACATTACATCAAAGTTGGATCAGCCTGTAGTGTGTTTTTCCACTTTAATATTGAGGGTGACTCCAAATCCAGACCTCCATGGGTTAATAAATTTGATTTCCATTGATAATTTTTGTGTGATTTTGTTGTCAGCACATTCAACTATGTAAAGAACAAAGTATTTTATAAGAATATTTCATTCATTCAGATCTAGGATGTGTTATTTTAGTGTTCCCTTTATTTTTTTGAGCAGTGTATATATATATATATATATATACACACACACACACACACACACACACACACACACGCGCGCGCGCGCGCACACACACACACACACACACACACACAAACCTGCAAATGTTGGAACTAACATGCATGAATCTGCCAGTACTGAGTTGCATAGTAAAGAAGGATTTAATTTACCTCTGAGGAAGTCTGAAGGATAGGACACAGTCACTTCTAGATGAAATGCGTTGGGTACTTTGCCGTATGGTTTTCAAATAAGCTTTTCCTCTTATGTATGAGCATTAACTTTGTACGGAAACTGGAAAGGTTATCTTTTTCTATGTTTTATGTGAATATTGGATTGTCATTAAAATCTGTGAAAAATGTGTTGTTGTGATGACCGTGTATGGACCATCTAAAGACTTTATACAAAGTTGTTATATGGTGCAGGTTCACGTATTAGTGTTTTCAGCACAAAGTGGTGTTGTCTTCTTATTGCACTAGGAAGCGCTCTGTTTTTATTGCATTTCAGAATAGAAGAGTTGGTGTGGACTACAACGGAGAGCTTGGCTGCCCTTTATCAGTGGATTTTCCTGGGCACTTTTAGTTGGAAACTCATATGGACTACTACTACTAACAATATTTATTGGTAATATTTTAAGTGATATTTACTGGCTTAGCACCTAAACTAAAATTAAATGAGTTACCCCTCAAGAATTACTGAAAATTATGACACCAGGGAGATTTTTTATGGGCAGGTCCAAACACCAACATGAAGGGGGTAAGCAACCCAAACATGAGAAACCAACCCAAACATGAGAAACACCCCCAAAAGAGGAAGAGAACAAAGTACAGGGGATGTAGAGGAGGACGACATGGGAAACAAAAACCCAAGGAGATTCTGAAGACGTCTTCAGAGTACAAAGTGTCTTCAATATATCAGATAGAACCCTCTCTAAATCAGAACTGTCACTTCTAGAGAAGGGTCTAAAATTCTCACCCACTAATGGCCCAAATATATTTGAACTGTATGTGGACCTAAACAGGTTCGTACGTACCCTCTGTAGAAAAAGGTACTTCACAAAGAAAAATTTGCAACTGGAGGAACTCTTCCCATAGTTCTTGATAGCACAGACAATATTATGCTCAACACTCTTGATGAACTATGGGAGCAGAATCATGTGGTTTCTGAGGAATTTCCTATGGAGGAAAAACTCTACGATCTTAGGAGAGGGATGACTACATTTCAGAACAAAACAGATTTTTTTCCGATATCTGCAAAGAGCAGCTCCATAGAATCGTTCTACAAAATAACTTTAGAGGACTTCAAAGAACTGGTAGGACAATATCCTGATAATTTCAACCATCTAACCTTACAATACAGAAGAGAAGGGCAATCAAAGAACTTACACAAGACACCTCTATCGTAATAAAAGAAGCTAATAAGGGTGGCCTAGTGGTCATGAACCGGTCCTATTACATAGATGAAGCCCTTAGACAGTTAGGTGATGACAAATTTTATAGGACTCCTGAGAGAGACCCTACTTCTAAATTTTTACAAGAATTTAACATATTATTGGATTCCTCCAGCAGTAGAGGGGTCATATCCAGAGAGGAACACCGATTCCTACTACCTCACTTCCCCACCATCCCCACATTTTATTTTCTCCCTAAAATTCACAAGTCCCTCACTTCACCCCCAGGTCGTCCTATTATTTCAGGCATTAATTATAACACTTCCTACCTTTCTTTTTATATTGACACCTTTCTTCAACCCAGGGTACCCTCATCAAGATCTTATATAAGGAATACTACAAATTTTCTAAACAAAATACAACATATACAGTGGAAAGAAACATTTGCATTTTTAACTTTAGATGTACAGGCCCTGTGTACAAACATTCCTCATAATACAGGGTTAGGAATAATTTCGAAAAGACTCATGAAAGATAACGATCTTGATGTGGAACATCAGACTTTCATTTTGCAATGTATTTCATTCATTTTCCCACAATAATTTTTTATTTCCAGACACATATTATTTAGAGATCACTGGGACGGCCATGGAGACCAAGTTCGCCCCCAGCTTTGATGACGCTCATGTGTGGGGAGGTGGCTGAGAGACGAACCTGGTCTTCTATGGTTGCTACATCTACGATTTATTTATTATTTGGGATGGGGATCTGCCCTCTGTCAACTCCTTTGTCACTAGCCTCAACTCTAATTTTTTTCAATATAATCCCCACTTCTACTTATAGTAGGAATCGAGTGGATTTTCTGGCTGTGACCCTTCAAATTAGGGATAACCAGATAATTACATCTAATTATATCAAACCTACTAGTACCCATTCTTATCTGCATTACAAAAGTTCCCACCATGCACCATGGAAAAATAACATACCCAAAGGACAATTACTGTGTCTTAGACGCAACTGTTCTGATTTAGATACATTCACGACACAGGCTAAAGATATTATAGAGTCCCTGAAACAAAGAGATCATACCCTTTCCTTACTTGATAAGGCCTTAGAAGAGGTTACGAGTATGAACAGATATGATCTTCTCCAAAAAAAGAAAACCACATTAAGGGTGAATGAACAAGGTGACGGGACGAAAGACCTGACCTTTATCTGTAAATATAACAACTGTGCCCGTGAAATTAGAACTATTGTTGGATGAAATGAAAGAGTTCTGAAACAGGATACCTTGGGAGGACTTTTACCCTCAAAACCGCAGATTATCTATAGAAACAATTGGTCACTTAAGACCATCCTTGCGCCCAGCCATCTAGAGTCCCCAGTGAGAAAAAGTCCCTGGGTGAATAAATAAGAATTTACTTACCGATAATTCTATTTCTCGTAGTCCGTAGTGGATGCTGGGACTTCCGTAAGGACCATGGGGAATAGCGGCTCCGCAGGAGACTGGGCACAAAAGTAAAAGCTTTAGACTAGCTGGTGTGCACTGGCTCCTCCCCCTATGACCCTCCTCCAAGCCTCAGTTAGGATACTGTGCCCGGATGAGCGTACATAATAAGGAAGGATTTTGAATCCCGGGTAAGACTCATACCAGCTACACCAATCACACCGTACAACCTGTGATCTGAACCCAGTTAACAGTATGATAAACGTAGGAGCCTCTGAAAAGATGGCTCACAACAATAAACAACCCGATTTTTTTGTAACAATAACTATATACAAGTATTGCAGACAATCCGCACTTGGGATGGGCGCCCAGCATCCACTACGGACTACGAGAAATAGAATTATCGGTAAGTAAATTCTTATTTTCTCTGACGTCCTAGTGGATGCTGGGACTTCCGTAAGGACCATGGGGATTATACCAAAGCTCCCAAACGGGCGGGAGAGTGCGGATGACTCTGCAGCACCGAATGAGAGAACTCCAGGTCCTCCTCAGCCAGGGTATCAAATTTGTAGAATTTCGCAAACGTGTTTGCCCCTGACCAAGTAGCTGCTCGGCAAATTTGTAAAGCCGAGACCCCTCGGGCAGCCGCCCAAGATGAGCCCACTTTCCTTGTGGAATGGGCTTTTACAGATTTTGGCTGTGGCAGGCCTGCCACAGAATGTGCAAGCTGAATTGTACTACAAATCCAACGAGCAATCGTCTGCTTAGAAGCAGGAGCACCCAGCTTGTTGGGTGCATACAGGATAAACAGCGAGTCAGATTTTCTGACTCCAGCCGTCCTGGAAACATATATTTTCAGGGCCCTGACTACGTCCAGCAACTTGGAGTCCTCCAAGTCCCTAGTCGCCGCAGGTACCACAATAGGCTGGTTCATGTGAAACGCTGAAACCACCTTAGGGAGAAATTGAGGGCGAGTCCTCAGTTCTGCCCTGTCTGAATGAAAAATTAGGTAAGGGCTTTTATATGATAAAGCCGCCAATTCAGAGACACGGCTGGCTGAAGCCAGGGCTAACAGCATGACCACTTTCCATGTGAGATATTTCAATTCCACAGTGGTGAGTGGTTCAAACCAATGTGATTTTAGGAGACTCAACACTACATTGAGATCCCAAGGTGCCACTGGAGGCACAAAAGGAGGCTGTATATGCAGTACCCCTTTGACAAACGTCTGAACTTCAGGCACTGAAGCCAGTTCTTTTTGGAAGAAGATTGACAGGGCCGAAATTTGAACCTTAATGGACCCTAATTTTAGGCCCATCGATAGTCCTGTTTGCAGGAAATGCAGGAAACGACCCAGTTGAAATTCCTCTGTAGGGGCCTTCTCGGCCTCACACCACGCAACATATTTCCGCCAAATGCGGTGATAATGTTTTGCGGTTACATCCTTTCTGGCCTTGACCAGGGTAGGGATGACTTCATCTGGTATGCCTTTTTTCTTCAGGATCCGGCATTCAACCTCCATGCCGTCAAACGCAGCCGCGGTAAGTCTTGAAACAGACAAGGTCCCTGCTGGAGCAGGTCCTTTCTGAGAGGTAGAGGCCACGGGTCCTCCGTGAGCATCTCTTGCAGTTCCGGGTACCAAGTTCTTCTTGGCCAATCCGGAGCCACGAGTATAGTTCTTACTCCTCTCCTTCTTATGATTTTCAGTACTTTGGGTATGAGAGGCAGAGGAGGGAACACATACACCGACTGGTACACCCACGGTGTTACCAGAGCGTCCACCGCTATTGCCTGAGGGTCCCTTGACCTGGCGCAATATCTGTCCAGTTTTTTGTTGAGACGGGACGCCATCATGTCCACCTTTGGTTTTTCCCAACGGTTTACAATCACTTGGAAGACTTCTGGGTGAAGTCCCCACTCCCCCGGGTGGAGGTCGTGTCTGCTGAAGAAGTCTGCTTCCCAGTTGTCCACTCCCGGAATGAACACTGCTGACAGTGCTACCACATGATTTTCCGCCCAGCGGAGAATCCTTGCAGCTTCTGCCATTGCCTTCCTGCTTCTTGTGCCGCCCTGTCTGTTGACGTGGGCGACTGCCGTGATGTTGTCCGATTGGATCAATACCGACTGACCCTGAAGCAGAGGCCTTGCTTGACTTAGGGCATTGTAAATGGCCCTTAGTTCCAGGATATTTATGTGAAGAGACGTTTCCATGCTTGACCACAAGCCCTGGAAATTTCTTCCCTGTGTGACTGCTCCCCAGCCTCTCAGACTGGCATCCGTGGTCACCAGCATCCAATCCTGAATGCCGAATCTGCGGCCCTCTAGAAGATGAGCACTCTGTAACCACCACAGGAGAGACACCCTTGTCCTTGGAGATAGGGTTATCCGCTGATGCATCTGAAGATGCGATCCGGACCATTTGTCCAGCAGATCCCACTGAAAAGTTCTTGCATGGAATCTTCCGAATGGAATTGCTTCGTAAGAAGCCACCATTTTTCCCAGGACTCTCGTGCATTGATGCACTGACACTTGGCCTGGTTTTAGGAGGTTCCTGACTAGCTCGGATAACTCCCTGGCCTTCTCCTCCGGGAGAAAACCTTTTTCTGGACTGTGTCCAGAATCATCCCCAGGAACAGTAGACGTGTTGTTGGAATCAGCTGTGATTTTGGGATATTTAGAATCCACCCGTGCTGACGTAGCACTACCTGAGACAGTGCTACTCCGAACTCTAACTGTTCCCTGGATCTTGCCCTTATCAGGAGATCGTCCAAGTAAGGGATAATTAAGACGCCTTCTCTTCGAAGAAGAATCATCATTTCGGCCATTACCTTGGTAAAGACCCGGGGTGCCGTGGACAATCCAAACGGCAGCGTCTGAAACTGATAATGACAGTTTTGAACCACAAACCTGAGGTACCCCTGGTGAGAAGGGAAGATTGGGACATGGAGATAAGCATCTTTGATGTCCAGAGATACCATATAGTCCCCTTCTTCCAGGTTCGCTATCACTGCTCTGAGTGATTCCATCTTGAATTTGAACCTTTTTATGTAAGTGTTCAAGGATTTCAGATTTAAAATTGGTCTCACCGAGCCGTCCGGCTTCGGTACCACAAACAGCGTGGAATAATACCCCTTTCCCTGTTGTAGGAGGGGTACCTTGATTATCACCTGCTGGGAATACAGCTTGTGAGTAGCTTCCAATACTGCCTCCCTGTCGGAGGGAGGCGTTGGAAGAGCAGACTTCAGGAATCGGCGAGGGGGAGACGTCTCGAATTCCAATTTGTACCCCTGTGATACTACTTGCAGGATCCAGGGGTCCACTTGCGAGTGAGCCCACTGCGCGTTGAAATTTTTGAGACGGGCCCCCACCGTGCCTGAGTCCGCTTGTAAAGCCCCAGCGTCATGCTGAAGACTTGGCAGAAGCGGGGGAGGGCTTCTGCTCCTGGGAAGAGGCTGCCTGGTGCAGTCTTTTTCCTCTTCCTCTGCCCCGGGGCAGAAATGAGTGGCCTTTTGCTCACTTGTTCTTATAGGAACGAAAGGACTGAGTTTGAAAAGACGGTGTCTTTTTCTGCTGAGAGGTGACCTGGGGTAAAAAGGTGGACTTTCCAGCCGTTGCCGTGGCCACCAGGTCTGATAGACCGACCCCAAATAACTCCTCCCCTTTATACGGCAATACTTCCATATGTCGTTTGGAATCTGCATCACCTGACCACTGTCGCGTCCATAACGCCCTTCTGGCAGAAATGGACATCGCACTCACTCTTGATGCCAGGGTGCAAATATCCCTCTGTGCATCACGCATATATAGTAATGCATCCTTTAAATGCTCTATAGTTAATAAAATACTGTCCCTATCCAGGGTATCAATATTTTCAGTCAGGGAATCCGACCAAGCCACTCCAGCGCTGCACATCCAGGCTGAGGCGATTGCTGGTCGCAGTATAACACCAGTATGTGTGTATATACCTTTTAGGATATTTTCCAGCCTTCTATCAGCTGGTTCCTTGAGGGCGGCCGTATCAGGAGACGGTAACGCCACTTGTTTTGATAAGCGTGTGAGCGCCTTATCTACCCTAGGGGGTGTTTCCCAACGTGCCCTAACCTCTGGCGGGAAAGGGTATAGTGCCAATAATTTGTTAGAAATCAGCAGTTTTTTATCGGGGGAAACCCACGCTTTATCACACACCTCATTTAATTCCTCTGATTCAGGAAAAACTACTGGTAGTTTTTTCACACCCCACATAATACCCTTTTTTGTGGTACTTGTAGTGTCAGAAATGTTCAATGCCTCCTTCATTGCCGTGATCATGTAACGTGTGGCCCTACTGGACATTACGTTTGTCTCCTCACCGTCGACACTGGATTCAGTATCCGTGTCTGGGTCTGTGTCGACTATCTGAGGTAACGGGCGTTTTAGCGCCCCTGACGGTGTCTGAGACGCCTGAACAGGCACTAACTGATTTGCCGGCTGTCTCATGTCGTCAACCGTTTTTTGCAAAGTGCTGACATTGTCACGTAATTCTTTAAATACGACCATCCAGTCAGGTGTCGACTCCCTAGGGGGTGACATCACTAACACAGGCAATTGCTCTGCTTCCACATCATTTTCCTCCTCATACATGTCGACACAATCGTACCGACACCCAGCACACACACAGGGAATGCTCTGATAGAGGACAGGACCCCACTAGCCCTTTGGGGAGACAGAGGGAGAGTTTGCCAGCACACACCAGAGCGCTATATATAATGCAGGGATAACCTTATATAAGTGTTACTCCCTGTTATAGCTGCTGTATTATATATTAGCTGCTAATAGTGCCCCCCCTCTCTTGTTTTACCCTGATTCTTGTAGCAGGACTGCATGGGAGAGTCAGGGAGCCGTCCTTCCAGCGGAGCTGTGAGGGAAAATGGCGCTCGTGTGCTGAGGAGATAGGCTCCGCCCCCTTCTCGGCGGCCTTTTCTCCCGCTTTTTTCAGGAAAACTGGCAGGGGTTAAATGCATCCATATAGCCTAGGAGCTATATGTGATGCATTTCTTTAGCCATATAAGGTTTTTATAGTGTTTTATTGCGTCTCAGGGCGCTCCCCCCCAGCGCCCTGCACCCTCAGTGACCGGAGTGTGAAGTGTGCTGAGAGCAATGGCGCACAGCTGCAGTGCTGTGCGCTACCTTATTTGAAGACAGGAACGTCTTCTGCCGCCGCTTTCTCCGGACCTCTTCGCTCTTCTGGCTCTGTAAGGGGGCCGGCGGCGCGGCTCCGGGACCCATCCAGGCTGAACCTGTGATCGTCCCTCTGGAGCTAATGTCCAGTAGCCAAGAAGCCCAATCCACTCTGCACGCAGGTGAGTTCGCTTCTTCTCCCCTTAGTCCCACGATGCAGTGAGCCTGTTGCCAGCAGTACTCACTGAAAATAAAAAACCTATTTAAACTTTTACTTCTAAGCAGCTCAGGAGAGCCACCTAGCATGCACCCTTCTCGTTCGGGCACAAAAATCTAACTGAGGCTTGGAGGAGGGTCATAGGGGGAGGAGCCAGTGCACACCAGCTAGTCTAAAGCTTTTACTTTTGTGCCCAGTCTCCTGCGGAGCCGCTATTCCCCATGGTCCTTACGGAAGTCCCAGCATCCACTAGGACGTCAGAGAAAATTGGTTGACTAATAAACCACTAGGTTTTCATAAAGTGGTAAATCCAGATGTACCATGTGCTCTCTTATGGAATGAAGGACTATAAAGGTGGCTTTGCCACTCTCTGGTGAGATACATCACTTAAAATCATTCATGAACTGCGATTCTAAATTCATTATCTATCTGTTAACTGTGGCTGTGGCCTAAGATATGTCGGTAGAATAACAAGGGCTTTACATACTGTATACGGTTTATGGAACACAGTCGTAATATCCTACGGAAATATCCAGCACACAGTGTGTCTAGACACTACACTGAAAAACACAAAAGTGACCCTTCATGTCCCTCTATAATTTGTTTAGAACATATTGCCAGTACGGCGAGAGGAGGAGATCGATTTAATAGACTTTGCCGTAGGGAAGTTTTTGAATGTTAAAATTCAACTTTCTCAATCCCGACGGATTAAATTAAACTATCGAGCTGAATTCTGTTCTATGAAGTTGTTATTGTATCTAATCACCTGCGAATAGCCAATGTTCTTCATTTCATTTGTCTCCCCCTTCTTTCTTGGGATGATCTGACGGTGAGGTTCGGGGTGGGAGTTCCACACATGCGGTCCCGCTGGTGGCGCTCTGGCCCCGTTCACCACTGCTGGAGACATCCCCATATTAAATCCTCTTATAAAAACAAAATAGACAAAATATTATTTAACCAGTTATATGGGTATATGTCTATTACTTTGTATATGTATGTATGTATGTATGTATATATATATATATATATATATATATATATATAATATGCGCATCTGTATGCATATCCATATGGGTGCCTCTACATGTATGTATATGCATCACTCTGTTCTTGATTTATGCACAGTATATATTGATTTTTAAGCAGCATATATGTTGCATATATTATTATTTTTTTATATATATTTCCATACTGGATATTTCATGCATATGTTAAGATACATTTATAAATAGATTTATTACATTATATTCTTTTTACTTTATTTAAATCCTTTATAAGGAATATGGCTTCAACCATGTGATTTATGTCATCATATACAGTGGGATGGGGTATACTAATTAGATCTTATTGTATGACTTGTTTCTATGGTAACCATTTGTTGCTCCTTCCTGTGATATCACGTCGGACATTTTCTGGTTCGCCGTGAGGGTTACTTGGCACACTGAGGGAGTGGTTCCCCACATCATATGACCAAAACAATATGGGGAAGTGTTCCACTCTGCCTTCCGGGTCGTGTCCCCCCTCTGTGTGATGCATGCTGGCCGAAGGGCGTGCGGTGGGTCTCGATCACATGACTTTATTCACATGGCCGGTGTCCGCCGGGTGCGCATGTCATGTGGTAGGGGGCGCGGCCTGGGAGATGGAGATGTCTGTATTATAACACACACCTATTCCAGAACACCATTAAGCTGTTGCTATGGACCAACGGGACTGCCAATAGTTCAGATCACGTTATCGGATGCAGTCACGTGATCTGGGAAATAAAGTGATAAAGTGTTTAAACAAAAATATAACACTCGTTTTTATGTAAAATAAAGTTGGAATTCTAAAATGATTATGCAGGATCTTATCATAATCCTTTTTCTATTAATTTCATGGGCGGGTTGTTTTACTGTGTGTATGAATAGGTACAGGTGTTATCAATTATGCCACTCAAAGGGGTATATAAGGAAACCCTGGTACACACTATAGTTCATGCTCCTGAGGAAGCTGGATGTTTACAGCGAAACGCGTTGAGCTAATTCCATCCTCTGTTTGAAGCCTATTCCACTCTCCAATATCCATCTGGATTCCTGTTACCCACACTAGCACCATTTTGGACACTTGCTCCACCATTGGACCAGCACTGCAGCAGTTTATCCGGCCTTTCGCTTCAGCTCCTTATGGATCAAACCTAGGCGGAGTCATCTACAAGGGATCCTTGCATACTAATATCCGGTAAAATATACTGCACACACAGTGACTGTATTAGACTGGAGAATGTCCTAGCCAATTTGTTGGAACGGTCTATAGGAACCTATGAGTGGACTTCAAACTATCAGCTAGTACAGAGAGGTGGCTATAAATTACACAAACTATCTTTTTTAATTACTGTATGTGAATTTTTAATCTAATTTTTATTGTGTTTCTTCTATTCATATTTTACACGCAATAAATTGTGATTATTTTTACAAAACAAACCAAATTGTTAGAAATTCAATTTACAGCAAGTGCTGGTACATAGATTATTTCTTGGCGCCTAAACTGTTTTCTTTCCTCATATACATACATAAATCTGCCGATACTGCTACTAACATGCATGAATATGTCAATATTGAAGTTCATAGTGAAAAAGGATTTAATTGGCATGAAACTAATGTGCATAATGCTATTGTGAATTCTTCTAGTAACCAAGATTATGTGGGGCTAGAGAGTTTTAATGAAGAAATATTGACTCTCTACATCGTGCCATACTGTGATCTCTGAGCCACATAATGGGAAGATTCAGCACTTGGTAGAGCTTTTGAAAGTGTGGTATGTTGCTTATAATGGTCAATATCGGGACAGCACAAAAGGAACTAAATATCCACGTTTTGTTCTATGGAATGACATTCTGTATGGAAGGATCAACGTAGACAAACGGGTGAAATTATTCAGCTGCTGGAAGACTCAATCTCTTTGTAAGCACATGTTGTCATTAGCCCATAGCATTGCCTGGTGTGGACATTTTGGGCATGACAAAACAATAGAGAGAATTGCAGCTAGGTTCTTTTGGTTGGGAGTGTATGCGGAAGTAGACATATTTTGCAGCTTGTCAGTGTACCTCTGAAAAGTGATCTTGTCCTGCCCCGTCACTTTACCAATGGTAAATCTGACTTTTGAAAAGATTGGAGTTGAAATGGGGGAACACCTTGAACCCTCTTCAAAGTGGTGTCTGTTTCTATTAGTGTAGTAGCTTAAGCTCATTATCCTTTACATACTACTTCAGCTAAACAGGTAGCTATAACGTTAGAGTTCTTTTCTAGAGTTGGCCTTCCAAAGGTAATTCTTATGGATGAAGGAACTAATTTAGTGTTCAGTCTCATTAAGGATGTGTTAAAACTTCTAAAAATAAAGTTTGTAAGGACATAAGTTTATCAATCTCATATTCATGGATTGGTGGATCGATTTAATTGTACTTTAAAATCTATGTTAAGATGCTATTTTGAGACAGAGAAACATTGGGATGATCTTCTTCCCTACTTGGTATTTGATATCAAAGGGGAACCCCAAACTTCCATGGGATTTTCACTCTATGAGTTTCATTATAGAGAGTCCTTGATCTCCTTCAAGAGACTTGGGAGGAACAGTTAATAGAAGGACAGAATGTCACACATTATGTCATGGAGATGGGAAATAATTTAGATCTGGTTGGTCAATTAGATATAGAGAATTTGTTAAACGTCCAATAGGTATAAAATTGTTATAAAATTGTAATTAATGGGAAAGGGTTTTTGCACAAGGGGAAAAGGTTGTAGTAGTTCATGTAGGAAGAATGAATATGAGAGGTAAACTATGAAGTTTTCCAATCATATACCAAAAGGGGATAACAGATTTATCATGTGTACTTATTGAAGGATTGGAAGTAACATGACATTCAATTTACTCATCCTGTTGAAGGTGGAAGTGACCTGGGTACTCAAGTGTCTATGAAAGTGTTGCCAAGGGCTCATGCTGTGGATGACTCTTCTTAACCTTGAAACAAAAAAGAAACCCTGGTGGCTGACTTATCAGATGTATTTTAAGATACTCAAGGGATAACTAATGTAATACAAAATAATATTGTGACCACTCCTGCAGTAGTTGTTTACCAAATGTTTTTTAGGTTACTAGTTAACAAGTGGGAACAAGTGATTCAAGAAGTGCAATAAATGTTACACTTAGCTGTAAAAGAAAGTCCAATTATGAATGGTGTTGCCCCAATGGATTCCTAAAGCTGATGAGAGCAATTGTTTCTGTATGGATTTAAGAAAGATTAATGCAATCTCAAAGTTTGATGCCTATACCATTCTCAGAGTGGATGAACTCCGTGATTGGTTGGGTTCAGTCAAGAATATTTAAACCCTCGACTTTACTAAATGTTATTGGCACATCACACTGACCAAGGAGTCTAAGGAAAAAAGCACCTCTGATGTGACCAGTCAGAAATGCCTAATAGGCAGGAAGTGATGTTATGGCCCCTACAGAGTCCTGATCTCAACATTATTGAGTCTTCCTGGGATTACATGAAGAAAGAGAAGGATTTGAGCAATCCTACATCCACAGAAGATCTGTGGTTAATTCCCGAAGATGTTCAGAACAACCTCCCTGCCGACTTCCTTCAAAAACTGTGTGCAAGCGTACAGTACCTAGAAGAATTGTTGCTGTTTTAAAGGCAAAGGGTGGTCGCACCAAAATTTAATTTGATTTACTTTTCATTTTGTTAATTGATAAAAATAAACTAAAATAGTAAAAGCATTCTTACTCTGCAGCATATTTTCCACGCCTGCCTAAAATTTTTGCACAGTCCTGTGTGAGTGTGTATATATATATATATATATATATATTGAACCTGAATATCACTTTAATCTTTGCCCCCCACTTGCCCGTCCTCCTCTGTCTGGCTGTCATGTCTCCGTCCCGCCCTCTGTCCCCTCACTCTATCCCACCCATGCCCCCCTTCCCCCATCTAACACAGTAAACTTTTGTTTATAAAGTTATAAAACTTTTTTTTTTAAATGTCTCCTAAATTTGTCTTTTATTTTTTAAATCCTCACTTTATTTAAATAATAGCTATTTCAACTTTGTTTCACATTTTTGAAAAATAATAATTATACAGAATCAGGTTAACCACTTAACTGACGATTTATTTAGCAAAAAAGCTCCGAAATTGTCGGGTTTTTTAATGAGTGAATTAGGTGAAGAACATGAATTTGACCCTATCCCAAATGATTTTAGTTAAAAAAAAAAAGGAAAAAAAATATTTTTTTTGGATTTAAAAAAAAAAAAATTTCCCCCAAACATTGAAACATCGATCGGGAACATCGCGACCATCGGGAACATCGCGGCTTTCATTTTGAAAGCTGAGACAGCCTCGAGGTATGCAGGGGGGGGTCTGGGGGCAGCCAGGGAGGGTTTATTTACACTCCCCAGCGGCTGCCATTGTCTGCAGCCGCTGGATGGGACAGATCCTGCCGTGCTAACCGATCAGCAGTGATCGGCAGCACGGCAGACACGGGAAGAGTGCAGGGAGGCAGAGGGACCTTCCGGTCCCTCTGACAGCAGCAGCGGAGGGAAGTTTCTCTTCCCTGCCGCTAACACTCCCTATCTGACTAGTCGCATCCCGTGCGACCAGGTCAGATAGAGCACTTGCAGGCATTGTCGCATCTGATGCGACCATGCCAGGAAAGTGGTTAAATAGGTCTAATTTAAGTAATTTGATTAAAAAAAAAAACAATTTTGGAGACATTTTGGTGAAAAATTTTAGTCAGTGAACTGGCTAATAAATAATTTATAAATAAAACAGAATAATTGTCATAGGTATGGGCGTAACTATAGTGGGTGCAAGGTGTGCCATTGCTAAGAGGCTCAGGGGGGCCTGGATCTAGGTTATAAAGTTGCATACCAATTTCCCAGATTTGCCTGCTAAGCGATTGGGGGGGGGGGGGGGGTAATTCAGACCTGATCGCTCGCTAGCATTTTTTTGCTGCGCTGCGATTAGGTCAGAACTGCGCATGCACCACAATGCGCAGGCACGTTGCACGGGTACAAAGCGTATCGTTGCTGTGCGATGGGTTTTACAAAGAATCCATTCGCACAGCCCCTCGCAAGGAGACTGACAGGAAGTAGGCGTTTGTGGGTGGCAACTGACCATTTTCAGGGAGTGGTTGGAAAAATGCAATCGTGTCCATGCGTTTGCAGGGCGGGTGTCTGACGTCAATTCCAGCCCCGTCAGGCTAAAGTGATCGCAGCGGCTGAGTAAGTCCTGGGCTACTCACAGACTGCACAAAGTTTTTTTTTGTACCGCTCGGCTGCACATGCGATCGCACACTTGCACAGCTAAAATACACTCCCCGGTGGGAGGCGACTATGCGAACGCAGGACTGCAAAAAACAGCTAGCGAGCGATCAGGTCTGAATTACCCCCTGGGTCTGATCCACTGCCCAGTCTGAATTGTGTGACATTACATTTTCAGTGAGAGGTGTGTGTAGAGGATGATATAATGGTAAGGGGCAATGTAATGTGGCACAGTGTGAACGGGGGGCACTGTAATGTGGCATAATATAAACTGAGGGCACTGTAATGTGGCATAATATGAAGTGTTGACACTGTATGTCATAATGTGAATTGGCAGCCCTACAGTGTAACATAATGTAAACTAGGGAAATACGATGGTTCATAAAATAAACTAGTGCACTATTATGGGGCATAAAATTAATAACTGCTGCAGAGAGGTGTCTCTCATGAAGCATTAGGACAGGGCCCCTTCAATATGTTGCTACAGGGCCCACAAAGGTCTGGTCACGTCCTGGTCATAAATCTGGCAGTATTCTACCAAGAATCATGCCAGCCTTTGAGAATCTTCCATTACGACCTCACTGGTGACACCTATCAGATAAGCCTTTTACTTCTTTCAGTTCCAGTAAGTACACTATTTTCTGTTCACCTTTTTACCAATTTAGGGGGATATACTATTAGCAACAGTAATTTACTGCTGATAATGTATTCCCCGGGGCTATCCTATTAGCCCCAATGTTGGCGCGCTCTTCCCCCAATGCCAACACTTACCTGGGAATATGCTGAGGCACGCGAAGCATAATCCCCAATAAGCTGTCCTTCAGAGCCACGACAAGACTTGGGTCTGGGAACTTATCCCGGATCCCATGTGTTATCGCCTGCAAATGGGATGTTTTTCTCTGAGAAAAACAACCATAACCATTGGGCTAAAATTGCAAAAAATAGGCCATTTATCTTTGGCCGAAAAATTTATGGGGCTAATAGAATACCTCCTTAGTGTCAATATTCTGCCATTATTTTGATTAACTATATAAATTGCAATGTTTACCAGAGTGATAGAGTAGGACTGACCAGTTGAGGAAGACTTTGGCGCAGTTGGTCAGCTCAACAAGTGTTGCAACAATTGAAAATAACTTTGCCTGTTTATAAAGTACAATATAGTGAATACAGCTTGGAGTGTCTATATACTCCATATATACTGTATATATATATATATATATATATATATACATATACATATATACTGTATATGGTAAGTGTAGAGGCCCATACTACATGCACCCCAGATATAGGAGGGATGAGTGCAGTGGATCAATGCCTTTTGTGTATACAATATATATTTAATATTTATGTACTGCATGTATATATCTAACCTATGAATGAATTTAAATGAAAACCTGTATTGTATTTTCCAGCATTATAGTACGTATATTAAAAGTGTTAATTTTAAATTTACTGGAAATATGAAAGGAGAAAATATATGTAATATTTGTAAGTGTTTCTACTGCAATTCTAAATATTAATTAAATAATAATAATGGTGTCTCTTGATTAACTTTGCAAATGTATTCACCACAGGCACAGTCTGCTAAAATCTTAGCATGTTATGCACGTTTCTGTTACTATTTAATCCATTTTACTAAATATTGAAGCCTCACTGACATTGGCACTTTTAAACTCAAGCAGAGCCATCTCATGTGAGCTAATTTAGTAATGATATATAAAAGACTGCAGAATTTTGTAATTTTTCCTGAATCTTTTTCCAGTTTTCACCATGTGCAATAAGAATCCCAGTATTAAGCGTTTCATTTATTTTAATATAATAAAAAAATTAAGATATCAGATTACATAAGTATATATCCTCTAAAATTGTTAATATAATTTAATTCCGCAAAATACCTGTTACCATGCTTACAAAAAAGGGGGTAATTACAATAAGTTTTGTTTTAACAGTACATCATAGAAATAGACAAAATATTTATGCATATATTATGCAAAAAAAAAATTACAATACAAAGCAGTAACAAGGTCAACACAAAAAAAGATAGAATAGCTTCCATCATTTAAAGGCAATTCACAATCATTTTGAGGAACTGGGTGTGTGTTTAAGGCCATTAGTTCTAGAATATAATGTATTGTATTTGACACAAAATACCACAAAACTGTGTAATATTTGTAAAAACTGTACATGCAAAAACATTGTACCTTTATATATGAACAAGCATTTATATATATACAGGTTGAGTATCCCATATCCAAATATTCCGAAATACGGAATATTCCGAAATACGGAATTTTTTGAGTGAGACCGAGATAGTGAAACCTTTGTTTTCTGATGGCTCAATGTACACAAACTTTGTTTAATACACAAAGTTATTAAAATATTGTATTAAATGACCTTCAGGCTGTGTGTATAAGGTGTATATGAGACATAAATTAATTGTGTGAATGTAAACACACTTTGTTTAATGCACTAGGTTATTAAAAATATTAGCTAAAATTACCTTCAGGCTGTGTGTATAAGATGTATATGAAACATAAATGCATTCTGTGCTTAGATTTAGGTCCCATCACCATGATATCTCATTATGGTATGCAATTATTCCAAAATACGGAAAAATCCCATATCCAAAATACTTCTGGTCCCAAGCATTTTGGATAAGGGATACTCAACCTATATATATATATATATATATATATATATATATTTGGGTAATTTAGTAAACATAGTTTTGTGTATAGTTACACAGACAAACATTTCTTCTTACACCTCAGCGCTCTTAAAGTCCTGCATTAGCATTACTCACACAGAGCAATGGAAGACCGATTTCCCAACACATCCTTGTTTTCTCCATCTGCAGTTCTCTATGACATTAATGTGATTACTGTAGGTGCTAACAATAAACCCCAACATGTTGCATCATCATCTCTTTGAAATACAGATTAAGACACCATGCACCCGTTAAAGCATTACAAAATAAAATATAAAAATATTTTTTTATAGAAATCCAAATAAAAAAAAAAAGTCAAGCAGATATATTGATAGTTTGACATTTTCTTTTTTGTTTGATATGTGAAATTAATTTAATGATTTCAAACGAAGGTTTGTAATATTATTGTTTTACAGAATAAACTATCAAGGGGATAAAAATGGGAGGCAGTCAATTGACCGCCTGTCGGGATCCCGGCGGTCAGGATACTGACGCCGGAATCCCGACACCAGCTGAAATACCGGCGGTCAGAGTCCTGACCGCCGGCTGGTTACCCCTCCTTGGTGGTGGTTCACGCAACCATCCGGAGGGGCATAGAAACCTGTGGTGACCGAAGCGCAGTGAGCCTGCGAGGGGATATGCTGTGCTCGCCAACGGGATCTCAGCTGTCGGGCTCCCGGCGTCAATCTCCTGACTGCCGGGATCCCGACCGCCGGGATCCTGTACTGATACCGAAAAAAATATTTTGCCGTCTGTATTAAGTACTTCATTTTTTTTTTTAAAGTATTTTTTTATTTTCATATGAAGACTGGTTAATAAGTGCTGAAGCTTGGGATTTCTTTCTTTACAAGAGATGTTAAAGCACTAGACCATGTCTCCTAAAGTTTGTGTAAGAGATCCTTAAAAGGGATATTGCTTTATGTAGCTAGATTTATTGCCAGCTAGAAGACACTGGATTTTATATCATTTAAAACTTTTTTAAGAATTGTTACAAAAGTACTGAAATTTAAAAATTAGTAACATGTAAACATTGACACCAAGGAATTGCATCCCCACATAAGTAGATCTCGGTCAGGGAGAACAATAAGGTTTGGAACAAAAGTGTGACTTGTGCTTTCCCCAACAGTTCTAATAAAAATGAACAGCCACAAAAATAAGACTCAGATAGGAAACAGTTTTTTTTGTGTGTGTTTGTTTTTCCTGCCGAGTATTTAAAATCTTTCTATATTTTCATGTATCGATAATTACAGTTTTGGTCTGTAAACAGAATTTTTAGATCCAAAAAAAAAAAAAAGCATTCGCATTTCCATGCATATGAGCAGGTCTTGTAAGGGTTCAGTCTTAGTGCACCTTACTTCAAAGCTGGCCTGGCACTGGCAGCTTCCAAGATTTCACAAAATGTTGGAAGAACTGTACTTTATACTAGTCAGATCTGAGTCTGTAGGAGGTGCCCAGTAGGTGTGTATGGAGGTGGAGCAGGAAATGGCTTGAATCCTCTGGACCTCATGTACAAGAGAAATTGGTCAGGAATCTCGGCTAAGACATCCTTGGCTAGCCGTGCCATGCTCAACACATGGTTTCCAGTTCTGTCAATGTAGTCCCGAAAAGGTACAAACTAAAATAAAGAAAGATTAAAAAGAAATGTCACTTTTCTGTGCAATGTCCACTCTACATGCACCATATCTAATTATACTATTGTGATATTCTGGAGGTTAATACTTACTGAAAAATGTAAAATTTTCACAATATTTCTCAACTTTAGGGGGTAATTCAGAGTTGATCGTAGCACATGATCGTAGATGTGCTAAATTTAGCACATCTACGATCATTTAATCTGACATGTGGGGGGACGCCCAGCACAGGGCTAGTCCGCCCCGCATGTCAGGCATTACCCCCTGAATTACCCCTTAGTCTCTGCCTTCTGAATTATTTAATACTGACATGCTTCATTAAGAGTGTGTGGGAGGACTATAATAGACGTACCTCTGTGCTTTCTCTTACACTCTCCACATGTTTTTGACCATTGCAAATCTCACAAATTATCAGAAGTACAGAAACATATTTAAGAAAATTAATACTTTTCTGAAAGCTATTTTAGCGGATAAATCAAGAATGAAACTGTGATTTTAGGAGAGGACATACAGAAATTAAAGATAAATTACTGAATCAATTTTGCAATTCGTCAGGATTTGGTGATTCGGAAGGTCTTAGATTAATTAATGAATTAAACTCATAATTATCCTAAAACAACATCTCTTTCAATTAACGTGGTAATTATGCAGAATTCAGTTGGGCAAGAAATTATCCCATTTGTGTTTAGGGAAGAGTCCCAATGCACTCACCATCAGATGGAGCAAAATTTAGCAGTAGGGCAATCACTGACAAAGTGATTATTTAAATCAAAATGTACTTTTAACATTGAAAATGAATCCCAATTTTATATAAATATTTACACATATGAAAATTGGTGTTGGCACGGCTGCTAAAAACTGCTAGCAAGCGAACAACTCGGAATGACCCCCGTTAGCCCCAGTGGTCAGTGCAGTTCTGCAATGTAGTTATTTTGCTTTAGCGGCATGAAAGAGGCAAATTTAAAGAAAAGACCATTGGCGCAGCTAGGTAACAAAGTCCATGACGCTTCAAATAGCCTCATTTGGCGTGATTTGGCCAAAGTTGTATTAGGACACATCTGTATAAGAACATGTTCACAAACAACAAGCTCTGAGTCTCATTGCTTTGTTTTCTATGAATAATGTGCTCCCTTTTAACAAACTAAATATGTAAAAAAATGCATTTGTTTCAATCATTAAACACTCAATGAACATAGCATTCATCCTCTTAGACGATTATCCAAATATTGTGTTACCTGTACAATGTCCCGTTCCGCAAACCGTCCTCGTGATGATACTCTGATCTCATCTCCATCCAATTCTATCATTGCTTTAAAATGAAATAGAATTGTTTATTTATGTGTAAAACAGATATAATACAGAAAATTAGTAGGCATGCTTGGAATTCTAAACAGAGTACAACACATTAATAAAAACAAAATACTGAAATGTTTAAATAGGTTCAATACAGATTTCAGCATCCCTAATTTGTACTGCTTGTGTCTATGATTTTGATGTCATGGCCCACTGTCTTGGAAGGTCTTGGACACCTGCCTGGTGCCAAGTAGAAGGGTGGTACCCTGACAAAAAAAGAGACCTGTCAGTGGGAAAATAGGCGGTGTCCATTCTACCCAAAAACTACGAAGTATATCCAGCCTATAAAGCTTAGTCTGGAGGAAAAATGTAACTACTGTAATATTTCTCATCCAGTAATTTTTTTCAGCTTTATTACTACATCTGGTCCAAAACTCTGCTTTTTAATTAATATTAATAATGTTAACTATCAAAAAAAATAAAAAAGTTAAGCATCTCATTCATAAACTGTACTGTATATTTGATCTGTATGCATCCTCTTGTTTTATTCCAATTTCATATTTCATAGTTTCTTAATACTAAACCCTAAAGATTAACTGTTCATTTATTGAATTGTTTTACAAGAGGTGTTCTCTACCATTTAGCAAATATTCAATTACAGACACACCACCTTGGCAGGAGTGAGAGCATTCTTTGTGGTCACTGCCAGACACATTTTATACAACAGATGAAGTAACTGTGCATTTTGCTACTTATTTAGAGTGAGATACCAGGATGATGCTGGGTATTTCTTTTCATTAACAGC
The DNA here is from genome assembly GCF_028390025.1 of Pseudophryne corroboree. Taxonomy (NCBI): domain Eukaryota; kingdom Metazoa; phylum Chordata; class Amphibia; order Anura; family Myobatrachidae; genus Pseudophryne; species Pseudophryne corroboree. The sequence continues at coordinate 440,020,270 of NC_086449.1, read as the reverse complement.
AGCAGGAAGTAACCTACATTACCAGCATGCAAAGTCAGTATTTTATACATCTAATAAATGATAAAGCACTGCGAGATTCACTAATAGGAGCTGAAAATTGTTGCAGTACATCTTAGTAATATTTGACAAGCCTAAAACATATAAGCTGCACAGTACATTAACTCGATAAATAAACCACTCACCATCAAATTCTGCAGGTCCCACGCCTACAATAATAATTGACATTGGAAGTTTTGAAGCCTTTAAAGAAAGCAATAAAATATTTGTTCATGTACAAAATAAGATAGATATGCTAAACAAATGAAATTAAAGGAACGTAGGAATGACATACAGCAGAAGATAAACGTATCTTCTTTAAACCTTGGGGATATGTAGGAAATTATTTTCTCCAGTAATGTTGTCAAAAGTGGTTTAAATCCCTTTAGGCAGAAAATGATAACAGTCATTAAGACTTGTATGAATAATTCTACTTGACTTCAGTCAATTAGGACACTGGATATGAAAGGCAATATTCCCATGGAATATCACCATCAGAACATTTTGTATGTGACAGGTTCTATTATTGAGAAGATATGTTTTATTGCATGTTGAATATTTTGTACAGGAGTTTTTGATATTTTTAGTTTCATGCTCGAGACAAATACTTCACCCATCAAAAATAGAGTGCATTCTACATGTGATAATCATATATACAGTATGTGTACTTATATATGATGAAGTCTAATTACTGACGAAACGCGTTGGGACTGATGTACCTGAACCTCCTATGGACAGATATGACTTTTAATATTTATTTCCTGTACGTTTGAATTTTTACTATTTCTTTGGATACCTATGGGCAACTAGATGTACCCGATTTCCTATATGGATAGATAAGTTCGTTATACTTTTTTATCCTGTACGCTTGCATTTTTTTCCGTTTGTGTATATGTGTTGTATTAAACTTTGTGAAAAACCTTTTAAAAACATCCCTGGCTGTGGATTTTAAACTGTGGGATTTGCTTATACCCACAAAGTTTTTTTTTATATACAACTGTTTTTATGTTGATTAATGGTATGAAAACTGCGTGAAAACTGTACGCGCTATGCTATATTTGTTCTTATATCTTTCATATTGGTCCTATGACCGAAGAAAAGTCTTTTATATACCAGATAAGTAGTGTCCTTTTCCTACTCACACTGAGTATACACCACATATTAATTTCTACCAGACACTAGAAGGCGCCCTTTTCTTCACTTACACACACACACACACACACACACACACACACACACACACACACACACACACACATATATATATTTATTTATTCATTTATCTATTTTTTAGACTAGTTGTCAAGGTTTTATGCAAGCTATGTTTGATGTTCTACACTGAATATTGATCATTTTAGTTTTTTTTTGAGTGGGGTACGAAGAAATATGCTAAAGAATAGAAAATGTAATCCAAAATCAAATCCAAACACGAGATCAACTTTCTTTCTTTTTTTACACAAAACCATTTGCATTGCTGAGAGCCCCAAAACCATTGTACCATAATGGAAGCTCATACCTCCCAACATCCCAATTATGGCAGGACAGGCAAGACAGTTTCTATTTCAAAGGATTTAGCGGGAGTTGGGAGGTATTCCAATGCCTCTACTGTGTGCAGCAGAAAATATGAAATTTTTCTAGAAAAGATACAGGGCCATGTTCCATATAACAGTCTCGCAGACACCCTCAGGCATTGTTGGGATGTACCAGAAGCTCAAAGGGTTCCTCTGCTCGGGCCACTAGAGGCACTGCTGGACTAGATGGAATGGGAAAGAGCAGATTTTTTTTACTATACCTCACTGGATTCCACGTAAAGCAAAATATTTAGTTTTACAATAGGTGGGTATATCTTTTATTCACAATCTTTTAATATACATTATAAAGAGAGAGAGACTTCAAAACCTAATAATAATTTTATACTCATTACGGTTTTAAATTTGACACTATAGACTGAACACATTTACTTTTTAAAGTGCAATCACCTGAAAATGTTCACAGAGGCTACTAGTCCAAAACCGAAAAGTGCTGGGTCTCTTCCAACCCCCTTCAATTCATATTTGTTTAACAGTCATCAACTATTTTGAAAATTATAGAACAAGCCACTTTAGTGGGGGTCACAATCTCAGATATTACCCAAGTTCCTTCTTCCCAGGCACATTTGGAAGAATCAACATTTTTCAGGCTTGAGTAGCCATGTGAAAGTGAGAGTTAGGTTTTTTTGTGTGTGTGTGTCCGCCACAACCCATAGAAGCACCCTTACATCCAGAGCCAGCGCTACCCACTCAGCAATGGTATGCAGTGTAGGGAGGTGCCGAGCTGAAGAGGTGCTTTTCCCGCTCTGCCACCCTGCTGTTGCTGCCGCTGTGCTTGTCAAACTGGATGACAGGCAGCGGTGCCCTGGCAGCGTGTAGCATGGCTTCCCGGGTCAGGTCTCTCAGGCTCTGTCCCTCAACTCACCCCCACCTCAAGTAGCGTCTGCCGGGGATACAGGAGAAGATGAAAGGTGAGGTGAGCCTGCAAGTGATTTTAGAGAGGAGGGTGCAGCATTAACACTGGACTCCGATGGGGGAGGGGGTTGCTGGTAGCTGTGGATTACGTGTGGTGCCCTCCATGACATAGCGCTGTTAGGGGGGGAGGGGATTGTTTGTGTTAGGATTGTTTTTATGCCGTTGTAGGAGTGTAAGGCTAGTAACTTTGGGCTTTCTGGGGAACTACTACTATGGGCATTATGGGTGGCACTACTAGTGTGGACATACGTGTAAGGGGCATTACTCCTGTGGGTATTAAGTGTGGTACTACTGCTAAGGGCATTATGTGTGGCACTACTACTGTGGACATGTGTAAGGGTCACTACAACTGTGGGCATTATGTGTGGCACTACTACTGTGGACATGTGTAAGGGTCACTACAACTGTAGGCATTATGTTTGGCACTGCTACTGTGGACATGTGTGTAAGGGGCACTACTGTTGAATCAGGGGCACTACGTGTGATGTAATGTGAATAAGGTTTTGCTAATGTGTGGTGTATTTGAATTGAGGGTACTATTGTGTGGCCACGCCCCTTTGTAAGACTATACTCCCTTTTGCGGTGTGCACTGAAGGAGCGCGCTGTCACGTTTTTTACGCATGGGAGGGCGCAAATTTTATTATTTGCAGGTGCGTACCAAACACCCTAACACCAGCTCTGCTTACATCACCTGAAAATTCCTCCTTTTGTTGTGTACATTAATATATTGCCTAGTGCCAGATTTGCATGGTAGAAACCTGTATGCTGATTACTATTGAGCAACATCTTATCCCCCCCAAAAATCGTTATTGTAGCTATGCTAGGTACAGTATATTAAAGATTAGTATATAGCATATACTTTTTTGTATTTTTAACAGTAGGGCTCTAAGGTTTGCCATTTTATAACTGTAATTAGCAACATATGTAAATTTCAATGTTCTGTGAAATTCTGGCAATATATGAACTAAATATAATCAGCCATATAGCATATACAGTATAATTTGTGTCAGTAACTAAAGGGTTGAGGTGGATAACGGGAAGGCTCTCAGCTACAAGAAAATACAAAAAATGGGATTCTACAAGACCAAACCTGGCCATGTACAGATGTGTCCTCATGCTCTGCAGTGTCAGTCATGCCAAACAGCCTCCCTCGGTGTGCCAGAACTGAGCAAAATGGCCCCGCCAACCATCTTTTTTACTGAAAATGTGCATCTTATTTGCAAAATAAAACAACTGAAAGCAACAAAACTACTTTGCTAGATTACACTGATTAATCTGATGTGTGACATGTCTATATCTGTGTGTGTGAATGAGTCTGAATCTGTATACGAAGTGCTATGACACAGTGGCTGTTTCTTATGCCAAGTTTCATTGAACTTCATAAGCAGCTTTCTATGCACAGTACTGTATATAATAGTAATTCCTGTGTGAGTCAAGTCGCAGCCCAATGTCCATAGTCCACTTGGAGTGGTGTTTTGCTGCATCTGCAATGCCAATAAGATGCTTGGTGTGTCTTGCACCGTATGGCATACTGAGATATGCACGAGCAGGTCCCCAGAAACATGGTACCTGCCATACATGGTACCTGCCATGTTCCTTGTGACTAATCTTTTGTGCGTGCACAGGTATCCGGAAACATAGCACCTGCCAGATTTAGGGTGGCAAATCTCTACTGCGCATGTGTGAATCACTGGGAAAATGGCTGAGTGATTTCTGCTGCAGCAGTGCTGATGCGGAAGTCTGGAGAGGTAAGTAATTGAACATGTGTGTAGGGTGTGCAATGTGGGCCCCTAGACCCGGTGGCCTTGTATACGAGGGCACATCTGTACATGCATATCTGATCAGATAATTTGCACAGCTTTCTTATAAATCAAAATGTCCAAACAGCAGGATTACAACCACATGGGAATGTCTAAACTCCCAACTATCCCTATGACCAGTACTGAAAATGTGAGCACTCAATTCTCTCCCACAAGGTAGGAATTAATTGTAAGATTGTTGTGCAAATGGCTTTCCTACCCCAAGTGCCTTTAATTTGCACTTTCATGCGGGAAGGAGTGCCAATATATCGCATGACTATATAATTATGTAAATACATTTAAAGCTTGATATTTTCACTACTAAACAAGGGCGATTTAGTCTGATGTGTAATGAAGCAGAGTCTTTGCTACTGCAATTTTCCACCATAATAATTAAAAACCCACCGTACGTTAAAAGGAGTCCCCTAGAGAAAATGTAGGGATATACAAGTTCTCAGAGATGCCGAAATTCCAAGAGTTGACTACTTATATTAGTTGAGAGCGATGGTGACACAAATTATATGCTTTTAGCCATGTGCTATGTAATTTTCTTGTAACCACTGATACAATTTAAAAGTATATGCAATCTATCTTACTAATGCGATTAAATATAATTTATAGTCTGCACAATACAGCAATGACCAAACTGAACTTACAAGCGTCACTATTTCTGGGTAGTAATGGTTCTACGCAGCAGAATCCTCTACACCCCATAGCATATAAAGTATGCACGATCATGCATGCAGTTATTAGAACTATTTTTAAATATGTAACCATAAATATTTTAGGTTGATCTTTCTATCAGCAAAGGCATAGTATAGTGCACAGAGCAAAACAATTAGTGAAAAACATCTCAAGAAAATGTCAAGGAGCCGGCCATTATTATATCAGGGATACATGGGTTACTGTGGCATATATTGGTGAGTCCTATCCATTATTATGCATTCGTCTTGAATTAGAATTCAAAATCAGAATAAAGAGAATAACATTGATGCCAATTAAATGTCTTTATACTATATGTGACATGGGTTTTCAGTGGACAGATTAATTGCAGTTTGGTGAAACAAACATTGCACCATCTATTCTTGCTAAATTATAGGTCATTAGTTCAGTTTTATGTCTATGGAGGCTCATGGAATCATTTTTGCTCAAGAATCCCAACAATCACAGTATATGCCATAATGGAACTCCACTGGCCTCTAGAGCATCTTCACTGCATCAGACATAGTTTCTATGAGTTACTGGGACTCTACTAGAGTTTGGAACGCAGTTCTTCGACAAGAAATTCCATCATTTTATTCCAGCTGATGTTTTGCAGATACTGGTATATGAATGCTGTGCCAAGAAAGCTCCAGAGGACTGGAAGTTCAGAAGTCTTTGCCACTACAGATCTTAACCAATATGCACCAATAATCACCTGTTTCCAAAAGCCCCATACGTTCACCATAATAGCAACAAATAGGCATAGCTGGCATGGATAGTCTATTTTAAATATGAATCAGGGCATGATCATATTTTAAATACTTAACTCAAGAATATCAACAATCAAAATTGTGTATATAACTTGTTTCCTTTATTTTGAACTCTGCTGGTAACCAGTGCATTACAAATACAGATGTGTCCACTTACATCTAGCCTCTTGGCATGTGAAACAAACATTCTAGTCATGCCATGCCATGGCGTGACTTGGTAGCGTTGAGCATCTTTACATTAACTTTTTACATTGAAATGTATCTTATTCGTAAAATGATGTGACCATGGTACACAAGCAGCATATGCTGATTAAAATGATATGTGGCATGCCTATATTGTGCGTGTGACTGTGGCTGTATCTGCATACGAAGTGGTAAGTTACAAGGTTTCGAAAAAGAAAAAACCGTACCATTTTGTATGCAGATACAGCCGCAGTCACATACAGAAAATATGCATGCCGCATATTATTTTAATCAGCATAGTCTGCATGTGCATTTTATTTGCATAGTGATTGCAGTTTCGGCAAAAAAGACGCCCAACACTAACGGAGTTGCACGGGACCTGTCAGCACACTCATGCCAGGCACCTCCTGCTACGTGGCATATGGAGGCAAGTTGTATGAGGACACATCTGTAGTAGTATGCATTATCAAATCACAGAAATAACACATGTAACAGCATTATATTATGCAAATATAGGACTTTTGTTTGATTTTCAAATGTAGGTACTGTATATGTCCAGCACCATGAAACACATCAATGCCATATTGCTCAGATGTCATTATATTAAGTTACACAACATATTGTACTCCTTTAACAATGCAGATGCTAATTGTCATGATTTAAAGTGGGACTTGCAGATTGCTTCTTTCATCCAGGTAATTACACAGAATGAATAATGATAAACCTATGTGTGAATGTGCAAGCTAAAGGCTGAAAGCAGCAAATCGAGTTGACATTGCAAGAGAGCAGGTGCATACATACGTAATGGGAAACTGCCAAGGCTGCATGAAAGCAGTTAACTTACGTTGACTATTGCCTCCTTTGTCTGAGCCATGTCAGAGATAACTCCATCTGTAATAATCAGCAGAATAAAATACTGGGAGCCATCCTTTATTGAGGCAGCATATCTACAGGAAAGAATGAGAACAATTACTCTAAATATAAGCTTCAGAAAATACCCGCAAATCCTGAATACATTTCAGACCAGCTAATAATACAGGCACAGGAAGGCTAAGAATGCCTTTGTGATAACACGAAAACAATAGCTTCAGCATGTATCTTCCAACATGACATTCACCCAGTGCTACCAGTATTCCTTTGTTTCTCCACTTGCTGCAATCTCGACTCTATTAATTATCGGTGTTAAAAATAAAATACTTAACAACAATAAATGATTGCAACAACTAGGAAAGAAATGGGCAAAAACAACCCAGGAGCAGACGTCTATGCAACAGATGAAACAGGTCCTCCCAAAACCGACATTTCCACTTACATCATGAGGACATTATAGAGCACGCCTGGCCAACCTGTGGCTCTCTTGCTGTTGTGAAACTACAAGTCCCAGCATGCTCTGCCACAGTTTTGCTAGTAGGGAATGCTAAAACTGTGGCACAGCATGCTGGGATATGTAGTTTCACAACAGCTGGAGAGCCACAGGTTGACCAGGCCTGTTATAGGGTACGTATATTACTGTGATTTATATAAGTGAATGTTTTTATGTATAAACTCCTGTAAATACTAGATGTCCACCTCATCCCTATACTGTACATTAGAAAGTCATCTCAGATTTGTGTGACCTGTATTGTATTGGTCACAGATCTCCTCGGTGACTTCTTATAGTCAGATGATTTAAAGAAGGGAGTGCATTATCCTACAAAATAAGTATTCATTATATACAATGTGTGTACACTATGGCAAAATGTATACCTCCCAACATGACCCTCTCCAGGAGGGACAGAATGCTCTGCTCCTGGACTTCCCTCTTCATTTATGATTGCCATCACCTGTGCTGAAACACCTTTCTCATCCAGTAACATGTTCAAAACAGGTGCAGGCAATCATAAATGAAGAGAAAAGTCTAGAAGCAGAGCATTTTGTACCTCCTGCAGTGGGTCATGTTGGGAGGTATGCAAAATCTGTAATAATGGTGCCTACTGTATTCTCTCATAATTCCAGACACTCCAACCTGGAATGTCCACCAGGTATAAAATGCTCTGCTCCTGGATTTCCCTCTTGATCTGTGACTGCAGTTACCTGGGATGAACTAATTAATTGATAAGAAAGTTGTTTGAACACGTGACTGCAATATTATTAGGAAGAAAGTCCTGGAACAGATCATTTTGTACCAGATAGAAGAGGTCAGGCTGGAGGGTCTGCAATTCATGAAGAACGCCTGTCTGATATGAGGAGCCACAGGCCACTGAAAAATGCAAGTATATTTAACATGACCTTGAGATTCTATAACCATTATAAAAGTGCTTTATCTATTGACTTCTACTTACCTATTGTTGTTGAATCAAAAGGCACACTGCACTTCCCAACAAATAGGATAAAGGCCCTCATTCCGAGTTGTTCGCTCGTTGCCGATTTTCGCTATGCTGCGATTTGTTGCTAATTGCGCAAGCCACGCAGGGCGCATGCGCTTAGTTATTTAACTAAAAACTTAGCAGATTTGCTGTGGATCCTGCGGCGCTTTTCAGTCGCTCTGCTGAATGGTGAATGATTGACAGGAAAGGGGCGTTTCTGGGTGGTAACTGAGCGTTTTCCGGGAGTGTGCTAAAAAACACAGGTGTGTCAGGGAAAAACGCGGGAGTGTCTGGAGAAACGGGGGAGTGGCTGGCCGAACGCAGGGCATTTGTGATGTCAAACCAGGAACTAAACGGACTGAGCTGATTGCAATCTGTGAGTAGGTCTAGAGCTACTCAGAAACTGCAAGGAATTATTTATTAGCAGATCTGCTAATCTTTCGTTCGCTATTCTGCTAAGCTAAGATACACTCCCAGAGGGCGGCGGCCTAGCGTGTGCAATGCTGCTAAAAGCAGCTAGGGAGCGAACAACTCGGAATCAGGGCCAAAATCAAGAAAAATTAGGACACTGATAAATTTGATCATTGGCCAATTCAATTCTGTGCAATGTTTTATCCCAGAATGGCACATTGCTGCCATCAATATCAAAAGTTTTGCTTTGCATTCCACAGAGATGCACAAAAAAAATTGTGATGGCCGGACTCAGAAGTACTGTAACTGGCTTATGTGTGCATCCAAGCATCATCACAATTTTTAGTGACATCACATTCCAATGAATTGATCCCTCAAACGTCATCCTTATAGATTGTTGGGGTCGGTTTTATTTTTCATTTTGGTGGTGTAATTAAGTTGATCGAAGAATAGTTTAGGCCCAATTGTATCTTTTTGGGTACCACATAATGGACAATAAATCTGTCTTTAAACCACCTTGAGGTCTGCAATTAATCTGGGTTTATGGCAGGGTTCTCAAACGTGGTCCTCAAGGCACCCCAATGGTCCAGGATTTAAGTGTATCCATGCTTGGCCACAGGTCACTTAATTAGCACCTTAATCAATTTGATTAAACCATCTGTGCTAAGCCATGGATATACCTAAAACCTGGACTGTTGGGGTGTCTTGTAGATTGCATTGAAGAACCTCTGGTTGAGGGTATTAAAAAATGAAAGTGTATGGTCAAACTCTGTACATTTGTAGCTCAAATTAAATTAAATGGTTCACAATTTTTTCATAAAATACTACTTGTTTGACCCACATTCATATTAGATATACAGGGCTTTCATCATTTTGAAATGAGAAACTGTTTTTTTTTTTTCAAATGTATTTATTGAGACAGAATACACAATATAGGTACAGGTCATATGTCATAATACATAAAAGAACAACCACTGTAAGGTACAGAAACAACAAAAAGAAGGATGAGACAGAAATTTGGAATACCATAAACAGAAAATGTGAATAGTTAGCCATAAAGTTAAACTACTAAAGCGTAATATTAGCCTGATAATTTAAAAGGGTGGTGAGCCAAGGGTGAGAACTACCTTACGAACATATTCCTTGGTGGTAGTGGGCAGCGTGAGCAAGAAGGGTAACCAAATGGGAAAGAATTTCTTAGAACAGGACTCCGCATCTAGGGAGCAATCTACCCAATCCATTTGATAAAGTTAAGTTAAACGTAGTAACATGAGGGACAGGGGTATCGGATCTGGATGTATCCATTGGGATAAAATTGTTTTCTTTGCTGCAGCAGCCACACGAGCCAACAACAATTTCGTCCATTTGAAATATGGGGGATCCTGAGTAATAATATGATTCCAAAAAGCCCAAACCATGGTGATATTAAAAAGAACATGGAGTTCAACATTAGTATACGTCTGGACAGTAGTCCAAAATGTTTGTACCACTGGACACGCCCAAAGACAATGAATAATGTCAGCATCAGAGGAGTTACATTTAAAATATAGGGAATTATCAGATACTCCCGTGAGAGTCGGGGGGAGGTGTAATATGCTCTATGCAGTATTTTAAAGTACATCTCTGCATAAGAAGACGAGACCAGTTCTTTATTGAGCACATTACACCACGAATCACTGTTGGGAGATCAGTGTCTGGGAAGGTGTCCGACCATTTGACTATCCCAGTTGTAAGTTTAGATAGATCCAACCTCCGCCTAGTGTGAGAATAAATTAAAGAAGTATGATAGGGTAATCCTGGGCACTGCCGTACCAAGCAATCTAGGGGGAAGGTGAGATCGGGGGAGCGCAGCAGTGATAGTTGCTAGTAACAAAACTACGGACTTGAAAGTAGGCAAAAAGAGATTTATGAAGAGTGGGGTATTTTTCTTTCAGTTGGGATAGGGTTAATATCGTTGAATATTCCACATTCAAAAATTTATATAATAAGCAAAGTCCCTGGAGATGCCAACCACGAACAACCTCATTGACTTCTCCACCCTGGAATTGCGGATTAAGCAACAAAGGCTGGAATAAGGAATCTGCCAAGGAAAGGCCTAAGCATTTCCTAAGTATACGCCAGGCTCTACATGGAGCATATAACAATAGATTATGGTGTAGGTCAGGTAGTGAAGGGTTATCAGCACAATGTTAGACGTGTGCCAAGGTATTCTGAGGTGAGAGAGCTTGTTCCAAAGCTCGATTAACAAAGTTGTCATCACCCCCTATCCAATCCATAGCATATCTATTATTGGAGGCCAAGGAGTAGTCCTCTGGACAAGGGAGATTAACACCACCAAGTGATGGAGGTTGTTTTAGTTTAAAAAGTGCTATACGTGGGCGTTTATTTGCCCAAATAAATTTAGTAAGAGCTTTGTTAATAAGTATGGACATCACGCTTTGACAATAAGAACGGAAGCATCTGGATTGGGTAAAGCAGGCGAGGGAAAGAGACCATTTTATATAAGTGTCACCTGCCCAAATAAGAAATAGGGAGGTGTTGCCATTTTCGCAAAGTCGTCCATCATTTGAGTGATGTAATGAGAAAAATTTAAATTATATAATTCAGTGAGGTTTGATGGAATGCGTAAGCCTAAATATGCCAGTGCCTCTGTCTTATCAAAGTTGATGAGGAATCCCGATATTAAATTATAATCATGTAATATAGTTAATAATGATGGAAATGCCCATTTGGGATCAACAAAATACAATAAGAGGTCATCAGCAAAAGCAGAAACCTTAAAGTCGTTGTCACTGACCGTAATACCTTGCCGTCAGGGATCGAGGGCCAAATTAAACAAGGGGGAAAGAGGGCAGCCTTGGCGCCTCCCTCTACATAACGTAAAAGAGGACGAGTTTAAACCACTTACAGTCAAATGGGCCTGAAGTCGTGTGTATAACATTTTAAATAGATGGATGAATTCTACACCAAATTGTTGAACATGAAGAATACGAAGTAAATGAGACCAGGAGATGCGGTCAAATGCCTTGTTGGCATCGCAACTTACAATGAGAGCGGTCGGGCAGGCCAACTGTTGTGAACTATACATTGCTGCTATCAACGTACAAATATTATGGACCGAGGTTCTACCTTTGACAAATTCTGTTTGTGCAGAATGTAAAACCCTGTTCAGGATAGGCTGAAGTCATGTTGCAATTAATTTCGTAAAAAGCTTCAGATGCTGATTCAATAATGAAATGGGTCGATAAAACTGGGTATATCGGAGATCTTTTCCAGGCTTCGGAAACAATACTATTCTGACCTCACTAAATCCAGTAGGAGGTGATTTAATGCAGTAAAAAGAGATAGTAAATGGAGTATTAAATGGGGAGCAAGGATTCGATAATCCTCCGCTCCAAACCCATCTGGCCCAGGAGACTTGCCATTTTGTAGCGATTTGATCAAGGAAAGTAATTCCGGTTCTGTGACCGGTTCCGTTAAAGATTTTCTTTCCTCTTCCGTTAAAACAGGTAATCTCGCCCTCTCAAGGAATTGCATTCCTAGATTAGGTTGATCTGGGGGGGCTTCATAAAGAGTTTTATAGTATTGCAGGAATGCATCCGAAATAGTGGGTGTATCAAAAATAGCTGTGGACGAATCAGTAATTAAATGAGGGATACGAGAAGGAGCAGAGTATGACCGAACCAGATTTGCCAATAATTACCAGACTTATTGGCCCCACGGAAAAATTTATTCCGTTGAACACTGTATAAAAATCTCGCCCGTTCAGTACACAATGAGTCATACAGTTGTTTAGCAGCAAGATAGGCCTGCCTATTGTCAGGTGAATCTTGTAATAAGAGTGCGTCATAAGATTTGGTCAGATTACAACCAAGATCATGCAATTGGGTAGCGAGTACCTTGCGCCTTCTTGAAACATACTCTATCATATGGCCTCGAATCACCGGTTTTGATACTGACCAGAATAGATTGTCATCCACATGTGTAATATTGTTGTCTACATAATAAAGGAACGTTTGTTCCAAATGTGTGCAAAAATCAGAGGTTTTCACAAGATATGCTGGAAACCTCCAATTATATGACTGAGAGACAGGGGAGTGTAGGTTAAGGGTAAACCAGACCGGGGCATGGTCAGACGATGATATGGGTTCTATTTTAGTTTTGGCCACTCGCTGTAAAAGGGTGTCAGTGACCAGCCAATAATCAAGGCGAGAGGAGGAAAGATGTGGGTGGGAATAGAACATGAACTCACGGGAATCAGGATGTTGGCATCTCCAGGGATCACAAAGCCGTAGCGTATCGGTCAGCAAAGACAAAGATGAGGGTGGTGTAGAAATATGCGAACTAGCAGAGGTGAATCTATCCAAACCAGGAGACTGAACAGTATTAAAGTCCCCGCCTAAAATAATTTCCCCCTCCGCCCAATCCTGTAATTTAGTATAAAGATTAGAAAAAAAGAGTGAATTGGGACCATTGGGTGCGTAAATAGAAGCTATGGCATAAAGAGGTCTAGTATGGTATGTCGTCGGTCGGGCTCCCGGCGACCAGCATACCGGCGCCAGAATCCTGACCGCCAGAATACCGACAGCTGGGCGAGCGCAAATGAGCCCCTTGTGGGCTCGCTGCGCTTGCCACTCTGCGGGCACGGTGGCGCGCTACTCGCATCACGTTATCTATTCTCCCTCCAGGGGGGTCGTTAACCCCCAAGAGGGAAAATAGATGTCGGTATGCCGGCGGTTGGGATTCCGGCGCCGGTATGGTGGTCGCCGGGAGTCCGGCCGCCGGCAACCTGAAGACCACCCGTATAAAGAACTCCATAAATAGTGAGTTTAAATAAATAAATACCGGCCTTCAGAGTCACACAATCACTTATTTGATATGGGAGATGTTTACCAAAAATAATTAGTACCACCCTTCGTTTAGCTGAATAAGAGGCCAATTTAAATTCCCCTATCCAGGAGCCTCTCACTACATTGGGATCAGTGGTTTTCCAGTGAGTTTCCTGTAAGAGGGAAATATCAGGCTTTAGACGCTTAAGAAAAGACAATTTTTCTTCTCTTGATCGGGGTGTTTAAACCCTCAACATTCCAAGTTACAAATTTAAGAGTTGACTGTACTCTAGTGGAAGTGGCAACAGTCGTTGACATCTAACCTATGCCTACTCTAGGCCACGAAACCCAAATAATTTGTAAAAGCAGACCTACCTAGCCCGTCCCAGCAAGCGGGCTAGCGGGTGAAACATCTAGACCAGAGCAGCATAGAAATAGACATAATGTTAACAGTAACATACAATGTGTGTGAGAAACAAATCAATAACCCAATTCAAAAAATAGGATTTGAATTACCTACCGGTAAATCCTTTTCTCGTATTCCGTAGAGGATACTGGGGTCCACATTAGTACCATGGGGTATAGATGGGTCCACTAGGAGCCTTGGGCACACAAACAATAGGAAAGCCAGGCTAACCAAACTGAACAGGAACAGCAACAGCTGAACCAACAACATTACTTAACTAAGTAACAGGGCAGGAAACACAAAGCACTAGGCGGGCGCCCAGTATCCTCTACGGACTATGAGAAAAGGAATTATTTCGGTTGGTAATAAAAATTCTGTTGTCTCTTACATCCTAGAGGATACTGGGGTCCACATTAGTAACATGGGGATGTACCAAAGCTCCCAAACCGGGTGGGAGAGTGCTGAGGTTCCTGCAGAACTGATTGACCAAACTGAAGGTCCTCAGAGGCCAAAGTATCAACCTTGTAGAACTTAGCAAACGTGTTCGATCATGACCAAGTATCTGCTCGGTAGAGCTGTAAAGCCGAGACACCCCAGGCAGCCACCCAGGAAGAACCCACCGACCTAGTAGAGTGGGCCTGTACTTTAGGAATCGGCAATCCTGCCGATGAATAAGCATGCTGGATAGTAAGCTTGATCCAGCGAGCAATAGACTGCATTGAAGCAGGACACCCAATTTTCTTGGGATCATAGAGAACAAACAGCGAGTCAGATTTTCTGTGACGAGCTGTCATCTTCACGTAGATCTTCAATGCCCTCAAAACATCCAGGGACTTTGAGGTAGCAGAGGTGTCAGTAAGCACCGGAACCACAATAGGTTGGTTGATATGAAATGCAGACACCACCTTAGGAAGAAATTGCTGACTAGTTCTGAGTTCAGCTCTATCCTCATGAAAAATCAAATAGGGGATTTGTGAGACAACGCCCCTAGTTCGGACACACGCCTTGCAGAAGCCAAGGCCAACAATGTAACAGTCTTCCACGTAAGAAACTTAACGTCAACCTCCTGTAAAGGTTCAAACCAGTCCGATTGCAGAAACTGCAAAACCACGTTAAGATCCCAAGGTGCCATGGGAGGCACAAAGGGCGGCTGGATGTGCATAACGGGTTCACTACGATATGCCGGCGGTCGGGCTCCCGGCGACCAGCATACCGGCGCCGGGAGCCCGACCGCCGGCTTACCGACAGTGTGGCGAGCGCAAATGAGCCCCTTGCAGGCTCGCTGCGCTCGCCATGCTACGGGCACAGTGGCGCGCTACACTATTTTATTCTCCCTCCAGGGGGGTCGTGGACCAGTCGGCATACTGAAGACCACCCGTGCATAACACCCTTCAAGAACGTCTCTGAACCTCGGGAGGGAAGCCAGATGTTTCTGGAAGAAAATGGACATGGCCGAAATCTGGACTTTCAAGGAGCCCAAACGTAGCCCCACATCCACACCTGACTGTAGAAAAAGGAAAAAATGTCCCAGTTGAAATTCCACTGCAGGAAATTTCCTGTTTTCACACCACGAGACATATTTTTTCCAAATACGGTGGTAATGTTTAGACGTTACCCTCTTCCTAGCTTGGATCAGGGTTGGAATAACCTTGTTCGGAATGCCTTTCCGGGCTAAAATCTGACGCTCAACTTCCATGCCGTCAAACTTAGCCACGGTAAGTCTTGATAGACAAAAGGCCCCTGTTGCAGAAGGTCCTCTCGCAGAGGCAGAGGCCACGGGTCCTCCAGGAGCAACTCCAGTAGATCCGCGTACCAGGCCCTTTTCGGCCAATCTGGAGCAATGACAATTGCTTCAACCTTTTTATTCTTTTGAGAATTCTTGGGATCAGTGGAAGAGGTGGGACACGTAAACCCATGGAGTCACCAGAGCATCCACCGCCACTGCTTGTGGTTCCCTCGACCTGGAACAATAGTGCTTTAGCTTCTGTTGAGACGAGAGGCCATCATGTCTACCTGTGGAATTCCCCACCAAATTATGGACTCGAACACCTGTGGGTGAAGGCCCCACTCTCCTGGGTTGAGATCGTGTCTGCTGAGGAAGTCTGCTTCCCAGTTGTCTACTCCCGGAATAAAGACTGCCGACAGCACCACAGCGTGGTTTTCTGCCCAGAGGAGAATTTTTGTTACCTCTGAAATTGCAGCTCTGCTCTTCGTTCCGCCCTGTCGGTTTATGTACGTTACTGCAGTTACATTGTCCAACTGAACCTGAATGGCTTGATCTTGAAGAAGATGCGATGCCTGTAGAAGGGCGTTGTATATGGCCCTTAGTTCCAGAATGCTGATCGGAAGAATGGCTTCCTGATTTGACCATTTTCCTTGGAACTGTTCCCCTTGGGTGACTGCTCCCCAACCTCAAGGCTTGCATCCGTGGTTAGCAGAATCCAATTTTGAATCCCGAACCATCAACCCTCGGGTCAGGTGTGAAGTCTGGATCCACCACAGAAGAGAAATCCTGGCTCTAGGTGACAGACGTAACATCTGGTGCACGTGATGATGCGATCCGGACAATTTGTACGACAGATCCATCTGGAATGGACTGGCATGAAACCTTCCATACTGCAGAGCCTTGTAAAAGGCTACCATCTTCCCCACAAGGCGAATGCACAGATGCACCGATATCCGGGTTGGTTTTAGAACATCCCGCACCATGGACTGGATTACCAATGCCTTTTCCAATGGAAGGAACACCTTTTGTTCCTCCGTATTCAGGATCATTCCTAGGAACAGAAGCCTCCATGTTGGTTCCAGGTGGGATTTTGGCAGGTTCAGAATCTACCCTTGATCCTGGAGAAGTCGGGATGAGGGGGCAATGCTGTCCAACAACCTCTCCCTGGAAGGCGCTTTTATCAGTAGGTCATCCAGGTATGGTATTATGTTCACTCCCTGTTTGCAGAAGAGAAACATCATCTCCGCCATTACCTTGGTGAATACCCTTGGTGCTGTGGAGAGGCCAAATGGCAGGGCCTGAAACGGATAGTGACAGTCCTGCAGTGCAAACCTTAGATACGCCTGATGAGGTGGCCAAATCGGAATGTGAAGGTACGCATCCTTGATGTCCAGAGACACCAGGAATCCCCCCCCTCCAGAACTGAGATCACCGCTCTCAGGGACTCCATCTTGAATTTGAACACCCTTAAATACGGGTTCAGGGATTTGAGGTTAAGAATGGGCCTCACCGAACCGTTCGGTTTCAGTACCACAAACAGTTTGGAGTAATAACCCTTGTTTTGTAGTTGAAGTGGAACTGGGACAATGACCTGGGTCAGCACCAGTTTTTGAATTGCTGCCTGTAAAGTCACACTTGCTTCCAGAGAAGCTGGCAAGCCTGATTTGAAGAATCTGTGAGGTGGGAGTTCCTGAAACTCCAGTCTGTATCCCTGGGCAATAAGGTCTGTGACCCAGGGGTCTTGGCAAGACGTTGCCCAAATGTAACTGAAATAATGTAACCGTGCTCCCACCTGCCTACCGTCCAGGCAGTGTGGTACACCGTCATGCTGAAGGCTTTGAGGAAACAGACCCGGAGGTCTGTTCCTGAGAACCTGCAGCTGCTGGTTTCCTGGTTTTACCTCTATTACCTTTGAAGGTAGAAGAGGAACCCTTGGACTTGCCTTTGAATTTTGCTGTCCCGAGAGGACTGCAGAGTTGGAGCAGTGTAGGTTTTCCTAGCTGGGGGTGTAGCGGAAGGAAGGTAAGTAGACATACCCGCCGTAGCCTTGGATATTAGCTTATCCAGTTCACACTAAGTCCCTTAATAGGACTTAGTATTGAACACTGTTCCCCCCCTTCTAAGACCCCCTGGTACCGTTGAGGAGACTTGGAGTCTTTGTGGAGGAGCTGCGTTACCCTGTGATTCCTGTCAGAGCATGCTGCAGAGGGAAAATGGTGCTGGTGAGCTGCTGGATCCGCTCTCAGTGAAGCGCCGCCCCCTTTAATGGCGCTAGGCTCCCGCTTTTATTTAGACTGGCCTGAGGTAATTTTCAGACTAACAGAGGCTTAAAACCCTTGTCAGCCATGGGTGCCAGTGTGGGCATCATTGGTGGCTCAGCGCTCCCCTCACAGCAGGACACACGCAGCTGCATGCCCTTCTGAGCCCCCTGGGGCGCAGCCTGTACTCAGCGCTGTGCTCCTACCCTTGTGCCGCCATTCCCGTCGGTGACACGCTAACCGGGACACCGGTGCTGTACTCAAAACTCTTCTCTCTTCTGGCTCTGTTAGGGTTTGCGGCGTGCTGCGGGAGGGTACACTGCGCCGTGGTGTGGCTTGCGAATAACTCCCTCAGGAGCTCAGTATCCTGTCAGCGGAGAAACGGGACCATTAACTCTCCAGGAAGTAGGGCCATTCTCCCCCTTAAGTCCCATGAAGCAGGCAGTCTGGTGCCAATCAGCCCTGCCTGAAAACAACAAAATAGAAAATAAATGCAGAAAACTCTTCAGGAGCTTCCCTAAGCATGACCGGCTCCTCTGGGCACATTTTCTAAATTGAGTCTGGTTGGAGGGGCATAGAGGGAGGAGCCAGTGCACACTATTGATTTCTTAAAGTGCCCAAGGCTCCTAGTAGACCAGTCTATACCCATGGTACTGTGGACCACAGTATCCTCTATGATTTAAGAGAAATATTTCAAATATTATACAAACCCAAGAAGAGAGGATCATGAATCGGTCCACCGAATAACTTAACAGAATCCAATCAAGAACATGCATAATTGGTGAACCGAGCCATGAAACTGCTCAGTAAACAAACATGAGAATAACAGATAAGATAGGAGAGAGGAAGGGAAAAAGTAGAGCTGAAGAAGAAGAGAAATAGGAAGAGTCAGAAAAAGTAGGAAGAAGTCCAAGAAAAAAGAGACTATAGCGTAAACAAATAAAGAATCAACAAATGTCTAGGTAGACACAATTAGGTACAGTAGACAATTTACCACCGTGAACGAAGACATTCCAAAAATACATCAACCAGTGGTGTAACCCACATATAGTAATTACCAAGAACCTGAATGGGGACTAGTTGGGTTGACAAAAATAAGTACGGCCAGTGAATATCAATCCTCATCGTCCATCCTGGTAGAGGAATGCAAGGATAATGAGTCGACGAAGTTCTTTTCCGCTTTCGGGTTCTCAAAGAAGTAGACCTTCCCCGCATGCGTGACCCTCAATTTAGCAGGATAGAGGAGTGTAAAATGGTGGCCTAACTCAAAAAGACTCTTGTAGACAGGTGAGAATTCTCTCCGTTTGGAAGCAACCATGTAAGAAAAGTCTTGGACTAACAACTTAGTATCTTGATACCTCAAGTCGGCACATTTTCTGTAAGCATCTAATAACATGACCTTGTCGGCATAATTGAGGACCCTCATGATGACAGGCCGGGCCTGTCTCTTGTGGATTGTCGGTCAGGGCCTATACGGTGTACACGTTCCACTAAGATAGATCCAGAGTCTGAAATGCAGCCCAGCTCCCTAGGCAGCCACTGAGAAACAAGTGTCATGAGGTCACGAGGTTTCAAAGACTCTGGGAGGCCGATAAGGTGCACATTATTTCTCTTATTTCGGTTTTCAAGGTCCTCAAGCTTATCCTGAATAGATGCAACACATTTTTCTTGGTCAGAGAGAGACGTCTTAGCCATCGTGAGATCATCCTCCAAATCAGATATTCTCTGTTCAGATTCAGAGAGCCGCTGGGCATGTTGGTTCAATTGAGTGAGAGCAGAGTCAAGCGAGTCCTTTAGAGTAGCCAATTTTTGGTCCAGTAACACATCTGTTATCTCATTCGTCGTAAAGGATTTAGGAGAATCCATCGCAGATATAGACACAGATTGGCCACGGGGACTAGGACGTGATCCCAATGAAGGCGAAGGAGGACTATCAACAGAAGCGTTATCACGGCCTCGGCCTTTGCCCATCTGGTTGCTACAAGTGCCCCGCAGCGGATTGGCCACGAATTTGTCCATAATCAGAATAGAAAAACAGACACAACAGTGGTTGTGCCGATACACAATATGAGATATAAAATAATTTAAGTCCCAATATATGGATCAACCAGCAGAGGGAGTTCAGCGAACCAGCATATGTTCCCCAGAACAGTGACAATAAACAGGCTCCGAGCACTGTGTCAAGAAAAAAAAATCCAGATGTGTGAAAATGAATATCACCTCCAAGTATAAGCACAGTGTCACAACTGAGGGCCTGAGCTGACGGAAGGCAGCCTCAGTTGTAGGGGCTGAGATGTACCGGAACCTGGGAGGTTGTATCAGACCCCTGGACATGTAAGTAACATGAAGAGAAACCGCCCGAAGGCGTGACCACGACAACTTGAGTAAAAGTCAATGATATTTATTTATGACAAACTCCATGCATCACAGTAGCAGTAAAAAGAAACATAAAAATCAGCAGAGAAATAATAATACAGTTCCTGGGTACTACAGGGTGGCAGGGGCCACAGAGCTCTGGTGGTATGAGACAGTTCTTATTATCTGCAAGTTGGAAAGTCCTTACCAGGCTCAACTGTAGAAATGAGGAAAGCCCAGGGTCGTACCAGCTGGTGTTCCAGGGAAAGCTGGACTGCTGTAGATAAAATGCTGCTGTGGGTACTGGTTAGAACCAGACAGGTGTTGGCACGGAGTGGATACTGGCTGGAACCAGTTAAATAATAAATAAAGCTTGAGAGCGATGCAATATAGATGAAATTTAGAATTTGAGAGCGGAGAAATAATAATACCGGTGGAGAGTGGTAAACTGCAGAAAGGACACCGGCCCTTTAAGAGAAGCTGTACACTGCTGGAAGCTGAGCTGGAAGCAGGTGATGTTGTAGCTGGAAACAGGTGAGTCCAGAATGGATC
This sequence comes from Pseudophryne corroboree, assembly GCF_028390025.1. Classification (NCBI taxonomy): domain Eukaryota; kingdom Metazoa; phylum Chordata; class Amphibia; order Anura; family Myobatrachidae; genus Pseudophryne; species Pseudophryne corroboree. The sequence goes on along the minus strand of NC_086449.1, from coordinate 439,999,394 downwards.
GGAGAGTCAGGCTACACCGCAGATGGAATGCTGGTGCGGGTCTCTATAGCAGAAGTCTGGAGACAGGAGCTGGAACCTGGAAGACATTCACAGAAGAGAGACAAACTGGAACTAGGTTTGACAACCAAAGCACTGACGCCTTCCTTGCTCAGGCACAGCATATTTATACCTGCAGCAAGGAAGGGGTTGGCTAGGCAATTATGCAGATTAACAATACAGACAGCAGATTGGTGGAAATGATCAGATGACAAAATCCAAGATGGCTGCGCCCATGCAGACACTTGGAGGGAAGTTTGGTTTGTAATCCATGTGAGAATTGAAACAGCAATGGCGGCGCCGGCCACAGGAGACGCCAGACTGATGATTGCACATCTAAACCACGCGGGCACAGCGGAGGCCGCGGCTGACGTAATCGCCACTCTGACACTCTGTATGCAGGAACTCAGGGACAGCGGCGGAGGCCGCGGGAGACGCCATTCCAGATGTAACATGGCTCCGCGGTGACCGCGTCTCAGAGTGACAGGAGAGGATGCGGGAATGTGCACATCAGGATAACAGATGGGATCCGGTCCTGGAGCGCTGAGCCAGCCTTAGGAGGCATCTGATAGGTAAGAAATGGCGTCCAGATACCCGGATCGTGACAGCACCCCCCCCTTTAGGAGTGGCCCCAGGACACTTCTTTGGCTTTTGAGGAAACTTGGAATGGAATCTCCGGACCAAGGCAGGAGCATGGACATCAGAAGCATTGGTCCATGAACGTTCCTCAGGGCCATAACCCTTCCAGTCAATAAGATACTGAAGTTGACCGTAACGGTGACGTGAGTCCAGGATCTTGGCTACTTCATACTCAACGCCTCGTTGAGTTTGGACTTTCGGAGTTGGAGGAAGTGAGGAATGAAACGGATTCAAGATTAGCGGTTTCAACAGGGAAACATGGAATGTCCTGGGTATTTTTAAGAAGGGAGGCAACTGGAGTCTGTAAGCAACAGGATTGATGACTTGATCAATTTTAAAAGGACCGATGTAGCGAGGTGCAAACTTCATACTGGGAACTCTTAACCTCAAATTCTTCGTGGATAACCATACCCGATCACCCACCTTGAGAGCAGGAACTGCTCGACGCTTCTTATCCGCAAACTTCTTGTACCTGAACGATGCCTTGAGCAGAGCTGATCGTACGCTCTTCCAGATATTGGCAAACTGATGCAAGGTGATATCCACTGCGGGAACAGAAGTTGCTGGAAGCGGTTGGAACTCAGGGACTTTAGGGTGGAATCCAAAGTTGGTGAAGAATGGTGTTGAAGAAGATGAAGAATGATACTGGTTGTTATGACAGAACTCGGCCCAGGGAAGTAATTGAACCCAGTCATCTTGAGAGGAGGACACATAGATGCGGAGGAAGGACTCCAAGTCCTGATTCACCCTCTCAGTTTGACCATTGGTCTGAGGATGGTAAGCCGTGGAAAACTTTAGCTTGACTTGGAGGACTTGACATAAACTTCGCCAGAATTTGGCTGTGAATTGAACTCCTCGATCTGAGATAATTTCTTCTGGAAGACCGAGGAGTCGAAAGATCTCTTGTATGAATACTTGAGCCAACTTGGAAGCTGACGGAAGACCGGTAAGAGGAATGAAGTGTGCCATCTTGGTGAACCGGTCAACTACCACCCAGATGGTATTAAACTTGTTGCACATGGGCAAATCTGTAATAAAATCCATCGACAAATGGGTCCTTGGTCGACGGGGAACAGATAGTGGAACCAGTTGCCCCGCAGGCGACTGGCGGGATACTTTATGTTGAGCACACTTTGGGCAAGATGCAATAAACTCCAAAACGTCCTTTTTCAGAGTTGGCCACCAATAGGACCTAGAGATAAACTCCAGGGTTTTTTGGATACCTGTATGTCCGGCAAAGCGGGAAGCATGGGCCCAATGCATGAGCTTCTTCCTTAGTGTCGGCTTCACAAAACTTTTCCCTGATGGGGGCGTAGAGTCCATCCCTACCGTGGAGAATGCCAACGGATTTATAATAGGATGCTTGTCTGAAGACTCTGACTCATTTTCTTGCTCCCATGAGCGGGAAAGGGCATCGGCCTTGCGATTCTGAGAGCCCGGACAGAACTGGAGTTTAAAGTCGAACCTGGAAAAGAAAAGTGCCCATCTGGCCTGACGAGGGTTGAGACATTGTGCGCCTTTCAGATATAGAAGGTTCTTGTGGTCTGTAAGGATGGTGATTGAATGAGAAGCTCCCTCCAACAGATATCTCCACTCCTCTAGAGCGAGCTTGATGGCTAGCAACTCCTGGTCGCCAATGGCATAGTTGCGCTCCGCTGGGGAGAACTTCCGTGAGAAGAAACTGCAAGGATGTAAATGGCCATCTTTAGCCCTCTGAGATAACACCGCTCCTACTCCAACGGAGGAGGCATCCACCTCTAAGATGAAAGGAGAGTCGATGTCAGGCTGTTTCAGGACAGGCGCAGAGATGAACCTCTGTTTTAAAAGATGAAAAGCTTGCATGGCTTCTTCAGACCACTTGGACGGGTTAGCACCCTTCTTGGTGAAAGCAGTAATAGGCGCCACAATGGTGGAAAAGTCTCGTATAAACTTTCGGTAATAATTGGCGAACCCTAAGAACCTCTGGACCCCTTTGAGGGTTAAGGGTACCGGCCAATTCTGGATTGCTTGTAGTTTCTCAGGATCCATCTCTAGTCCGGAACCGGACACAATGTACCCTAGAAACGGAATGGACTTGACTTCAAAGACGCATTTCTCTAATTTGCAATAGAGATGATTGACACGGAGACGGGACAGAACCTCCTTTACCCAAAAACGATGTTCCTCTAAATTGTTGGCAAAAATGAGGATATCATCTAGATAGACCACGACATGACGGTATAGAATGTCTCTGAAAATCTCATTGATGAAATGCTGGAAGACAGCTGGAGCATTGCTCAATCCGAAGGGCATGATGAGGTACTCATAATGTCCGTCACGGGTGTTAAATGCGGTCTTCCACTCGTCACCCTCACGGATCCGGATGAGATTGTATGCACCTCTCAAGTCCAGCTTTGTAAAGATGGTAGCTCCGCTAACTCTGTCAAAGAGCTCAGTAATCAGGGGTAAAGGATAGAGGTTCTTGATGGTAATGTCGTTCAAACCTCTGTAGTCGATGCACGGCCGCAGACCACCATCTTTCTTTTTTACAAAAAAGAAGCCTGCGCCGGCTGGAGAAGAAGGTCGAATGAACCCCTTTGCTAGGTTCTCTTTAATGTATTCCTCCATAGAATGCGTCTCAGGCAGAGACAACGGATAAGTTCGGCCTCGAGGTGGAACCTTCCCTGGAACGAGATCAATCGGGCAGTCCCATTCTCTATGAGGAGGAAGGATATCAGCAGAAGCTTTACTGAACACATCCGTGAAATCTTGATATGGAGGAGGTGGAACATCAGACGACCTGGGGGAGGAAGAACAGACAGGCAACACTTTAAACAAACATGTCTCAGCATGTCTCAGCACAGAATTTGCGTAGTCGTCCAATCAATTGTAGGATTGTGAAGACGGAGCCATGGAAGGCCCAGGACCACAGGATGTGTGGCTCTTGGAATCACTAAAAGTGAAATAAGTTCGGAATGAAGAACTCCCTCCCACTCTCAGACGAACTGGTAGAGTCCTTAGAGCAATAACTATCAAAAATTTTACTGCCATCCACGGCAGTTAAGGAAAAGGAGGAAGGAAGTCTCTCGGTGGGTAGGGACCACCGTTTAACATAGGCTTCGGTAATAAAGTTCCCAGCTGCTCCGGAATCCAGGAGGGCAATGACGTTCTGATAACGTTGAGCAACTTGAAGCGAGACTGGGAGATTACAATCTTGAGGAGATGGAGAGGAGATCATTACTCCTAGCCGGCCCTCTCCTTGGCGAGCTAGGATTTGGAGTTTCCCGGACGTTTGGGACAGGCATTAATAGTGTGAGACGGAGCTGCACAATACAGACAGAGAGACTCAGAGAGACGTCTTCGGCGCTCAGCAGGAGTTAAACGGGAACGGCCAATTTGCATGGGTTCATCTTTAGTTGGTGACAGTTGGCGAGGAGGAGGAGCAGAAGATTTTGGAGCAGATGATCTTCCACGCTCAGTTGCTCTCTCTCTGAAACGTAGGTCAACTTTCGTACAAAGTGAGATTAGCTCATCTAACTTGGAGGGTAAGTCTCTGGTAGCTAACTCATCTTTAATACGCTCGGATAAACCATGCCAGAATGCAGCATACAGGGCCTCGTCGTTCCATGCCAGTTCAGATGCCAGAATCTGGAACTGTATAAGATATTGTCCTACAGTACGTGATCCCTGGCGTAAACGGAGAATCTCAGACGAAGCTGAAGTTACCAGGCCTGGCTCGTCGAAGATGCGCCTGAATGTTGACACGAATGCAGTGTAAGAAGATAGCAGGGTGTCGGACCTCTCCCATAACGGTGATGCCCAGTCGAGGGCTGAGCCACTGAGAAGAGAGATGATGTAGGCAATTTTTGTACGGTCACTGGGAAAATTGCCAGGTTGTAGCTCAAACTGAATCTCACACTGGTTGAGAAATCCCCTGCAGAATCTTGGAGATCCGTCAAATTTTGCTGGCGTTGGAAGATGAAGACGTGGAGCAGAAACGGGTAAGGTGGGTGGGGTTATAGTTGGAGTCACTGTGGTTGACGCCCCAGATGCGCCTGATCCACGGAGAGTTGTCTGAATCCCATCCAGCCGAGTAGAGAGATCCTGGAGACAGTGGATGATGTGGCCCTGTGCAGCCTCCTGATGTTCAAGTCGGGCTGCCAGTTCTTGCATCGGCCTGGCCGCTTGATCCTGGTCTCCGGCTGGATTCATTTGGTCAGTGCTTACTGTCACAACTGAGGGCCTGAGCTGACGGAAGGCAGCCTCAGTTGTAGGGGCTGAGATGTACCGGAACCTGGGAGGTTGTATCAGACCCCTGGACATGTAAGTAACATGAAGAGAAACCGCCCGAAGGCGTGACCACGACAACTTGAGTAAAAGTCAATGATATTTATTTATGACAAACTCCATGCATCACAGTAGCAGTAAAAAGAAACATAAAAATCAGCAGAGAAATAATAATACAGTTCCTGGGTACTACAGGGTGGCAGGGGCCACAGAGCTCTGGTGGTATGAGACAGTTCTTATTATCTGCAAGTTGGAAAGTCCTTACCAGGCTCAACTGTAGCAATGAGGAAAGCCCAGGGTCGTACCAGCTGGTGTTCCAGGGAAAGCTGGACTGCTGTAGATAAAATGCTGCTGTGGGTACTGGTTAGAACCAGACAGGTGTTGGCACGGAGTGGATACTGGCTGGAACCAGTTAAATAATAAATAAAGCTTGAGAGCGATGCAATATAGATGAAATGTAGAATTTGAGAGCGGAGAAATAATAATACCGGTGGAGAGTGGTAAACTGCAGAAAGGACACCGGCCCTTTAAGAGAAGCTGTACACTGCTGGAAGCTGAGCTGGAAGCAGGTGATGTTGTAGCTGGAAACAGGTGAGTCCAGAATGGATCGGAGAGTCAGGCTACACCGCAGATGGAATGCTGGTGCGGGTCTCTATAGCAGAAGTCTGGAGACAGGAGCTGGAACCTGGAAGACATTCACAGAAGAGAGACAAACTGGAACTAGGTTTGACAACCAAAGCACTGACGCCTTCCTTGCTCAGGCACAGCATATTTATACCTGCAGCAAGGAAGGGGTTGGCTAGGCAATTATGCAGATTAACAATACAGACAGCAGATTGGTGGAAATGATCAGATGACAAAATCCAAGATGGCTGCGCCCATGCAGACACTTGGAGGGAAGTTTGGTTTGTAATCCATGTGAGAATTGAAACAGCAATGGCGGCGCCGGCCACAGGAGACAGGAGACGCCAGACTGATGATTGCACATCTAAACCACGCGGGCACAGCGGAGGCCGCGGCTGACGTAATCGCCACTCTGACACTCTGTATGCAGGAACTCAGGGACAGCGGCGGAGGCCGCGGGAGACGCCATTCCAGATGTAACATGGCGCCGCGGTGACCGCGTCTCAGAGTGACAGGAGAGGATGCGGGAATGTGCACATCAGGATAACAGATGGGATCCGGTCCTGGAGCGCTGAGCCAGCCTTAGGAGGCATCTGATAGGTAAGAAATGGCGTCCAGATACCCGGATCGTGACACACAGTATGAGGTAAGTATATAGCCAGATGGATTGTGTGCAAATGTCAGATTCCTTGGAGATAGGAGCAGAATGTAGGGAGATGTGGAGCGGGGGTTATGGGAACCCAAGCCCGACTCACCGCTTACCAGCAGGCTTCAGTCTGGTCAGAGAGAGGACACAGGCGCGATCACAGACCTGCCAGTGACCGCAGCTGACTGCCAGTAATAGGGAGCCACAGCTTGCCAGATCTCAGCTCCCAAGATGGTCGCCGGGTGTGAGATGTTCTGTGACACAGCCCGATCAGCACTCCCTCCAAGCTGCACAGTGTCACAGTGAGGCCGGGGAAGCACCAGGCGGCCAGCGGCTACCCTCCGAGGAGCAGGGGGAGAGGATGGTACAGCCGCGGGCGAAATGGGTCACTCTGCTCCGCTGCCCTGGATGTCCGCAGCGGGCCGCCAGTCAACTAGAGGTCTTGGCTTGTGCAGGGAGGGAAAGCCGTGAGGCGCCGAGGCTCTGCCGGCGGTCGTCAGCTCCAGGAGAGGTAATCATCGGCAGCGGACCAGAAGATAGAGGGAGCAGGGTGAAATACAGGGGCAAGGCAGGGCCAGCAGCTGTAGGAGAGCTATATTATAGCCAACGCCATGCAGAGCAGCTCCAGGGCACGTCCTTCTCCCCTGCTGGCCAGCTTCACCTCGCCCTAAAATTAGAAACTTCTAATTTCTAGATCTATGTGTATACAATGAGGTCCAAGTTTATATAGAACAGTTAAAAAAGCCTGTTCATTAGCATTTTAAAGAATGGTTATTAGGGGCATGCAGAGCGTCAGTTTTCCATGGAGAAGTCTTTCACAAACATGAAAAGCGCCTCCAAAATGCTATGGAAGTAACTCACAGGGAGAGCAGTTATCCCTACCGCTGTCCCTGCGGCTTTCACTTAGTATTTTACAGGATGTTTTCATTAAAAAAAATCATGGGATAGATATAAGGATATTATTACAAAGAAATAATGATCAAATAGGGTTTGAGGTAACAATATGGTTAAAAAAGGGGCAGACTAGATAGGTCAAGTGGTTTCTGTAGAATCCAGGTGAATTAATCAATGTAGGTCTGTTTATCTTCCTGATTAACTGTGAAGACGTATAAAATACTTCATCTGGTGATGACGGCCATATAAAATACGTTCATAAAATATGTGGAAATTTGCAGTTTTTGCATCCACTTCAACAACTTCCATACATGTTCAATGATTACACATGCAGTAAATTGATACACGATGAATATATCGATTTTCAAGTATCACACAATATACTACTATCTTTTAGCAGCAAAATGGTAGTTATGTGAAATTAAATTTTCATGTATTGTGTCCTATATTTCATGGATTGACCCTATATATATCTACAATAGTTTTGCTGTATTTCAAAATATAAATAAAGCATCCTGAGAAACTCAACAAATAAATTCACAAACAGTAACACTTCAGTATAAAGGGCTTATCTAGCTTTAATAAACCCATTTGTATAAGATGGTACAAATAAGCATAAGTCTTTTAAAACAAACATAAAATGTAGACTTTATATAGGTTTAAAACCTTATGAAAAAAAGTATAAAAAAATTACAAAGGAAAGTATAGGGCAACACAGCAAAATAGTTCTAATACTTAATTTACATTGATTCATATGTCAGGCTAAATAGTGCTTGCTTGCAAGCTTTCTCCTAAGCAATAAATAAGTGGAACTGCAAAGACTAATTCTGTGTGAGCTTGCACAGCAGCATGGCTAATTTTCCACTGCGGTGTGGTTGTCATTGACACAATGTCACAATGTGATGCAAATGCTGGCGCTCTTTAGGTAACCTCATGTGGAAAGCAGTAATTTTCTGAGATAGCTCTACAATTCTAAAGTGCTATTTTTAAAATCATTTATAAATTATTCTAAGGCCTCCAAGTCATAATGAATGTGGGAACAAAGACAGCTATCCTGACAAAATCATTTTTAAAACTAAACTCTACTAGAAGCATTTAGCAGAAATGACATGCCCACACAAAACCAGCCAATCTATGTCTCACAGGATCGCAAACTTTTTTGAATCACGGTGCCTTAGAGTATCCAAAAATTTTTCACGGCACCTCTAGGACAAAGGTTTCTTATTGAGAAATGTAAAAAAAAAAATTAAGTTGTGTTTATCTATCCTCCTTTGGAACAGATATGTGGTTAGGGACAGGATTCAGGGGCAGATTTATTAAGCTTGGTGAAGTGATAAAGTGGAAGGTGAAAAAGGACCAGCCAATCAAATCCTAACTTCCATGTTACAGGCTGGGTTTGAATAATGACAGTTAGGAGCTGATTGGCTGGTCCTTTATCACCTTCCACTTTATCACTTCACCAGGCTTAATAAATCTGCCCCTCACTTCTGTGTGTTTGACCATAAATAATCTGACTTGATTGGTCCTGCACCACCAACCAAGGGCGCTCCTGCAAGAGTCCTAAGACCCCCAGGGTGCCATGGCACACAGTTTGGAAACCACTGCTTTATACAATACAGTAGTTCAAGCTCAGAAGTCTTCGAATGTAACTCTGTATTGGCTGGATCAATAGGTGTATAACCATCTTCCCTCCCGCCCCCAATATAAATATATATATATAATTTTTTTTTCTTTCTTTTTTTTTCTTTTACAATATAATTTCTGTACAGTAAGTAGATATACACTAAAACATCTCATTTTAGTAGATTCTTTGTTGCTAAGAAACTATGTAAATAATCATTAAGGGAAGGTTTTCATTTTACTGGAAGATGAACTTATTTCCTGCTAACAAACTGCCATTGGTATAGCAGTAGCAAACACAGGTTAGTTTCCTGAGGGGTATACAGTTAGTAGTGTTAGACACCTGCGCACTGTGCCCTGATATTATTGTGGCTACCCGCCGCACATCAATAGGTAACCAGCCTACACATAGACAACAATGCAATATTGGATGTCCTGCGCTTAGCCCAGTGTTGTGGTGCTCTTTATATTGATACTCTATAGGAGTAAATAATCAGTCTGAATTAATATAAAAATACTTTTACTTTGAGTAAACAATGGAACAAATGTAGTTTTAAATTAATTATGGTGGTCATTCCGAGTTGTTCGCTCGTTGCCGATTTTCGCTATGCTTCGATTTGTTGCTAAATGCGCATGCTACGCAGAGCGCATGCACTAAGTTATTTAACACAAAACCTAGTAGATTTGCTGGTGTTCCTGCCGCGCTTTTCAGTCGCACTGCTGATCGGTGAATGATTGACAGGAAAAAGGCGTTTCTGGGTGGTAACTGAGCGTTTTCGGGAGTGTGCTAAAAAAACGCAGGCATGTCAGGGAAAAACGCAGGAGTGTCTGGAGAAATGGGGGAGTGGCTGGCCGAACGCAGGGCGTGTTTGTGACATCAAAACAGGAACTAAACGGACTGAGCTGATCGCAATCTCGGAGTAGGTCTGGAGCTACTCAAAAACTGCAAGAAAATATTAAGTAGCAGTTCTGCTAATCTCTCGTTCGCTATTCTGCTAAGCTAAGATACACTCCCAGAGGGCGGCGGCCTAGCGTTTGCAATGCTGCTAAAAGCAGCTAGTGAGCGAACAACTTGGAATGACCACCTATATGTCTAGAATTGCACACATTTCATAGTTCATATAACTGATGTGGTGACAGAATTTCGAATAAGGGAAGAAGGGAGAGAATGAAGGAAGGAAGATTTAAAGGTATGTATTAAAGAGAAGTGTTGAAATGAAAGAGATAAGTAAATGAGAAAAAAGGAAAGGAACAACAATGATATACACTGCTCAAAAAAATAAAGGGAACACTTAAACAACACAATGTAACTCCAAGTCAATCACACTTCTGTGAAATCAAACTGTCCACTTAGGAAGCAACACTGATTGACAATCAATTTCACATGCTGTAGTGCAAATGGAATAGACAACAGGTGGAAATTATAGGCTATTAGCAAGACACCCCCAATAAAGGAGTTGTTCTGCAGGTGGTGACCACAGACCACTTCTCAACTCCTATGCTTTCTGGCTGATGTTTTGGTCACTTTTGAAAGCTGGTGGTGCTTTCACTCTAGTGGTAGCATGAGACGGAGTCTACAACCCACACAAGTGGCTCAGGTAGTGCAGCTCATCCAGGATGGCACATCAATGCGAGCTGTGGCAAGAAGGTTTGCTCTGCCTGTCAGCGTAGTGTCCAGAGCATGGAGGCTAGTACATCAGGAGACGTGGGGGAGGCCGTAGGAGGGCAACAACCCAGCAGCAGGACCGCTACCTCCGCCTTTGTGCAAGGAGGAACAGGAGGAGCACTGCCAGAGCCCTGCAAAATGACCTCCAGCAAGCCACAAATGTGCATGTGTCTACTCAAACGATCAGAAACAGACTCCATGAGGGTGGTATGAGGGCCCGACGTCCACAGGTGGGGGTTGTGCTTACAGCCCAACACCGTGCAGGACGTTTGGCATTTGCCAGAGAACACCAAGATTGGCAAATTCGCCACTGGCGCCCTGTGCTCTTCACAGATGAAAGCAGGTTCTCACTGAGCACATGTGACAGACGTGACAGAGTCTGGAGACGCCAAGGAGAACGTTCTGCTGCCTGCAACATCCTCCAGCATGACCGGTTTGGCAGTGGGTCAGTAATGGTGTGGGGTGGCATTTCTTTGGGGGGGCCGCACAGCCCTCCATGTGCTCGCCAGAGGTAGCCTGATTGCTATTAGGTACCGAGATGAGATCCTCAGACCCCTTGTGAGACCATATGCTGGTGCGGTTGGCCCTGGGTTCCTCCTAATGCAAGACAATGCTAGACCTCATGTGGCTGGAGTGTGTCAGCAGTTCCTGCAAGACGAAGGCATTGATGCTATGGACTGACCCGCCCGTTCCCCAGACCTGAATCCAATTAAGCACATCTGGGACATCATGTCTCGCTCCATCCACCAACGCCACGTTGCACCACAGACTGTCCAGGAGTTGGCGGATGCTTTAGTCCAGGTCTGGGAGGAGATCCCTCAGGAGACCATCCGCCACCTCATCAGGAGCATGCCCAGGCATTGTAAGGAGGTCATACAGGCACGTGAAGGCCACACACACTACTGAGCCTCATTTTGACTTGTTTTAAGGACATTACATCAAAGTTGGATCAGCCTGTAGTGTGTTTTTCCACTTTAATTTTGAGTGTGACTCCAAATCCAGACCTCCATGGGTTAATAAATTTGATTTCCATTGATAATTTTTGTGTGATTTTGTTGTCAGCACATTCAACTATGTAAAGAACAAAGTATTTAAGAAGAATATTTCATTCATTCAGATCTAGGATGTGTTATTTTAGTGTTCCCTTTATTTTTTTTGAACAGTGTATATGCACTATGATCGATCACAGTGTATGAAAAAAAAAATGAATTGATAAAAAAAAAAAAATTAAGAGTGGAAATCCCAATAATAAAAGTTTCTTTAGGAGCTGTGAAGAGCAATATATACGGTTCCCTGGATTGCAGATAATGTCTCTTAAGTAATGATGGTATCGGCTCCAAATGATGAAAATTAAAAGAGGTGGATAAAGCTTTGCTTCATGATTCTGTAGGGAAATTTTTGGATACATGGAACCCCTGGTATTCATATTTTCAGAGACAATTGCCTGGTAAGATGTAGGCACTAATTAGTGGATTCTACTCCTATTAGAGTTCGATAATGACTGTTCACCCCCACCTATGCCCCCGCCCCCTTTTTTTATTCTCCCTCTCTCTCTTTCCCCCCTCATCCGTATTCATTATTGTTATCCTATTTTAGTTGAGGCTTGTTTAAAAAATACACAAAAACTAAGTGGTGACCATAGAAATCTTTTATTTACCAGTGTACCATTTTCTGATACTTCTGTTGGAATGTATTTCTACTCGTGTATCCTCATGTTATATTGCATTGTTTACCACTTATTCAAAATAAAGAGTACAAAAAAAAAAAAAGAAAAAAAAAAGAGGTGGATAAACAATTAAAGGAAAAACGTCTGTGGGTGGCAGCGTCCCGCTCACTCACTCACTTTTGAGTACCTTGTGGATCTACGGTGTTTGTCTGGGCTGGATAGTTTTTACCGCCTGCGTGCTCTTGAGCTCAGGATTTGACGCGCTCCCATCCGTTTTCTTTGTTTTCTTCACATTCTCATCTTCTTCCACAATTAATATCCCCTTAACATTAAGCATATTCCACTCATTCCAAATACACACTTTGTTAAGTTCAGACTCAAAAAAACGGAACAAAGATGACATACAGCAAAACCAACCAATTGAAGACCCGACCAATCAAAAGGCTCTGGATGGTAGAAATACCCAGTAAGAAAGACTACACTACCTATAACTCCCAGAAGAAGAACAATTGCTGGTTGAAACGTGTTGGAGGCACTTCTACAGCAAACAAGGAAGATCCGTGCACGGATCGACCGAGAACAAGCAAGCGGCAGCGCTGACTAAGAGAAGGACGGACATCCCCTGTGAGGCGCCGCTGGTAAGTCTCCGTAGTGGAGAGGAACTACAGGAAAAGGCTGTTAAAACCCCTACCCTGTTAGTTCCTCTTCCCCAGATAACGACCAGCTCCTGCCCGGGTTCCGTGTCCTAGTGGACGCTCACTCTGTGACCGCTCCCCTGGACGGCGGCCTCGGATGGAGCGAGTCAAATCCGGAGCTCAAAAGCACGCAGGTGGTGAAAACTATCCAGCCCAAAGACATCGTAGATCCACAAAGTACTCAAAAGTGAGTGAGCGGGACACCGCCACCCACAGACTTTTTTCCTTTAATTGTATATCCACCTCGAGGAAGGGCGATGGATCTCTTTGGCCAAATTCTCCTGTATATACTCAGACATAGGGGTAAATTTACTAAGCTCCCGATTTTGACCGAGATGCCGTTTTTTCATCAAAGTGTCATCTCGGTAATTTACTAAGCACTAATCACGGCAGTGATGAGGGCATTCGTAATTTTTTGCAAGTCCAAGTAAAAAATTACGAATGAATACACCATCGGTCAAAACGCGGCTGTTTAAGTATGAATCTCGGTCATTTACTAAGAAGTGCAAAGCAAAAAAAAACAAAACACTGCCGTGAAAAATTACAACTCGTAAAAAAGTGCTAAAAAAAAACAGACCTGCTTTTTTTTTCCGTGATTGGATAGACATGCACGGATCCATGAGATCCGTGCATGTATATCAGTTGGAAGGGGTGGGAAAGTGCTTATTTTTTCAATAAAAATTGCGTGGGGTCCCCCCTCCTAAGCATAACCAGCCTCGGGCTCTTTGAGCCGATCCTGGTTGCAAAAATATGGGGGAAAAAATGACAGGGGTTCCCCCATATTTAAGCAACCAGCATCGGGCTCTGCGCCTGGTCCTGGTCCCAAAAATACGGGGGACAAAAAGAGTAGGGGTCCCCCGTATTTTTAAAACCAGCACCGGGCTCCACTAGCTGGACAGATAATGCCACAGCCGGGGGTCACTTTGATATAGTGCCCTGCGGCCGTGGCATCAAAAATCCAACTAGTCACCCCTGGCCCGGGTACCCTGGGGGAGTGGGGACCCCTTCAATCAAGGGGTCCCCCCCCCAGCCACCCAAGGGCCAGGGGTGAAGCCCGAGGCTGTCCCACCCCATCCAATGGGCTGCGGATGGGGAGGCTGATAGCCTTTGTTATAAAAGAAAAGATATTGTTTTTAGTAGCAGTACTACAAGGCCCAGCAAGCCTCCCCCGCATGCTGGTACTTGGAGAACCACAAGTACCAGCATGCAACGGAAAAACGGGCCCGCTGGTACCTGTAGTACTACTACTAAAAAAATACCCAAAAAAAGACAAGACACACACACCGTGAAAGTATAATTTTATTACATACATACACACATACATACATACTTACCTTAAGTTCCCACGCAGGTCGGTCCTCTTCTCCAGTAGAATCCAAGGGGTACCTGTTGAAGAAATTATACTCACGAGATCCAGGGGTCCAGGCTCCTCGGGAAATCCAGGGGTAATCCACGTACTTGCATAAAATAAGAAAACGGAAAGCCGAGCCACGAACTGAAAGGGGCCCCATGTTTTCACATGGGACTCCTTTCCACGAATGCCAGAAACCCACTCTGACTGATGTCTAAGTGGGTTTCTTCAGCCAATCAGGGAGTGCCACATTGTAGCACTCTCCTGATCGGCTGTGTGCTCCTGTACTGAGTGACAGGCAGCACACGGCAGTGTTACAATGTAGCGCCTATGCGCTACATTGTAACCAATGATGGGAACTTTCTGCCCTGCGGTTGACCTAAAGTGACGTCACCGCTGAGCAGAAAGTTCCCAGCATTGGTTACAATGTAGCGCATAGGCGCTACATTGTAACACTGCCGTGTGCTGCCTGTCAGTGAGGACAGGACCACACAGCTGATCAGGAGAGTGCTACAACGTGGCACTCCCTGATTGGCTGAAGAAACCCACTTAGACATCAGTCAGAGTGGGTTTCTGGCATTCGTGGAAAGGAGTCCCATGTGAAAACATGGGGCCCCTTTCAGTTCGTGGCTCGGCTTTCCGTTTTCTTATTTTATGCAAGTACGTGGATTACCCCTGGATTTCCCGAGGAGCCTGGACCCCTGGATCTCGTGAGTATAATTTCTTCAACAGGTACCCCTTGGATTCTACTGGAGAAGAGGACCGACCTGCGTGGGAACTTAAGGTAAGTATGTATGTATGTGTGTATGTATGTAATAAAATTATACTTTCACGGTGTGTGTGTCTTGTCTTTTTTTGGGTATTTTTTTAGTAGTAGTACTACAGGTACCAGCGGGCCCGTTTTTCCGTCGCATGCTGGTACTTGTGGTTCTCCAAGTACCAGCATGCGGGGGAGGCTTGCTGGGCCTTGTAGTACTGCTACTAAAAACAATATCTTTTCTTTTACAACAAAGGCTATCAGCCTCCCCATCCGCAGCCCATTGGATGGGGGGGGGACAGCCTCGGGCTTCACCCCTGGCCCTTGGGTGGCTGGGGGGGGGGGGACCCCTTGATTGAAGGGGTCCCCACTCCCCCAGGGTACCCCGGCCAGGAGTGACTAGTTGGATTTTTGATGCCACGGCCGCAGGGCACTATATCAAAGTGACCCCCGGCTGTGGCATTATCTGTCCAGCTAGTGGAGCCCGGTGCTGGTTTTAAAAATACGGGGGACCCCTACTCTTTTTGTCCCCCGTATTTTTGGGACCAGGACCAGGCGCAGAGCCCGATGCTGGTTGCTTAAATATGGGGGAACCCCTGTCATTTTTTTTCCCATATTTCTGCAACCAGGATCGGCTCAAAGAGCCCGAGGCTGGTTATGCTTAGGAGGGGGGACCGCACGCAATTTTTTTTTTAAATTTTACAGTGTTTAATTAAAAAAAAAAAAAAAAATAGAACCCCAGCACGGATCACACAGATCCGGCCGAGATTAATTGTAAAAAAGTCGGCAGTGTTTTGCTAATCACTGCCGTAAAAAACACAAAAAAAACACGAATGACATCGACATCGGAAGAAAAGAAAAACCCGAATACGACAGCTTAGTAAATCCATCGTAACAAATTCAAAAAGTTGCAGTTTTACACTTTCGATGTCATTCGTGATTGAACTTTGACCTGAAACGGGAAAATACGAATCTTAGTAAATTTACCCCATAGCCTGGGTTTCCGGGAGAGATAAATGGTACGTTCAGCCTCTGGGAGGTGTTTTACCAGGGAGTAAATCTATAGGGCAGTCCCAAATTCGGTGGGGAGGCAATGTATCCGCCCCTTGCTTACTGAAGATGTCCTGAAAGGGCTGATAGGCATCTGGGAGATCAGTGGAGTGTAGGGTAAGGAGTGGCTTGACGGTGGATAAACAGCTTTGAGAACACGACTCCCCCCAAGCGAGTACATCCATAGTTTGCCAATCCAAGTGGGGAATGTGCTCCTGTAACCCAGGGAATCCTAGGATTATTTTTTGAGAGGCTTTGGGAAT
Source organism: Pseudophryne corroboree (assembly GCF_028390025.1). NCBI lineage: Eukaryota > Metazoa > Chordata > Amphibia > Anura > Myobatrachidae > Pseudophryne > Pseudophryne corroboree. Next base: position 439,983,221 of record NC_086449.1, on the reverse strand, counting down.
TACCAGGAAAGAGATAACTTTAGAATGGAGAATACCAACTTTCATCTTCAGAGGAACTGTACGGTGGGTGATGATCCCTTCAGGGATATAACTTCCATCAACCGCGGTGATCGAGACAGCTCGCTCCAAATGAATGGTTGGTATTTCAAACTGTCGGACTAAGACGGAAGTAATGAAAAACTTTCTGCTGCTCCAGAATCCAAAAGTACTGTAACATGAAGGGAGGTAGAGGGAAGTTCCAGACATACAGCCAACAGTGATTCCTTCCTGGTAAATTGGTTGGGGAATGCTCCTAGCTTAACCTCTCCTGCGTAAGCTAGGAGCGGGAGTTTCCCGGTCATTGAATACAAGACTTAACGAAGTGGTCGGCCGCCCCACAATACATGCAGAGGTTGCCCTGTCTGCGTCTTTGACGTTCCTCATTGGTGAGATGAGAGCGGTTGACCTGCATGGGTTCTTCAGTAGACGGTGAGGACTGTCTAGGAGAGGGACAGGCCCGAGGTTTGGGTCGCTCGAACCTTGTTCTCTCAAGACAGCGCTCCTTGTATCTTAGATCAATCTTGTTACATAAAGAAATAAGCTGATCGAGCTTAACTGGCACATCCTGAGTGACCAGGTCACCTTTAATTTTGTCGGAGAGACCGTTCCAAAAGGCGGCAATAAGAGCCTCTTCATTCCAGCGCACTTCGGAAGACTGAGTATGGAATTGGTTCATGTACTGGGCGACGGAACGGATTCACTGACGCAGATGCAGAATCTCCAAAGAGGCAGAGGTGGTCCAGCCTGGCTCAAAGTTTTTACGAAAAGTTGCCACAAATTCTGGGTAATTCGAGAGTATGGGATCAGTTCTCTCCCATAAGGGTGAAGCCCAATCCAGAGCTGGTCCGGTCAGAAGTGAAATGATGTATGCAATTTTGGTCCGATCAGACGGAAAGTTAGCTGACTGAAGCTCAAACTGGATCTCGCATTGCTTGAGGAACCCTCGGCATTGCTTTGGACTACCGTCAAATTTATTGGGTGGCGGTAGTTGTAAACGAGGAACTGGAATCAACACTAGAGGATTAGGTGCTGGCGGATTGGAAGCTGGAACCGTAGTCCGAGATGTGGAAATGGCTGCGTGAAGATAATACAAACGAGTGGACGTATTCTGCATGAACTGTACAATCTGTGCCTGCATGGCCTCCTGTTTATTTAGATGAGACAGAATATCCACAGAAGCATTGCCCCCGGTAGCCTGCTTACTTTCCGGATCCATTGGGCCAGCGCTTACTGTCACGCTCGGCGTAAGTTGGGGTTCTGACAACCGAGTTTTGGCTGAAGGGACAGCTACCTGTGAGGAGAGTAAACGAGGTGGCTGAATGTAATTCCTCCTCATAGGGTGGAAGCCAAACTAAGTGTTAACGTTGGCCGGAGGGCGTAAAGAAAAGGAGAACTTCGTAGGAAGATTACTGTAGTTTTAATGAATAATCAGGCTGTACACGAATATTGGAGAAATAGAAGAAACTGGAAGAATTAGAGTCTATGGTTAAATGACTTGAAGAGTGAAGCTGAAGAACTCCGGTCTGTGAATCCAATTCATGGAGTGAGGAGTGCTGCACTGACAGGCGCTGGTGCACGGGTCCCTGCTCCATCCAAGCCTTCCCCGGGTCTTCCACGGCTGCAGCTCCCAATTTCTGGCGTCTAACGCTGGGTACATCATAGGAAGAGCATGTCCCTGCACTGGGCACACATGATGACATCATGCCCGGCATTGAGGAGCACTGCTGAAGGGAGAAGGGATTGGTAAAGCATGCTCAGCCTCCTCCCCCGTGAGTCCTCCATTCCACACACTGTAGTAACGCTGGTAAACAAAGCGGAGCGGCGCAGCCCAGTCTGGGGTGGGGGGAGAGCGGGGATGTAGAGCACGGCACCTGGCAGACCAGCAATTCTCTACACTGTGCTCCTCGGCAGCGCTGCAGATAACTATCGGCGAAAGCGGGCAGCAGTGTGGCGTGGCCTGGCGGGTGCCTGCTAAGATTTTTCCGCCCCACAGCACATTGCGCTGTGTGCAATGCACCTCTCGCCCATACCTAGTTACGGCCCTCTCAGACACGGTCCTAGGGGATTGTATAGTCAGATTAGACCTGTGCGTTTTTCTAATAGCTCAGTGGTCACAACACAGGGCGAGCAGGCCCGCAGGCCACATAGTGCTGACCACTGGATTAGAAAGAGTTGGTCCTACCAAAGAGATATAATTCTGGCAGGTGATTTCCTGAAATCCTTAGGCTTGAGCCACACATAGCAGCCAAGCGGGTGCATGGCCAGGAGGGCGGTTTTGTGTGCACACATATCCTGCTCTGCGGCATCCACCACAGAACAGGATCCGGTCAGTGACACACCGGATTTCATAGAACACAGTGCAGCACAGCCGCTGGCGGCGGCAATGCCGCACACGTGTGTGTGCCTGCATGTGCAGTCTCCTTCCGGCCAAGTGGGTCCCGCTGAATGGGACCCGCTTGGCCGCTATGTGTGGCTGTAGCCTTACTCAGCAAAAAGTGCAGAATTTTATATTTTCCTTTGTGTTTATATTTGTTTGTGTTAATTTAGTACAGTAACTTTAGTAATGCATTAATGCATTCTGTAGTTTCCTGTTGTGATTATTCTGAAGATAGTAGCTAAAAGGAGATTTATGGTAGACTTACCATTGTTAAATGTCTTTCTGCGAGGTACACTGGATTCCACAGGGAATAACATCGGGGTGTAGAGTTGGATCTTGATCCGAGACACCAACAGGCTAAAGCTTTGACTGTTCGAAGGATGCATTGCACCGCCTCCTCTATAGCCCCGCTTCCAGGCACTGGAGCTCAGTTTTGTTAACCAGTCCAATGCAGTAGCAGGTAAGAGAGACGGTAGATGTTAGTCACATAAGGGGTCATTCCGACCTGATCGCATGCTGCCGTTTTTCGCAGCGCAGAGATCAGGTCACTACTGTGCATGCACCGCAATGCACAGGCGCGTTGCACGGGTACAAAGCCGATCGTTGCTGGGCGATGGATTGTACGAAAAATCCATTCGCAAGCCGATCACAAGTAAATTGAAAGGAAGAAGGCGTTTATGGGTGTCAACTGACCGTTTTCTGGGAGTAATTGGAAAAATGCAGGAGTATCCAAGTGTTTGCAGGGCGGGTGTCTGACATCAATTCCAGGACCGGACAGGCTGAAGTGAACGCAGTGGCTGAGTAAGTTTAGACCTACTCAGAAACTGCACAAACTGTTTTGTACTGCTCGGCTGCACAAGCGTTCGCACACTTGCACAGCTAAAATACACTCCCCTGTGGGCGGCGACTACGCATTCGCACGGCTGCTAAAAACAGCTAGCGAGCGATCAACTCGGAATTACCCCCATAGAACCACATTCTCACGACAGGAGAAGGGACTAGCAGCTAATGCCATACAAACCCAAAGAAGCTAAGTGCGTCAGGGTGGGCACCCCGTCGAATCCAGTGTACCTCGCAGAAAGAGATTTAACAATGGTACTGTAAGTCTACCATAAATCTTCTTTTCTGCAGCGGGGTACACTGGTATTCCACAGAGAATAACATCGGAGATGTCCTAAAGCAGTTCCTCATGGGAGGGGTTGCACCGTAGCGGCCACAAGAACACGGCATCCAACTGAAGCATCCTGGGAGGCGGAAGTATCAAAGGCACAGAACCTGATGAATGTGTTCACTGAGGACCACGCAGCCGCCTTGCACAATTGTTCTGTGGACGCGCCACGGCGGCCCACACAAGAAGGTCCAACCGACCTAGTAGAATGGGCCTTGATAGCAGCAGGAGCTGGGAGCCCAGCCTGCGCATAAGCTTGTGCAATCACAATTCTATTCCATCTGGCCAAGGTTTGCTTATTCGTAGGCCAGCCACGTTTGTGAAATCCAAAAAGAACAAAAAGGGAATCTGACCTCCTGATAGAGGCAGTCCTTTCCACATAAATACGGAGAGCCCGTACCACGTCCAAAGATCTTTCTTTGAAGGACAAATCGGAAGAGATGAAGGCCGGAACCACAATCTCCAGGTTAAGGTGAAAAGATGATACCGCCTTAGGTAAATAACCTGGGCAAATTTGAAGAACTGCCCGGTCACGGTGAAATATCAGAAAGGGTGGACGACAGGACAAAGCACCTAAGTCCGACACTCTTCTAGCAGAGACAATAGCCAACAGAAACATGACCTTAAGCGTAAGGCATTTAAGGTCCAGACTCAAGAGGTTCAAATGAGACTCTTGCAGGGCATTTAAGACGACAGACAGATCCCATGGAGCCACAGGAGGGATATAGGGAGGCTGAATCCTCAGAACACCCTGAGTGAAAGTGTGAACGTCAGGAAGAGACTCAATTTTTATCTGAAACCACACCGACAAGGCAGACATATGAACCTTGAGGGAGGCCAGACGAAGGCCCATGTCTAGGCCTTGTTGTAGAAAAGCCAAAAGTCTGGAAGTTTTGAAAGTATATGCATCATAATTCTTAGCAGCACACCATGTGAAGTAAGAATTCCAGACCCTGTAATTAATCCAAGCCGAAGCTGGTTTACGGGCTTTCAACATAGTTTGAATGACCGCCTCAGAGAATCCTCTAGCTCTCAGGAATAATGCTTCAAGACCCACGCCGTCAAAGCCAGACTGGCCAGGTCCGGGTAGACACAAGAGCACTGAACAAGGAGGTCTGGGCATTGAGGAAGTAGAAGAATATCGAGAGGCCCTGCAGGTCTGAGAACCAATGCCGTCTGGGCCACGGTGGAGCAATTAGAAGTAGTATTCCTCCTTCTTGCTTGAACTTCCGTATTACCCTGGGCAGGAGTGACACTGGAAGGGAACACGTATGGCAGCCGAAAGTTCCAAGGAATTGCCATTGCATCCACGAACGCTGCTTGAGGATCCCTGGTCCTTGCGCCGAAGACCGGAACCTTGTGATTGTGTCGAAATGCCATCAGGTCTACATCTGGTAGGCCCCACTTGTCCACTAGGAGTTGAAAGACTTCTGGATGAAGGCTCAACTCTCTGGCGTGCACGTCCTGACGACTGAGGAAGTCTGCTTCCCAGTTGAAGACTCCCGGAATGAACACTGCCGATATAGCTGACAGATGGCGTTCCGCCCATTGGAGGATTTTTGACACTTCCATCATTGCCATGCGGCTTCGAGTGCCACCTTGATGATATCTGTTTGCCACCATGGTGGCGTTGTCTGATTGTACTTGAACAGGCCTGTTCTGTACCAGAGGCAGGGCCAGTGTCAATGCATTGAACACTGCCCGCAATTCCAGAATGTTTATCGGGAGGAGAGATTCGTCCCTGGTCCACCGACCCTGGAGAGAGTGTTGCTCCAACACCACGCCCCAACCTCGCAGACTGGCGTCCGTTGTCAGGAGGACCCAGTTGGAGATCCAGAAGGGATGGCCCCCGGCTCAACTGTTGGTCCTGTAGCCACCAGCTCAGTGACAGACGGACCTCCGGAGTCAAGGAGATCATTTGAGACCTGATCCGGTGAGGCAGGATGTCCCACTTGGAAAGGATTAACCTATGCAGAGGGCAGGAATGAAATTGAGCGTACTCTACCATGTCAAATGCCGACACCATGAGGCCTAGTACTTGCATCGCCGAGTATACTGGCACTCTCTGGCGAGAGAGGAAGTATCCGAACCTGTTCTGAAGTTTCAGGACCTTCTCTGGAGACAAGAACAATTGTTGGTTGTGTGTGTCCAATAATACCCCCCGGTGCACCATGCTCTGAGTAGGGACCAGCATGGACTTCTTCCAGTTGATGAGCCACCCGTGGGCTTGTAGGAATTGGACCGTCAGTTCCAGATGACTGAGGAGAACCTCTGGGGAGTTCGCCAGGATCAGCAAGTCATCCAGATACGACATGAACCTGACACCCTGATGGAGGAGACGAGCAGTCATGACTGCCATGACCTTGGTGAAGATCTGAGGAGCCGTGGTCAGTCCGAAAGGCAAGGCCTGGAATTGATAATGTAGGTTGCCAATAGCAAACTGCAGATATTGCTGATTCGACATGGCAATAGGAATGTGCAGGTAAGCATCCTGTATGTCCAGGGATACCATATAGTCCTTAGGTTCCATGGCCAGTACAATAGAACGCAGAGTTTCCATACGGAATTGGATACCCTCACAAATTTGTTCAAAGATTTGAGGTTGAGTATAGGCCAGGAGGACCCATTGGGTTTTTGGACTAGAAACAGGGTCGAATAGTAGCCCCTGTCTCTTTGAGACAGAGGCACCGGCACAATCACTCCAGTATCTAGGAGAGATTGTACAACCAAGTGTAAAGTCTGTGCTTTCAGTGAATCCGAAGGGATAACCATCGAGCAGAACTGGTGAGGGGGACGTCTCTTGAAGGAGTCTGAAGTGGTTTTTAACCAGGCCTGGGCAAACTGCAGAAGTTGGCCTCCCACCCTGGGGTCCCCCAGAGGGAGGCACACCCCGTCATGCCGCAGGCTTGTCCTGTTTGGAAGCTGGCTGACGGGCGCAGCCCCAGATTGCTTAGACTTGGGCTTTGGAAGTACGAGCCTGTCTCGGGTATACCTGACCCTTTGCTCTACCTGGAGGTCGAAAGGAACGAAAGTGGTACTCTTAGCCTTCGGAGCAGAAGGATTAGTACTTGGGAGAAATGCAGTCTTAGCTGTTGCCAAGTCAGTCACGATCTTGTTCAGATCCTCTCCAAATAGTACGTCTCCCTTAAAAGGGAGAACCTCCAAGGTCTTTTGAAGTCCAGGTCCACTTTCCAGGACCTTAACCAAAGAATCCGGTGAGCCAGGTTAGACGTAGTAGACGCCTTGGCCGCCATTACGCCTGCATCAGAGGCTGCCTCTTGAATATAGTGATATTCTGTGGTAATATACGACAGATATTGTCTGGCAGTGTCAGAAAAATTTAGAGGTAGCTCATCCTCAATTGCCTGAACCCATGCTTCAATAGCTTTTGCAGCCCAAGAGGTTGCCATAGTGGGTCTATGCACAGCACCGGTAAGTGTGTAAATAGACTTCAGGCATCCCTCCACGCGCTTATCCGTCGGTTCCTTCAGTGAGATGACAGGCAGAGAAGAAAGATATCACTAGTCGGGCGACATGAGAGTCCACCAGCGGTGGAGTTTCCCACTTGTTACTCAACTCCGCAGGGATAGGGTAACAAGCTAGCATCTTTTTGGACAGGGAAAATTTCTTCCCTGGAGATGACCAGGATTCCTGACGTATGTCAATTAAAAGGTCAGAATGCGGTAAAACTACTTTAGCAACCTTCTGACGTTTAAATTTATCAGGTTTCTTAGACATAGAAGGGGGGCTCAATATCATCATCAATCTGGAGAATCAGCTTGATAGCCTCCACGAGGTCAGGAACATCAACTTGAGTTGTAGATTCCTCATTAGAAGCAACGGTATCAGTGTCTGACGGATCAGTATAATCCCCATCCTCATCATCCGAATTATTAGTAGATTGTGAGGAAGAAATGGCCCGTTTAGAGGACGCCTTGGCCCCAGCAGGGCGAAGAGTAGGTTTTTGTCTAACCAAAGACTGATTGAATTGTTGTAACTGGGTAGACAGAGCATCCACCCAAGGCAGGTTAACTACAGGGACAATGGGGGTCATTCCGAGTTGATCGCTCGCTGCCTTTTTTCGCAGCGTAGCGATCAGTTAAAAAAAAGGCACATCTGCGCATGCGTATGTACTGCAATGTGCACGCACGACGTACAGGAACAGCAAGCATTGTGGTTTTGCACAGGTACTAGCACACTTTCAGTCGCACTGGTGGTCGCAAGAAGATTGACAGGAAGTGGGAGTTTCTGGGTGCCAACTGACTGTTTTCTGGGTGTGTTTTGAAAAACGCAGGCGTGGCCGGGCGGGTATCTGACGTCATTACTGTATCACTCGTCGCAGCAATCATTGCACAGTATAAATAACTACAGGGCTGTTCTTGTTTTGCACAAAATGTGTTTGCAGGTGCACTGCTGCACAGGCGTTCGTACTTCTGCAAAGCAAAAATACAATCCCCCGTGGGCGTCGACTATGCATTTTCATGGCTGCTAAAAACTGCTAGCGAGCGATCAACTCGGAATGAGGGCCAATATGTGGCTGCAATGGCACAGGCAGTCCCACAGGGGGCGTAAGCCGCGTTACAAGCGTCATCAGCATATTTGAAAAAGCAGCCCAAGGTGGGTCTTCATTTGCCATAGGTGCTGCAGACTGGAAGGTGCAGGGCAAGCAGCACCTGAACCCTCAGCTGAAACCTTTTCGTCAGTCAAATCCGTGGCTCCAGCACTTCATGATGCAGGAGCGTCAGTGGATTTCCCACCCTGTGTAGCAGACATTATTGGGAATGTAGCCTTATGGCGCAACAGTACAATATAGCCAGACAAACACAATACCTGCAAATAAAACTGTGTTATGTGATAGCAAATGCAAAGCACAAAACAGAGGATTTAAGCGGTGTGAGGTGACTGAAACACACAGTGAAAAATACAAAACAGTATATCCTGTGGAACACTATATTTTAAAGGAGACCCTGATGCACTTAGCCCCCCAGGGTACAGAATATAGTGATAGCAATACGAGTGATACACAGAATAGAATCCACACAGCAGCTATAGGCACACACAGTCACAGGTACAATGCAGAAATTATTACATATAAACAAGAAGACTGCACTGGACTAGTAAATCTACATATAAATATCTATGTATACAGATACTGTATAACAATGCACAGTAAACACTGGATGTACATCACAAAATACTTGTACTAAATATTCATATATCAGTACACTTGTTCTTAACTAACACTGTGTAAAACATATAGAATACTTAAGTGTCTGTAAATACACAGAATTTAAAAGACAGGTGGTTTTACAGAGGAAACAGTGCCCAGCAGTCCCGGAGATCAGCCCAGCTATGTAATGGTGCCAAAATCTCTTCAGGGAGTGAAGGAGAGAGAGAGATGCAGCTCCAGGGCGGGAACACCAGCAGTAGATGGTGCCTGGAGTTGGGGGAGGAGCTACAGGTCAGCGCCTTATCCTCTCTGCTGGACTTAACCACCAGGTACTATGGAGCCTATATTAAACACATTTTAGTAAATCCGACCTGTGCTCCGTGCCCTGGTGCAATGGTGGATCCAGGGGGGGGGGGGGGGGGGGGCACGCGGGCCCGTGCCCCCCCTGTCATGTCTGGCACTTTAAAAAAACCAACAGAGAAGTCCCTTTTAAAAAGAAGCGGCGGCGCAGACGGCGCCCGCCGCGATGAAGGGTCTGGCAGCGGCGGCGGCAGAGCCGGATTAAGGGGGGGGGCCTGGGGGTAAGTACCCCGGGCCGCCCAATCTAAAAGGGCCCCCCGCCGCAGATCGGATCTCTCTTCAATCCAATCTGCGGCGCTGCACTTACGTGTCCCGGCTCCCCAGCAGCGCTGCCCTGTCCCTGACGTCCTCCTCCTTCTTCAGTGCAGCCTGCGACACGCCAATGACTGAGCCGCAAGGCTTGCTGAGCCGGACAGCAATTGGACAGCTGAGCTGTCGCTCAACTGCCCTGACTAAGAGTGCTCTAAGAGCGGTAGTCAGGGCAGCTGAGCGGCGGCTCAGCTGTCCAATTGCTGTCCGGCTCAGCAAGCCTGCGGCTCAGTCATTGGCGCGCCGCAGGCTGCACTGAAGAAGGAGGAGAGATGCGTGGAGCCCCGGAGGCTGTAGCTAATGTAAGGCTGGCTAAATTTTAATATTTTAATATATTTTATTCTTGGTCATATGTTCATATATATATATATATATATATGTATGTATGTATGTATATATCTATATCTATAGATACTCTGTAATCAAATAAAAAAGAAGGAGCGCTCTTGTGATGCCACGCACACCTTCATGGGGCCGCAAGCCTTCGGCATGCACAAGGTGCCCCCCCTGTAATTTTTTCCTGGATCCGCCCCTGCCCTGGTGGATATAGTTGGGTCCATGTATGGCCACAGTGTCCACGCCAGCGGCGCGGTTCGTCTCCTGGGACCGCAATTCACCGACGGGTCCCACCTGGGAGACCCTCTTACCTACTCCCAGTCATGCAGACACACGATCCAGGATAGCAGCAGCGGTGGTGTGCCTAGAAACCGGTGCTTTCCTGTTGCAAGTACCCGGGAACCAGGCCGCGGGCGTATGCAGCGCCGCTGAGGGAGGTGATGGAGCCGCAGCACAGCATGTCAGAATGACATAAAAGTGCTGCGGCCCTTGAAGTCTTCTTAAAAAGCTCTTTTCAGGGCTGCCTAGCGCAGCTTCCCCTGTTAGTAACCTGCACTGCAGGCACCAACTTACAAACTGAGCTCCAGTGCCTGGAGGCGGGACTATAGAGGAGGCGGTGCAGTGCATCCTGGGAACAGTCAAAGCTTTAGCATGTTGGTGCCTTGGATCAAGATCCAACTCTACACACCGATGTTATTCCCTGTGGAATACCAGTGTACCCCGCTGCAGAAAAATATTTTTTTTATTGCATAAAATTGTATTTATTAAGGGTTTTTTTTTTTTTTTTTTTTTTTTAGAAGTGGTGGCTGAAAAAAGCCGTCATGTCCTTCAGCCAGGTGCAACCGCAAATTCCTGTTAACAGAGGTGACTGTGCGTTTTCCCAATTTTCAGCACAATCTCCTTTCAAGTGAGGGACAGTGTGGAGACTTAGGGCCTGATTCAGAGGTGGACATTAGAGGAATTGGTGCTGCATCTTCCATTGCAGTAGATCTGAGAACATATGCCAAATATTTAAAAGGGCAATGCTTTTACTAGCAAGACACAGCTAGTAAAATCATTGCCCTTTTAAATATTATGCATAAACACGTTCAGAAGCATCGGTAATAACAACTCAATGCTTCATAAATATTTATTTATTTACTAACTAACAAGAGTCTTATATAGTGCAGCAAATACCATTTCGCTTTACAACTGGAAACAACAGTGATAAAACAAAACTGGGTAATAACAGAGTTCAAATGCTCCATAAAAACATGCCTGTTCATTAAAGCTGTGAAGGTACAGGACATAAAGCCCACCTTTATTCTCGACCCCCCTTAAATACAGCGCTCACACAGATATCGAGAAGGTGCCTTATTATCACACATTTATTGGAAGGTAAGGTAAAAAACAATACAAGCCTCCTAGGTAACATCACACAATCAGATCAGTAAAGGGCTTTTAACATCTCATAGTTAGCAGATGGAACATCAGTCTCCCCAAAAGTCCCATCCGAGTCCCCATATCTCAGAGGCAGTTTAATACAGTTCCTACCAGGATCTCAGATAAACAACTCCAGCAGACTCTACAGGTCATGGCCGCACGGTCACTTAGTATCAGCAACTATACCCTGTCATCTGCAGCTTACAGGTGTGCAGATTTCCCAGTGCCTTCAGAATACCTGCTGCCTCTCACTTCTCTGAAGCTGCTAGACAAACCACGCTTCCAGCAATACAAGATTTGGAATGACTGACACAACACTCCCCCAGCACCTGTTCCCTTTTAAAACCCATTTCACAGGGCCTTCAAAACAGGATATCCTAGAGAAACATGCTAGGAGATGCAGTCTTACTGGGTAGTAATGCTAAAGAAATGGGAAATCATAATGGGGCATGCTGGGAGATGTAGTGAAACTATACAGTAACTGCTGTGGAGACAAAGTCCCAGAGGAGAGAACACTCAGACCACTGGGCTCTGTTTTAGAACAATCAGGATAGTAAACAAAGAGACATACTCCACAACAGTCTAAACCCTCACAAAAGCCTATCGGTGCTCCACCAGATACCACCCCTGTCGCCTAGCTTTCCTGCTCCATATCAACTGTTCTTGCCTCAGCCTCACCCTATTAGATTGCAAGGGCTCGTTAGCAAGACCCGCCTTCCACGTCATGTTCTTTATATACCCATTGCCTATTACATGTTATGCACAGTATTACAGATGCATCCTTTTAATCTTTTGCTGCGATGCACACAGACTGCGGCAGAGTGTAGTGTACGCATTGCGGGTCTGGGACTCCAGGTCGACAACAAAAAGGTCGACACACCTTAGGTTGACGCCAATTGGTCGACACACCTTAGGTCGACATGGACAAAAGGTCGACATGGACAAAAGGTCGACAGGAACAATGTCGACATGAGTTTTTTATGATTTTTTGGTGTCGTTTTCTTCGTAGAGTGACCGGGAACCCCAATTAGTGCACCGCGTCCCCTCGCATGGTTTGCTTCGCTCGCCATGCTTCGGGCATGGTGCCTTCGCTTCGCTCGGCACAGATTACCGTTCCAATCGTAGTCCACGTGGATCGTTAAGTATGAAAAGGTTCCAAAAAAGAAAAAAATCGTGAAAAACTCATGTCGACCCTTTTCCATGTCGACCTTGTTCCTGTCGACCTTTTGTCCATGTCGACCTAAGGTGTGTCGACCAATTGGCGTCGACCTAAGGTGTGTCGACCTTTTTGTTGTCGACCTGGAGTCCGGATACCACGCATTGCATATACTGAAGTGAATGGTAGCCACTGCCATTGATTCTAATTGGGAGCCATTTGCGATGTATACGATACGCTGTGCCGTCCCGCTACAGCATGCTGCTAAAAGCAGCAAGGCTGTAGTGAGACACATCTGTATGTCTTTTGTAGGTCTCTTAATTTGACTGTTGTATGTCTTTATTATAGATGTGTCCTTATTTACCTAGAGTTTGCATGCCATACAATGCGAGATGCACAGCCTGACTGAGACTATCCAAGAGCAGTAGTGTACCGCACTTTTCTTTACATTTTGCAAAGTCAAATCAGAACACTACTCAGAATGTGCGAGAGATGCTGTGACTTCAATCTCAGAGGACACAGTTTTAAATAC